>NC_066581.1:498090722-498427185 GCF_024323335.1 Lathyrus oleraceus
TTAGCTGAGTTTCAAAGCCAAATTCCTTAGCCTATCACTTCCATTACACTCAAGGATCAAAGAGGAACAAAGATCTTGGAGAATTCGTGGCCAAAAGTTCATCAATTCAAAGGTATCATCTCAAACTTTTTGGATCTGAATCTCCTGTTTCAATGTAGTTTGCTTGTGTTTCTGTGGTTTTCTGAAGTCCTCACACTTGAGGCAAGCCATTGGTGCTTTCAATTCTTCATTTCATGAACTTTCAGTTTGAAAACCATGATTTTCTCCTTCACATTTCTCTCAATATAGGAAGAGTGAGGGAGATCCATTGGTACAGTGATGATTTACATCACACGAGCTTCATTTCCATGTCCTTGTTTTCCATTTTCATTAAAATTTATTTCTCTGTAACTGGTGGCCGGAAGTTGTTGTCTCGCCGGAGAAGATGGTGGTTTCCACCACCACCACCACCACGTGTTTTGACCAGGACCATTGGATCTAGTTGCCACGATTTAATCTTGTTTATTCATTGTGATTACTTCATTTAATGCTGGATGTGGCGCGTTTGACTCATGAGTAGCGTGTTCCCTCAGATCTAAGTCATCCATTGATGCCACGTGAATTAATGAAATGCATCTTGTGGCGCTGCTTTTTTCCATTTATTTCATTTTCTTTTTATTTTTAGTTAATTCATTTCATTTTCAAAAATTCATAAAAAATTTATTTGAAGTCATAAAAATACGAGACCAACTCCAAAAATTTTCTTGAAAAATATAGTTTCATATTATGATTTTTAATTATTTTTGTGACTTCATTTGATATTTTTTATGAATTACTTGTTTTTTATTGGTTTTAATTCATTTTAAAACACTTTCTGACTTTTAAAAAATCCAAAAATATTTTCATAGCATTTATGGATCATGATAAGTAAATGAAAAATAGTCTCAACAATTTCTTGATTGTTTTGAGATTATTTGAGATTTTAATTCATATTATGCTATTTTTAATTGTTTTTTAAATACTTTCTGATTTCAAAATTTTGTGAGAAAATTAGTCAAAGCTTGTTTAACTATGTTGAACCTATGAGAATTTAATTGGACTTTTTGAAGTTGATTTGAATTGAATTGGAGGTTCAACCTTATTTGTTTATTTTTTATTTGCATTTATTTTAATTCAAAAAATACCAAAAAAATATCATTGACTTCTTGACTTGTTATCTTCATTTCTCTTCTGTTTGGTGTTGGTTGATGTTGATTTGGTTCACATTTGATCAATTGGATTTGATTATTATCTTTTTTGCCCTCCCTTTCATCTTCATCCCTTTCTTTCCATCAATGGCCAATGAGTTAAAGTCTTTAAGTTGGTCTTGACAAATGAGAAGTTTAACCTTTTTGATCCAAACCAAACTCAACTTGATCCATGATCAAGTGAGTTGTTTTGTGTCCAAGATAGGTTGCTTATTGGTCAAGCAAATAACTAAAAGTCAATACAAGGCCCTTCCCTTTTTGTTTGGCATGTCAAGTTTATGGAGCTTGGCTTACTAGTCATGATCTCTAACTTGTGTTCTTTGCCTATATTTTTATTGACCGGCCTCAGATAGGTGTGACTACTACATTTATTCTTTGTCCATTCCCTTTATTGTGTTGTGAGATTTTTGATGTTTGCTTTTGTGTGATAGGGATCCCACCTTGAGATTGTGAAAAGAGGACCATTGTCATGAGTAGCCAAGTTAAGAGCCAAGCCAAATGGAGATCCTAGGAGCTTGAATTCAATTGTTTGATTGCTTGTTTGTGTGATAAGTCCAAAGGAAAGGAGTATCTTGAGTCATCTCTATGACTCCAAGAAAAGGAACTCCAAGGGTTTATCTTTCCCCTCTTATCTTTGTATGCCTTAGGAATAGCCCTTCTCTTCTTCTCCCCACTCTAACCAAGCCAAAAATCATTTTCAAAACTTTGACTTTTTTTCAAATTAGAAACCTAGGCCTTAAGACTTTGACCTTTCAAAAACCATTTTCATAAATACTCATTTTGGATAAACTTTAATCCCACTTTGACTTCATTTTGTAAATAAATCTAACTTGTAAATATAACCCGTTTCAAGTTGTTTTGTGGTTCCAATGGCCACTTTGTTGAAATCTTTTCGAAACATTAATCATAGGTTTGAGTTATCATAGTGGTTGATGTAAATCTCACCTCATCCTTAGTGTTGGATTATAAGTCTTCCATGCTTATTATAGGGTTAACCCCTCACTAGCATGTTGAAGCCTTCCTCACATGGTGGATTGTTTGTTTAGGTTGAGTTTTCTCCCTTTGATAACAAAAGACCTTAAGGATTTTGATTAAAATCAATTCAGCAATCTTTGAGATTTTTACCCCGAACTACGAGGTTTTGATCCTCCTTTGTGATGGTACGTAGGCAATGGGTTTATCCATTCAAACAACAAAACCTGTAAATATAATCTATTCTCTTCTCATCCCTCCAATCGTTTGTACAAATCTTTTCATAAATACCAACCTACAACACATATTTGCAAAAAGGGTTCCCTTAGAGTACTAAGGATGTTTTGGGTGCGTAAAACCTTCCCATTTCATAACCAACCCCCTTACCTAGATCTCTGACATTTTTATTAGTTTTTGATTTGAAAAACTTCTTACTTGACTTTTGTTCGCTTTTTAGCCTTTCCTTTGGACAAATAAAAGTGCGGTGGCGACTCGAATTGTATGTTTACTTTTGGTTTAGTCAATAAACCTAAAGGTAACGAAAACCCCGCTACAGAAAAGTAGCGACTCAGCTGGGGAGGTTCCTCTCTAGTGGGTTTAGCCTACTTTTTGCTTGTATGTGTTGTATGTTTATATTTATTTGTGGCATATTTTTATGCAAATTTGGGATGAATTTATTGTTTGTAATGTATGAATTGCTTGATATATCAATTGCTTGTATGCTTAGTGGTTTCTTGTGAGATGAGTTCTATACCCGAACTTGAGTGCACTTATGATAGGAGAATGGCATAGTCTTGTTGAATTGTGTGGAGTTATTCCTTAACAAGTTAACTTGCAAGTCCATTCACTTGGTGGAGGTTTTTATTGGGATCATTAATGTCACATGAGTGGTCGTGGTTAGGCATTACTCTTTCCAATATAAACCCTAGAAGCCAAGGAACTTAGATACCTAGCCCATCTTGGCCTATTTTAGGACATAGTGCGAAGGTCATTCAAGTGTAAGAGTTGAGGCGATTGTTACGCGATACTACACTCATAAGAGTCTCTCTTGAGAATATTTTTGGAGGACGAGTAGTCGTTTTATCCGATAATATCCGAAAGATGAGATGATGACTATGGGAACCTTTTTAGAACATGATCGTCAGGTTTAACCATAGTACATTCCTGTGTGGTGGTTCTTAACTGAGACTCCATGCTCGTGACTTACAACAAACCCATGATTCGCGGTCGATCCGTTCTCGTATATCCTTAATATCAATGGAACCTGGGTGTTGATAGGGTGTAAACCATAATCCACCAAAATGGATGATTGATATTGACGATGACTTGAGCCATCCCGTGACCTTTGTGTGGTGTGACTTGCTTGATCCTTGAGTGTGTTTGTTGCATCCATGCATTCATGCATTCATCCGCATTCATGTCATCAACAATAAAGATTTTACAAGGAACTTAAGAGGTCTATTTGCAAATTTTCAGACATGGATACGCAAAGAAGGAATACGAAGAAGTACAGTTTTAGACAACCCGACTTGAAAGAGTTAAGGCGTCTGACATCTTATGTATTAGAGCCATTGGAGTTCAAAGATCTCCATGGGAAGCTTCTATCTATTCTTTCTACCAAGGTGGATGAGGGTCTGATGAGTGTGTTGGTGCAGTTCTACGATCCTCTGTATTGGTGCTTCACTTTTCCGTATTTCCAGCTTTTGCCTACATTGGAGGAGTATGCTTATCATGTGGGTATACCTATTCTTGACCAGTTTCCATTCAGTGGTTTGGAGAAGATTCCGTTTTCTCAAGAGATTGCTGATATGCTTCATGTGGATGTATCTGACATTGTTGCCAATATGACTACCAAAGGTGGAATTCAAGGTCTCCCATCTGATTTTCTGATTGCCAAAGCTACCTTGTTTGGGAATGCCATGAGTAAGGAAGCTTTTGAAGCCATATTTGTACTCCTCATCTATGGGCTAGTGTTATTTCCCAACATCGACAACTTCGTGGATGTGAACGCTATTAGGATTTTCTCTTCTCTTAATCCCGTTCCGAATCTGTTGGATGACACTTATTTCTCTTTGCATATGAGGAATGCAAAGGGTGGTGGTTCCATTGTGTGTGTAAGACCCTAATTTTGATCCTAAGATCCCTCATGGCATCATATCATTGCTCATTGCATTGCCTCAAGGATCATAGCATGTTTGGCTCCTTAACCCTAGGGTTGGGACTTGTGTGAGTGGTTTGAGACCACCAAGCATGCTTGTATTGTATATTATTGATTTTCTTATTTTTTTTACTAACCAAAAGCACAAAAATATGTCACTAACTTCTTTTATTTTGAAGCTCAAGCAATCATGAGATCCTTTGCTCATAGGAGGCTTCTATGCTCATTGAAATGGCTAGATGAAGATGAAATCAAGCATGACAATGGTTCACAAAGCTCTCAATCATCATATATGTCTCCCAAGCATCCCAGTTTTCCAATTTGATCAAGATAAACCAAAGGGCTTAAGGATTGTTTCCCAAGGAAACCCTAATTCAACTGTGCCTTGCTCATGAAGCAACCTCAACCTCTGATCAAATTTAATCAAGGGAAGTTATTTCATTCATTATTTTATGCATATATGAGCTTATGTTAGTATCCTCAATCATTCATTCATTAAGATTTGAAGTTTGGCTTTGAGAAGTTGACCAATCAAGTCATTTGACTAATCTAAAATCCACTGAGACCTAACTTTTGATGTGTTTGTCAAATGAAGATGATCCAAAGAGAAAGAATGTTCTTAAGAACCATATGAACAACTTTCATGTTCATTAAAAATCCATTTTAAACTTGAAAGATCATCATTCATTTCAAAACATTATAGGTTATTTTGACCTAACTCCTTCATTTTTTATGATTTTGAGGTGAGACCAATTGAATTGGAAATATTAAGATGTCTACTTCAAATGTTATGTTGGACAAAATTTCATAATACTAAAAGAAACACATGTGATAATACAAAATATTATAGGTCACTTTGGACCAAAACCATTGAATCTTGAAAAAGTCCAACTTCAAGTGCCCATAACTTTCTCATAAAAAATTAAAATTATGCAAACTTTAAGTCCAAATTGGTCAGCTTGAAAATATCTACAAATTTTATGTTATAGGTATTTCTATTTGAGGCTTTCATCATTGAAACATAATGGCTTGAAGTTGGTCACTTTTTTGCAAACTTTTCGAAGACATGTTTTGTACATCAAACTTCATGGCCAGTTTTCACAAATTTCCAAACTCCAAATGGATTTTTTCCCAACATAGATTTTGCTCCTTATGTCAAGACCTTTCCAACCATTACTTACATGCCTATGTTTGGATTTTTTATGTGTGACTTTTGAAGAGGGGAACATTTGTGACGAAATATGCAATTCACTTGGAATCTTCATGCACAAGCAAACACAAGGCAAATTGCACGTCCATTTCCATTTGGTATGGTATCAACTTGCATTTCCAATTGATTTTGGGCCTCACATGCGCCTGCACAGGCCCATGCATGGAGGACCCAATGATCATGCACACGAGTTTTCCCTCACTTTGCATGCATGGAGGACCCAACCTCACTAAAGGAGTTCTGATTTTTCATTTTTCTCAATTCAAACTTGAATTTCAACTTCCTTGGTTAATCTTCAGGTTCCAATTCCTAAGCCTTGCATCATCATCATCTCCTGATCAAGTTGGAAGCAAGAGTTTGAGTAGATCGTGGTTCACAAAGCTGCTCTTCAAAGTAGATGTTCAAATTGTTTTGATCTGAATCTCATCATTTAATGTGAATTGGTTGTGTTCAAATGGTTTTCTGAAGTCCTCGTGCAAGAGGCAAGCTAGTGGTGACTTTGATTTCATGTTTTGAGAAGTTTCAGTTTGCATACCTGGAAATTCAAGCTCAGATTTCTTATTCCATAGAGATCTTGAGAGAAATCCAAGGTTACAGGGGTGATGTACATCACCCCAACTTCATTTTGGTACCACGATTGCGCATTTTGGTTGAGGTTTAAAAACCTGAAACTGGTGGCCGAAATCAGTTGGTCCACCGGAGAAGAAGGTGGTTTCCACCACCGTCCCCACGTGGAATCACCTGGCCCCTTGGATCTCACTCATCTGATCTAATTTGGCCTTTAGTTCTTTTGACTTTTTTAAATCCAATGTGTTTCGTGCTTGACTTTTGCCTACCATGGAAGCGCGCCTCTGAGCCATTGGATTTGTCCACGTCAATTAATGAAGTGGATCCAGCGCTCCAGGATTTTTGGCATTTTCTAATTTCTGTTTTATTTTCTTTTAATTCCATTTATTTTCAAAAATTCATAACTATTTTATTTGGAATCACAAAAATATGAGACCAATGGCAAAAAAATTCTTTAAAAATCTAGTTTCATAATCTGATTTTTAATTATTTTTGTGATTCCATATAATATTTTTTGTGAATTATTTTGTTTTTAAATAGTTTTTAATTCATTTTAATTACTTTTTGATATCCAAAAATTCCAAGACTTTGTTCTACAAGCCGTCTTCTGTCAAAGATTCTCGCTCAGTCAACGTCAACTGAAGCTTCAATTACATTGGATTCAGAGTTGATGGAGAAGTGGTCATTATGTTCAATGTGGCCCTTTTTCCAATATATATCACCAATTTCAAATTTATAAAGATCCATGGAGTCTCGCCATTTGCGGACTACCATTCTATCAAATAAATTTGAGCCTTTATCCAATTCTTTGCACTCTTATTTGTTTCTGTTTAACAAATGTTTGCATGTTTTAATTGATAAATATAATTATTTTAAACAAAAAAAGTTTGTATAAAACTGTTTTTAAACAAAGTGAACATTCACAATGACTGAAAGGATAAATGGAATGTCTTCAGTGCTCTCCCAAAGATAGTACGATCTTCAAAAGGGTAAAGACATTTGTTCATATTCTGGCATATTTGTATCCTCTTCATCATCTTTCAGGTTGTCTCCCCAGCGAGCGCAGAGAGGGTGATACCTCATCAAATCCCCAGAGAGTCTAGAGTTTTGGCCTTGATCTTCTTAGAGATGTGTATACCTCTATCTCAAAATCCTCAACTCCTCAGGGAGTCTGGGTCTAGCATTTGTGTTTTATCAATCATATGGTTGTCAACCCTTGTGTTGACTGACCTAAAATCCCTTATAGATTGATAAAAGTTGATATGCTATCTATTCATGAGGAAGTTTGTCTTTCAACGGCGTGTGGAAGTTCCCAGCATGAGTAGAAGTCCTCAGCAGAAGCGAGCATGTGTTCCCTGCAAAGCTATTTTTCAGGTATCTCCTAGGAAGTAGTTGCTTAGAGCAGTTGGCTTATAGCTCATCCCTAACAGGATTGCTCGCAGCAGACTGACCCTAGTTGGATCGCCTACAGTCTATCCCAGTGGAGTTTCCTGATCAGAGTCTGGAAATTTGTTTTCCCTCCTTATTGGAAAGTTTCCTTTAAGTTGGGTTGGTGGTGAAGATGTTTATTTCCTTCCCCAGCGGAGCAATTGGTTCTCTCTCCCCCTAGCAGAGATGTCTCTCCAGCAGGTGGGAAGGGTTATTTGGATTGTTAGAACTTCTGTTTGGTGCTTGTTCCCCATAGAGTTTCATACCATTCCTGGATAAGTTCCCTAGTAGAGTTTCTTCTACAACGGATCTTATCCGTGTTGAGCTCTCAGTAGAGTTTCCTCGACATTGGATCTTTTGTCTGTTCAGCGGTAAATCCTTGGGAGTGACCCTGTATGTTCCCCAGCTAACGTTGCCTGATCCCAGTTTGACATTGGTATCCCTTCCGAGTGGAAGATATTTCCCAGTGAAGGATTTTGAGGAAGATATGTTGTTCCCTTCCCCAGTGGAGCGATTTGTTCCTTCTCCCGGTAGCAGAGATGTCTCCTCGGCAGTTAGAAGAGAATGCTTGATGAGTATCTGATTGGTGGATGTTCTGTTGGTGTAAGCCCTAGAGGCCAATACTTTTGGTACTTGTATCGAATTATTTGTTAATAATGAAAAGGCTTTTTCTTTATTATGTTTGTTTAATAAAGTCCCTGGAATAGATAGTCCGTTTAATGTATCAAGTGTGACTTAATGCACACTCCCCCTTTCTTTTGTAATCTAAGGCTATTTGCAAAACCGATTGTTAGTTGTTGTGAACATTTTGGCTGCTTGTACTCTTTCTCCCCCTTTGACAACATCAAAAAGAGACAAGGAACGATTATTCAACATAACATAAAATTCAACTGGAAAGAACACTATCAGATAACAATATCACACCAAATATCATTACTGAACGATAATCATTAATTAAAAGAAGATAATCATTAAAATTGATTTTGCACAAACAAGCATAACAGAAAAATGAATACAGTCAAACAACAAACAAATTCAGAGGCATATGCAGTCATATGTCCTAATGGTGTCGTCATCGATGGTAACATATATCCGGGTTTCTGTAGGGGTCAGCCAGAGACGATATTTGTTCAGCAATACCGCCTAGATACTTGATACCCCCGTCGACCGACCGTTCCTGGCGTTCAAACGTTTCGGTAAATGCTGCATACCGTTCATTCATGCTTGTAGAGAGGTTATCGAGCCTCTCATTTTGGGCTTGAATTTGGCTGCTAATATGAGCATAGCGCTCATCCTGAGTTTGCATGAAGGATTGTTGAGCCAGCTGCATATTTCGCATCATATCCAACAGTTCGGAAGAGTTTGTATGCTGTGGAGGAGACGGAGGAGATTCTTCATCACCATATCGATACGGCTGGTAGAATTGGCGTTGTGTTGACCAGCCCGTATGTTGCCATTCACCCCAACCACCCTGGTTGGGGGCATCTTCTTCAGTTGAGTGTGAATGCTGAACCCAAGCGGAGTTTGAGTAGTCGTGAGTGTCAACATGTGGAGGACTATCATCTCCACCATGCTGATCAAAGGCTTGTCCCGCTCCCTCTTCTTCATTTTCCTCTTCGTCTTCTTCTTCACTTTCATCGCTTTCATTATCTTCTTCAACAGTCGTAGGAACATACCCTCTTGGAACAAATTTGTAGATTCTCCGCTCATCACACCAAAAATATCCCATCATAGACAAAGTTTTTGGGCTGAACTCTTTGTCTGATGAAATGGAGGTATACGGGAAGAACGGATGATCAACGTCGGCTGCAGTAAGGACCTCTTGAATAAAAGATCCGTAGGCTAGAGCCGTTCCTCGTCCGGAGTCACGTAGACTGAACATCCTACTGGCAATGTAGTAGGGCCAGTTGATTTTCCGCTTATTTTTCAGAATGTATATGAGATGAACCTCAGCCTGTTCAACTCTGGAAAGACCACCCTTCTTAGGTCTCAGGATGCGTGAGACGATCCACTGGAGAATCCGCTCTCCTGTTTTCAGCTTGCCGACAGTGACAGTTCGTGGGAACGCATCACTGTTCACAATCTGATCAGGATAGAGTCGTTTCAGCATGTCGTTCAACGCACTCTTAAACTCGTAACCTTCTATTTGATGAGAGTCAGTTACCTCAACTAGAGGATTTTCATCAGCATCCAATGACATATCAAAATATTTGTTCCAAACATTTGACTTAAACGATACCTTTCTCGTGCCGATCCTTGAGTGAAACTTGTGCCCACGGAATTTGTCACGAAGGCAGGCGTAGAACACGCGGACCAGGTCTTCGCTATATTTGGCATTGCATTCCAGGAATTTGACAATGCCGTGGTATTGTAGCAGAGACATGATTTCCACGAGATGCATGCGTTCTGCAGTGAGTTTGTAGAATGCATGTTGTCGAACAATTCCTCTCTTACCAATATCTTTGTTGAAGGAATCGACGAGAGCCGGTGGAACTAGCGATACAGCGGAAATGGGTAGAGATGCGGCGGATGATTCCCGTGATCTCTTACCGGTGGGTCTGCGGCATGAGAAAGCCATTGGAAATAATTTTTGAAGCTTTGTGTGTGGATGGAGAGTGAAGCTTGGAGAAGGTTTTTCAGAATGATTTTGCAAGAAAGAGGTTTCCCCTTTTTGTAGATGAGGATTTAGGGTTTTGGGAAGAGGAAAGACCAGGAGACAATAGACACTAGGTAGATGCAACTTACAATGTAGTGGGAAGTTTGAAATGTAAATGCACACTTAATGGGAGTTTTGAATGTAGATGCATGAGAAGTTTGAAGGTTTTTTGCAGAGAAAAACTGAATTTTTGAGCGATGCGTCGACCATACCTCTGCATGCGTCGACGCATACTGTTTGGATTTTGAAAAACAGAAAGTTTTTTAAGCGTGCGTCGACCAGTGCCCTGTTACGGTCGACTCATACAGGCAAAATTCCAGTTTTTTACTTTTCTGCACATACGCTCACATGTTTGATGCATAATTACAATGCCACACAACAATAAACATCCAAAGAGATACGTCATATATATATATACAACATTATCATGTAGTACAACTATTTAACCATGAAAAATTAGAGAGAGAGAGAGAGAGAGGAACAATATCACCTCGATGCCGGAGTAACTTGATGAACAATAAACTTGTGCTTGCAACAACATCAACTTGTTAGAAGTACAAGATTATAGTCTTAGATGAAATAAGATAAAACCAACAATTTATAATGCTCGTTCCGAAATATCGAGAATACCAAGTTCTCGGCGAATATGAAAGAAAGACTCAGTCGCTAGCGGCTTTGTGAAAATGTCCGCTAGTTGGTTTTTTGTGTCAACATGTTGGAATACAACATCGCCTTTCTCTACATGGTCCCGAAGAAAATGGTGTCGAATTTCGATATGTTTGGTGCGAGAGTGCAGCACAGGATTTTTGGTAAGGTTAATGGCACTTGTAATGTCACAGAAAATGGGAATACGTTCGAGTTTGAGATTAAAATCCAATATTTGTTGCTTAACCCATAGGATTTGTGCACAACAACTACCGGTGGCAACGTATTCCGCTTCGGCGGTTGACAAAGCAACTGAAACTTGTTTCTTGCTATGCCAACTGACCAAAGAATTTGAAAATAGGTGACAAGTGCCACTGGTGCTTTTCCTATCCGATTTGCAGCCGGCAAAATCGGAATCAGAGAAACCTACCAATGAGCAATCATTACCTTTGGAATACCATAGCCCATACTTCGGAGTACCGGATAGGTATCGAAGTATTCGTTTGACAGCTTTTAGATGGGATTCCTTGGGACATGATTGATATCTTGCGCACATGCACACGCTAAACATAATGTCGGGACGAGAAGCAGTGAGATAGAGAAGTGATCCAATCATACCTTTATACCATTTTACCTCTACGTCCTTACCGTCTTCATCTTTATCCAAGTTTGTACATGTTGGCATGGAGGTGTCAATGGCCTTGGCTTTTGCCATGTCAAATCTCTTGATAAGGTCCAAACAGTACTTTGTTTGACTTACGAATGTTCCTTCTTTGAGTTGTTTAATTTGCAGACCGAGAAAGTACGTGAGCTCCCCCATCATACTCATCTCGAATTCACCCTGCATAAGATCCGAGAACTCTCTCACAAGATTCATGTTAGTAGACCCAAATATAATATCGTCTACATAAATTTTCACTAATATCAAGTGCTTATCTTGACGTTTAATGAAGAGAGTTGTGTCTACCTTTCCTCTTGAGTAACCTTGATCGAGTAAAAATTTTCTTAGTCGCTCATACCAAGCTCTAGGAGCTTGTTTGAGACCATATAAAGCCCTTTTTAGTTTATAAACATGATCAGGATACTCATGAGATTCAAAACCCGGAGGTTGTGCAACGTAGACCTCTTCATTTATGTGACCGTTAAGGAACACACTCTTAACATCCATTTGGAATAGTTTAAAGTCTTTCACACAAGCGAAGGCAAGGAGAAGGCGTATAGCCTCGAGTCGGGCAACCGGCGCATAAGTTTCCTCATAGTCGATGCCTTCCTCTTGGTTATACCCTTGCGCGACTAAACGCGCCTTGTTACGAGTTATTACCCCGTTTTCGTCCAGCTTGTTCCTAAACACCCATCGGGTGCCGATTACTCGATGATCTCGCGGAGGAGGGACAAGGTCCTAAACCTCATTTCTAGTGAACTGATTTAGTTCCTCCTGCATTGACAAAAACCAGTGTTCATCGAGTAGGGCTTCTTTAGGGTTTTTAGGTTCCATTTACGAAACGAAAGCGAAGTGATAACAGAAATTACTTAGCTTCGATCGAGTTGTAACACCCTTTGAGATATCTCCGAGAATGTTGTCGATTGGATGGTCTTTGGGAGACTTCCAAGCTTGAGAGAGATCATCGTTTGAAGGCGGATGAGCTACCTCGGTTTCCTCATGGTGTACATCTTTATCCTCCTCAACTTTGACTTGGTCGGGTTGATCAATCCCTGGCTCGCCACCTTTGAGTATGTCTTCTGTAGATGTACATGCACCATGAACAACACTACCCTTTCCGACGTTTCTCGGATAGGATTAATAAAAAGTGACATGTACAGACTCTTCCACAACAAGTAATCATTTATTATATATTCTATATGCTTAACTCGATTGAGAGTATCCGAGGAAGATACCTTCGTCGGCCTTGGAATCGAATTTGCCCAAGTTTTCCTTTCCATTATTTAATACAAAACATTTGCAACCAAAAACATGTAAGTGAGAAATATTTGGCTTTCGCCATTTTAAAAGCTCATACGGTGTTTTGTTTAGAATGGGGCGAATGAGCACCCTATTCAAAACATAACACGCAGTACTAATGGCGTCTGCCCAAAAATATTTCGGTAAACCACTTTCGTTAATCATTGTTCTTCCCAATTCTTCCAAAATTCGATTTTTACGCTCCACAACCCCATTTTGTTGAGGAGTGCGTGGAGCGGAGAAGTTATGATCGATACCATGGTTACCGCAATATTCTTCAAATAAATGGTTTTCGAACTCACCCCCATGGTCGCTTCTAATTGCAACAATGTTTGTATTTAATTTATTTTGGGAAAGCTTAGCAAATCTTTCAAAGGCGGCGAACGTATCGCTCTTGCTTACTAAAAAGATAGTCCAACAAAATCTAGAAAAATCGTCCACTATTACGAAACCGTAATAATTTCCTCCTAGACTTTTAATCCTAGACGACCCAAATAAGTCCATATGAAGAAGTTCGAGAGGTCTCGTTGTTGAAACGATATTTTTGGATTTAAATGAGATCCTCGTTTGCTTCCCTTTTTGACAAGCATCACAAAGGTGATCCTTGGTGAACTTTATTTTGGGGAGACCTAGGACTAGATCTTTTGAGACTATTTTGTTTAGTAAGTCAAAGTTAACATGTGCTAAACGCCTATGCCATAACCATGAATCTTCAGTCATTGTTACAAGGCATTTGTCACTTGTTAACGATACTTCATTTAAGTCTAACATATAGACATTATTCACACGCAGGCCATTAAACATGCTCTTCTTATCATCATTATGTACAATTTTGCAACAATCTTTTGAAAATGATACATTATATCCTTTGTCACATAATTGACTGATGCTAAGTAGATTGTGTTTAAGACCTTCGACAAGCAATACATTAGAAATAGTAGTGGAAGAAGGATTACATACACTACCTTTACCAAGTATTGCTCCACGGTTGTTGTCACCATAGGTTACATATCCTTTCTTCTTAGCCACGAAGTCAATGAAGAGTGATATGTCTCCTGACATGTGCCTTGAGCATCCACTATCGAGAACCCATCTTCGCTCGGTGGTCTCGAGGCATTGTACCTATGGAAATGCAATTAACACGAGAAGGTACCCAATGGCTTATTGGGTCCTGAATGGTGAGGAACGAAATGGTTGCATTTGGGCAGCCATTGATAAATGCCTTTAGGAACTAAAAATCTTCTAAATCTGCATTTAGCAATGGAGTGGCCTTTCTTGCAACAATAAAGACAAGAGAAATTTACATTTTGATTGCCTTTGCTATCTTCATCCTTTATAACATATTTATATTTTTGATATGGAATAACCATACTTTTTCGAAAGTTTGATTTATCGATAGCAAAGGTAATCTTGGGCTCAAGAGCCTTGTCAAGTTTGGCCTTTAGGTTTCTTACTTCACCTTGCCAAATGTAACAAGTATCACACCCAAAGTTCATCATTCTACTTCTAAGGTCCTCACAACCTGCTTTTGTGCTTTCTACTATAGAAGCCTTAAGTGCCTCAAGTTTCCTTTCGGATTCTCGAATTTTTTGTTCTAAATGAGTAAAAATTTTGTTGTTTGAGGCAAGCCTTTTAAAGGCCTCTTTAGCTTCACAGTGTAAAGTATCAAATGCAGTTTGTAATTCATGATGAGACATACTAGAGGATTTTTCATATTTAGCATGTCGTACCTGTTTCTTTTTGTTCTTTTGATGAGCAGAGAGACATAGGTTTGCATTTTCATCTTCACCACTAGAACTTTCATCATCGGAGGAGTCGCTATCGCTTTCCCAAGCTATGCATGCTCTCCTTGGCTTTGATGATTTCTTGTGTGATTTGTATGATTCCTTTTCCTTTGTCTTCTTGTTCATTGGACAGTCCGGTTTGTAATGACCGGGCTTTCCACACGTATAGCACGACCCTCTAGTCATTTTACCTTTTGAGTCATCATTTTTAGAGTACCTAGATTGTTTCCGGAAGTTTACCAAGTTCTTCTCGGAATGTTGGATGTCGTTCTTTCTCACGTAACGATTGTAACGTTTAACGAACAACCCCATATCTTCGCTCTTGTCCTCTTCTTCTTCGTCGCTCGAGGAATAATCACTTTGCTCTTTTGCTTGAGACTTTGAGGAGGAAGTCTTTAGAGCCATTGATTTCTTTTCGCTCACCTTAGCTTTGTCCTTCTTTTCTTTCTTTTCGTGTTGTTCTAGGCTCAAGAGTACTTGTTCGTGCTCTTGTAGTTTGCCAAATAATGTTGTCAAGTCTAGTATGGTAAGATCATTTGCTTCTTTGATGGCGGTCACTTTAGGCTGCCATTCCCTGTTAAGACACCTCAAGATCTTATTAGTAGCAACATCATTGGAAATAGGCCTACCTAGTGAATGTAATCGATTGATAAGATGGGTAAATCTCTTTTGCATGTCAGCAATGGTTTCCCCATGCTCCATGAAAAAGAGATCAAACTCTTGTATTAGTGTGTTGATTCTTGCCAACTTAACATCGTTCGTCCCCTCATGGGCAATTTGTAGTGAATCCCACATGGCCTTAGCAGTAGGACAATGGGATACACGATAGTATTCATCTACACCTAATGAGGAGATTAGGATATTTTTGGCTTTCCAATCATAGTTGTATTTCTTTTCATCATCATCGGTCCATTGTGCTTCAGGCTTAGGCACTAATTCATTATTCTCATTGGTCATGGTTATTTCAATTGGACCATTGAGAATAACGTTCCATATTTTTCTATCTATGGAATTTATGTGCACCCGCATACAGTCTTTCCAATAACTATAATTTTCACCATTGAAAACGGGAGCTCTATTATAAGCCCCTTTAGGTTCGTTAGCCATTTTCTATCAAAGTTATATTTTGAAGCACGGAGTGAACCGGAGCTCCTGATACCACTTGTTAGACTATGGCACGGATCTAGAAGGGGGGGGGGGTTGAATAGATCCCAATTAAAAATTGAGTCGGCGCTACCAATTAAAATTGGTTTTGAAAATTTGTTTTAAGTGCGGAAGCGGTCGAGGAAAATATAGTCTAAAACGAACCGTTATTGGAAAACCGGATATGCGTCAAGCCTAAGGATTAGTGATAATGTAGAATACGAATCACTACACTCGTCACATTATCAATGATTTGTTTTACTAGCTAGGATTCCTAGTTCCAATGATTCAAAGAGCAAACCAAACTAGATATACAACTAAGATAATTTTGGTTTAGGCAAATTATCAAACACTTGGTGTGCAAAAACACTCCAAGTGATATTTATGTTGAGTAAGTGCTTTCAATTAATCTAGTACAATATTCTATTGTACTTTGGATTCAAAAACAGAGTTTTAACCTCTTACTCAATTAATACCAAGGTTTGACAAAAGTGCTTAAACCAGAATCACTTAATTTTTAAGCTAAAACAATTATGCAGAAAATTAGAGAAGACAAAGATTTGATGAGGCAGTTCCCCCGCCGTCCTCGCTTCGGGGTAGGTCTGCCCGCAATTCTAAAACTAGAATTGAGATGATTTAATAGATATCACCTGTTGAATTTAACCGTTTATACAAGGATTGCAAAGCAAAAATACAACAGAACTCTCAAGATGTTGAATGTTGCTTCCACTCCTTGTTCCTTGATTCAAGATGAATCAAGCCCTTCGATTGTTATTGATAGACCTCCGATTCCAGCCCCTTTGTTGAATAACCCTCAGTTCTTCAAACCCTCGGCCCGACTGATCTCAACTACAACAAATCGAACCCGAATTCTTCCCTTCAATATCACTGAATCCGCTACTAGATTGACGAAGACTTCCTCTTCTCAATCACCTTCGCTCAGCTGAAAATTGAAGAAGAAATTCGTCCAAAAACCCCCAGACACAAACCAGTCTTGGAGGACAAAACCCTAACGGTTTTATTCAAGAAAAAACCTGTCACAAGCTTCAACACGAACCGGATTCCCCAATCTCGGCTTCGAACCTTATCACCTTTAACCAATCACAAAGCACTTCAAAAATGGTTGTGTGTAGTTGATGTGTTGTGAGATGTTGAAGATGAAGATGATGAATCTTGGACACCTATTTCACTTTTTCTTGTTTCTTTGAACACTTGAATCAATTTGACAAAATGTTAGTTGATACAAGTAACTAACTACTATATATAGTAACCAACTTACCAACCAAAAATAACAGCTTTTTAAACAGAGTGGAAAGTCTACAAAAACTGAATTTGCGCACGAGCGATCGACCATAGCAGGTCTATGCGTCGATGCATGGCCTGCAATTTTGGACAGACTGAAGAATGCTTCAGTATGCGTCGACCATAGGTCGGCGTGCGCTGACCCGTGGGAAAATGAAAGTTTCATGCGTCGACCCTGTGGTCGACTCAAGTCTTCCATGCGCTGACCCGTGACCAACTGCACTAACTCATGCGCTGACCTGTGGTCGACTCAAGGCACCATGCGCTGACCAGTCACCAACTGGTCTATGTTATGCGCTGACCCGTGGTTCATGCGCTGACCCTTGTGGTCGACTCAAACCCTGCAAATTTGCAAAAATTCATATTTTTGTGATTTTCATGCATTTTGTCATGATCACATTTTATCCACATATGTTGTATGAAATATAGCAGTTTTAGATGAGCATAGAAAAGGATATGTTGCATTTGTTTTGTAGAAGTGGAATCGACAATGCCGATTCATCCATGGTGGTCATTTGTCATCATCAAAACCTATGATTGTATGTTGTATGACAATTTTCCCTTACATTACTTCTACAATCCTTCTGAGGGAAAAGTGTTTGTCGCTCGAACTGTAGTTTTCCTAGAAAAGGATTTTATTTCCAAAGGAATCAGTGGGAGGAAAGTAGAGCTTGAAGAAATTCAAGAATCACAAAGCATGGATACACCTATGGAGGAATTAGAGCAGGAAACACAAGTGGTTGTGGAAGAGCAACCTGCTCAAGTAGAACAAGACCAGCGTAGGTCAAGCAGGATACGTCACCTACCTGAGAGATATGGATATCTCATAACAGATCAAGGTGATGTATTACTCATGGATCAAGATGAGCCTGTGACCTACCAAGAGGCCATAACTGGTCCCGAGTCTGAGAAGTGGCTAGAAGCCATGAAATCTGAAATGGATTCCATGTACACAAACCAAGTTTGGACCTTGGTAGAGCCTCTTGTAGGAGTTAACCCTATAGGATGCAAGTGGGTCTTCAAAAAGAAGACTGACATGGATGGTAAGATACATACCTATAAGGCAAGACTGGTTGCAAAAGGATATAAACAAATTCATGGGGTTGACTATGATGAAACCTTTTCACCAGTTGCAATGCTTAAATCTCTTCGGATTTTACTTGCTATCGCTGCATATCATGACTATGAAATATGGCAGATGGATGTCAAAACTGATTTCCTTAATGGGAATCTTCTTGAGGATGTGTACATGACACAACCTGAAGGATTTGACATACCTGTAGCACCCCAAAATTTGCCCTCCTTATTCACGCATTCATTTTTAGGTCATTTAACATTAGATACATTGCATTTCATCACGTCAATCGGGATTAGCTCCAAGAAGCTTGAACATCATCCAGGACACTTTGTGGGTTCTATTTAGATGATCAGTCAACACAAGGGAATGGCTTGAGATACTTCCAACATGTTCAAATGGGGTCTATTCATCAGTCAAAACGTTAATCTTGAAGGAGAAAAAGTTTGTTCATGAACTGTCATGCTCGCTAGGCGAAGCCCACGCGTTTCGAAAAAAAAAAGGAAAAAAAAGGAATTTTTTAAAAATAAATAAATAAGAATAAAAATAAAAATAATTAAATAAATAAATAAATAAATAAAATATAATAGAAAAATCTTGGACTTAGACCTCTCTCATTTGAGCCCACAAAGCCATGAAAATCAGGTTATAAAAGAGGGAGAACAGATAGAAAAAGGAAGAGAAGCAAAACACTCTGAGGTTTCCTTGGAACAAAACCCTGGACAAAACCTGGAGAGAAACCTAGACAGAGAGAGTGAGAATTAATCTGCAGCAACCTCCAGGCAACTCTGAAAGGTTCATTCTGACTCACACACTTTCAGCTCAAGCAAACCCTAACATTGGTTTGCAAATCCAGCCGTGCCATTTGATTTCAACCGATCTCTCCAATCAGGTTTGCCCTTATTCCCATTACCTTTGTGCTTTGAAGTTGAATACTCTGAATGTTTGAGGTATGATGGATGAATTTCATTAGGTTTTTGCCCACGGGTTCATAATTATGTATGAATGTATAAATAATGCCTTGAATGCTTAATCGTTTAATTTCTGAAGTGTATGCCACAAGGTTTGAGGTTTCTGAAACCATACTGTTATCCATGAAAAAAATGCTTATCGTGTTTCACTAACCCTTTTGTTGAGTTTTTGTGAGGGCTCACATACTCTTGCAGGGATAACTTGCCTGGTGTTCCACTTTATTTGTGGGATACCACCTAGAGGTTTATTCCGATTACCTGTACTGACTCACTTTCTTTGATGGTGTTTAGCTTGGAAGGATCCCTGGGTTTCCCATTCCTCTAATTGTTGTTACTTCGGATCTTTATCCGCGTGGTACTTTTACATTTTTCCCTCATTTTACTGCTTTCCTAGTTGGAAGACCTCGATAGGAGGCAATGTTTTTGTGTGTTTATTTTTTTTTACAGGTTCCTTCGTCCAGGACTGCCTTTTTGCATGAGCATCCCTAACCTTACCAACTCATTGATTTTTCTTCTCCTAAGAACACGTTAACTCCTTCTACTACAGGCGAGTAAGTCTCTAAAGGTCGAGCATCCGGTAGATTGTGTTGTAATGTCGTTCGTCCAAAACCCAATCCATAACCCCGTAGTTAGCCGAACTACAGCTTGCTCTGATTCTCATTCCAGATGAGATACGTAGGCATAAGACGTGATGTCTTAGCGAGCACAATTACCCTTAACCCCTAGGTAGCCGAGCTACGAAGACCCTGATTCTCATATTCAGATGAGATACGTATGCAGTGGATGCGACATCCGTGCGAGTCATTTTCTTTTGACCCCTTTTTTTTAGTAAATAACACATTAGATAAACCCACACCCTTTAGACAAGAACTACAAAAGTGGATCCCGTAGAGTACTACGGATGCGTAGGGGTGCTAATACCTTCCCTTCGCAGAATCGACTCCCGAACCCAAGATTTGGTTGCGAGACCCTGTCTTGTCCTTTCCTTTTTCCAGGTTTGCTTCGAGCGTTTTCTTTCCCTCCTTTGGGATAAATAACGCAAGATGGCGACTCTCCTGTTTTTTTTCGCCGGTTGTTTTCTTTCGCATTCCATTTTTCAGGTTGCGACGATACCAGAAGAAGCCCAAAAGATATGTAAGTTACAAAGGTCAATCTATGGATTGAAGTAAGCTTCAAGAAGCTGGAATCTTCATTTTGATGAAACAGTAAAACAATATGGATTCATCAAGAATGAAGATGAGCCTTGTGTCTACAAGAAGGTTAGTGGGAGCATGATCGTGTTCCTGGTGTTATATGTAGATAACATATTACTCATTGGAAACGATGTCCCTACCCTTCAACAAGTAAAGTCTTGGTTAGGGAAATGCTTTTCTATGAAGGACCTAGGTGAAGCAGCCTATATATGAGGAATCAGAATCTATAGAGATAGATCACAAAAACTGCTTGGCCTAAGTCAGAGTACGTACATAGACAAAGTGCTGAGACGCTTTAACATGCATGATTCCAAGAAAGGATTCATACCTATGCAACATGGCCTGTGTCTATCAAAAACACAATCCCCTTCAACTAAGGAAGAAAGGGATCGCATGAATAAGATTCCATATGCATCTGCAATAGGATCTATCATGTATGCCATGTTATGTACTCGACCAGATGTCTCGTATACTTTAAGTGCAACGAGTAGGTACCAATCTGATCCTGGTGATGCCCATTGGGTAGCCGTCAAGAATATCCTTAAGTACTTGAGAAGGACTAAGGACTCATTTTTTATATATGGAGGTCAGGAAGAGTTGGTTGTAATTGGATACACCGATGCCAGCTTCAAGACAGATAAGGATGACTTTCGATCGCAATCTGGTTATGTGTTTTGCTTAAACGGTGGCGCTGTGAGCTGGAAAAGTTCAAAGCAAGATACAGTTGCTGATTCTACAACCGAGGCCGAGTATATTGCTGCCTCAAGTGCAGCAAAGGAAGCTGTTTGGATCAAAAAGTTCATTAGTGAACTTGACATTGTTCCTAGCATTGTGGATCCCATTGGTCTCTATTGTGATAACAATGGTGCTATCGCACAAGCTAAGGAGCCTAGATCTCATCAACGATCCAAACACATACTTAGGCGTTATCACCTCATTCGAGAGATAATAGATAGAGGAGATGTGAAAATATGTAGAGTACCTAAACTTGACAATATTGCTGACCCACTGACAAAGCCTCTTGCGCAGCAGAAGCATGATGCCCATACTAGATCTATGGGCATTAGGGGTATGCCTGATTGGCTCTAGTGCTAGTGGGAGATTGTTGGTGTAAGCCCTAGAGGCCAATACTTTTGGTACTTGTATTGAATTATTTATTAATAATAAAAAGGCTTTTTCTTTATTATGTTTGTTTAATAAAGTCCTTAGAATAAATAGTCCGTTTAATGTATCAAGTGTGACTTAATCATGAGAGCACATTAAACATAAGGACACTATTCTTAAAGTATCCGTAGTCGAGCTTTATTGTGAAGTGGGATAACATTAAAGCATGGAGACTATTATGTTTATAGACTGATGATCACATCTCATGGATCATGGATAAGGAGTTATTAAGTCTCAAACATAGGTATGAATATTAAGAGTAATATTTATACTGGATTGACCCGCTATGAGAATACTATATATAATGTTATGCAACGTGTCATAAGTTACTCTCATGGTGATAATTGTGTATACCACTCTTCGACCTGAAACCACTATGGACCCTAGATGTAGAGTCCAATGCTTTATTGTTGATCCAACGTTGTCCGTAACTGGATAACCATAGAGACAGTTGATGGGTACTCCACGACTCATGCTAAGGGACATGAGTGACCTAGATGGAATTTGCCCATCCTGCGTAACAGGATAAATGTCTATGGGCCCAATATTGAACTGGACAAGGATGACACGGTCTATGCCTTGTGTTCAATATAGACATAAGGGCAAAAGGGTAATTATACACATAATTATTATCACAGAAGGATTTGTCAGATCACATGACATTTTCGTGTCTTGGGTAGCAGTGATGTGTTGCTAGATACCGCTCACTGTTTATTATGTTAAATGCATGATTTAATATAATTGCCAACGTCGCGAAAACCTACAGGGTCACACACAAAGGACGGATTGATGAGAGATAAAGTAACTAAGGAACACCGTAAGGTACGGTGCACATAAATGGAATACGAAATATGGTAAGGTACCACACACTTAAGTGATTTTGGGCATATTATAAGATATGGGCCAAAATACACTTAAGTGGGCTTTTTAGCTTGAAGCCCACACAAGTGGTTCTATAAATAGAACCCTTGGGTAGAAGCATTGTCACTCTTGCATTTCATTTCTCTCTCTCTCACTCAAAGCCTTCATTCATAGCAGCTAGCACTGAGATTGAAGGAATCCGTTCGTGTGGACTGAGTAGAGGCGTTGTCATCGTTCAACGTTCGTGATCGCCGCAAGAGGTAACAATTCTATCACTGATCATGCCCATTCGTAAGGATCATTAAAGGAGAATTTTTAAATTCCGCTGTGTTTTTAATCGCAATTCTCCTTCATGTTCCCCACAGAATTTCTCATTATCCCATGATAAGATCCCCAGTAGAGTTCTTCTATACCAGATCTTATTGATATCTCCGCATGTTCCCGATAAGTGTTGGAAGATCCCCGACAGTTGATGGCTGTGACCTTTGTTTATCCCCAGTGGCGGTCTTTGTCCCTGGAAGCAACTCTGTTTGACCTCCAGCGGCAGTCTGTGTCTCCTAGTATTTGATGCTCCCCACCAGACTTGATCTCTCCTGTGCGCCTGGCCTTTCTCTTTTGAGATGTTATACCGGATGTTCGTCCATTGATTCTCGGACTTGTTTGTGTTAGATATGTCTGTTTGTCAGCATTAATCATACATAAACCACGCATATACATGCATAATCATAGCATTCAGATATTCATGTTGCATTCCTTGCCATATATCTTTGCTTGTTATCTCCTGCTAGTGGTGAAATGTTCTTCCCTAAGCAGATGTTTGTGTCTGATCTCTCCATATAGAGTCAGCCCCCATAGGCAGAAAGTGTCTACCTTTCTTTCCATATTCCCCACTGAGTTATGTCCCCGTGGATGATTATTGTTTCAATTTCCTTCCTAATTATGTATTGGGATGGAATTACTCCCTTGAGTTATATCCTCATTGGGTTGAGTCTTGTTTCATTGTGTCTTTCTAGATTGTTCCTAGATTGACTCCTTTCTTGTTATTTTCCCTGCAGTTCCCTGTGGTTCAGGTGATCAATTGCTCAGTAAACAGTAATTGTTTGTTCTCTCCCAAGTGGATTTTGTGGCCTTCTACCCACTAACCGGTAGTTGTAAGTCCTATTTCTGTGGTTTTCTACCAAGTAACCGGTAGATGTAATCCCCTCTTTGTTGGTTATCTTTATCCAATATTCGGTATTGATACTCCTTCATTTTTTAGTATACCACCCAGTAACCGGTGATATATCTCTTGGATAATTGCTTTTATTAAGCAATTTATCCCCCGCGAGTCATCTTTCATTTTTACCCTTTTACTGGGTAATGATTGTTTCTCCTTTCGATAGGTCATCATTTTATACCCAGTAACCGGTATCCCGATGTCCTTTCTTTTCGGTTGATTTATCCTTTATTAACCCAGTAACTAGTTGTGGATAATCTTCCATGCGAGTGTGTTATCTACGTTCTGACGGTAATAGATAATATATCTCATGCGCTCTTCAGTCGAAGTCCTTTTCTTCCCTAGTTGAGTAGGATTCGTTTTTCCTTATGAAATCGAATGCCCATCCTGTAAGTCGAGTTTGCTTTTTCAACCCTCCCTTCGGATGATGAGTGTCTTGGATATGTTCTCAATTCACGCCTGGTTGGTCACCTATTATATGCCCAGTAACCGGTATCCTTGGTGTTCCTTCCTTTTGCTCCCTATTATGACTTTTTGCCCCCTGTGGAGTCAGATTTCCCTGAGTTAAGATATGCTATTTAGGCCCTCCTTAGATGTTTCGGATGATCGATACCTCTCACCCTTATACCGGTCTTAGATATTCTTTCTCCTCGAGCGTGTTGTTCTCTCACCCTTATACCGGTGTTTTGATCACATGTCTCTTTGAGTTTATTACCCAGTAACTGGTAGTATCTCGTTTGTTTCTTTCCTCAGCTGAGTCCTTTGTGGATTTCCCGTCTGAGTCCGGATTTTTTATCCGAAGTATCCTTTGTGGATAGGTTTGCTGTATTGGCATATTTCCCAATACATGCATTTTTGCGTCAGCTCGAGTCTTTCCATTGATTTACTTTCATGGAATCCCTTCGTGTCTCCCAACAAGTATTAAAGGCGTGACCTGCTCACGCATTTTACCCTACTTTTTCCCCAGAGTCTCTGTCTCTTAAGTGAGTACGTTACTCCTATGGACTTTCAGTCTTTCTCTGATTTCTTTTTCCTTCGCGGTCATATTCCACCACAGAGTATTAACTTTTTCATGCATACATATGCATCATGAGGTCTCTTAGGGACAAAAATTCGTCTCTCTGTTATTATTTAAGCCCATTCTACCTCGTCGAGACGAAGATTTTAACCTTCATATATCCGGCTAGAATTACCTTAAATAGGGGCATCTGTAAGACCCTAATTTTGACCCTAAGATCCCTCATGGCATCATATCATTGCTCATTGCATTGCCTCAAGGATCATAGCATGTTTGGCTCCTTAACCCTAGGGTTGGGACTTGTGTGAGTGGTTTGAGACCACCAAGCATGCTTGTATTATATATTATTGCTTTTCTTATTTTGTTTACTAACCAAAAGCACAAAAATATGTCACTAACTTCTTTTATTTTGAAGCTCAAGCAATCATGAGATCCTTTGCTCCTATGAGGCTTCTATGCTCATCGAAATGGCTAGATGAAGACGAAAGCAAGCATGAAAATGGTTCACAAATCTCTCAATCATCATATATGTCTCCCAAGTATCTCAATTTGCCAATTTTATCAAGATAACCCAAAGGGCTTGAGGATTGTTTCCCAAGGAAACCCTAATTCAATTGTGCATTGACTGTGCCTTGCTCATGAAGCAACCTCAACCTCTGATCAAATTTAATCAAGGGAAGTTCTTTCATTCATTATTTTATGCATATATGAGCTTATGTGAGTATCATAAATCATTCATTCATTAATATTTGAAGTTTGGCTTTGAGAAATTGACCAGTCAACTCATTTGACTAATCTGAAATCCACTGAGACCTAACTTTGATGTGTTTGTAAAATGAAGATGATCCCAAGAGAAAAAATGTTCTTAAGAACCATATGAACAACTTTTCATGTTCATCAAAAATCCATTTGAAACATGGAAGGTCATCATTCATTTCAAAACATTATAGGTCATTTTGACTGAAACCCTAATTTTGGGTCAACTTCACAAGGACCTAACTCCTTCATTTTTTATGATTTTGAGGTGAGACCAATTGAATTGGAAAGCTTAAGATGTCTACTTCAAATGTAATGTTGTACAAAATTTCATAATCCTAAAAGAAACACATGTGATGATACAAAACATTATAGGTCACTTTGGACCAAAACCATTGAATCTTGAAAAAGTCCAACTTCAAGTGCCCATAACGTTCTCATAAAAATTTCAAATGATGCAAAATTTAAGTCCAAATTGGTCATATTGAAAATATATACAACTTTGATGTTGTAGGTTTTTCCATTTGAGGCTTTCATCATTGAAACAGAAGGGCTTGAAGTTGGTCACTTTTGGCAAACTTTTCAAAGAAATGTTTTGTACATCAAACTTCATGGCCAGTTTTCACAAATTTCCAAACTCCAAATGGATTTTTGCCCAACATAGATTTTGTTCCTTATGTCATGACCTTTCCAACCACTACTCACATGCCTATGTTTGGATTTTTTATGTGTGACTTTCAAAGAGGGGAACATTTGTGACCAAATATGCAATTCACTTGGAATCTTCATGCACAAGCAAACACAAGGCAAACTGCACGTCCATTTCCATTTAGTATGGTATCAGCTTGCATTTCCAATTGATTTTGGGCCTCACAAGCACCTGTACAGGCCCATGCATGGAGGACCCAATGATCATGCACACGAGTTTTCCCTCACTTTGCTTGCAGCTCAACTATAAATAAGAACCTTGCCTCATTCAAATCTCAACCTCAAGGCAACCTGAAGCTCTGCATAAGTGAAAACCCAACCTCACTAAAGGAATTCTGATTTTTCATTTTTCTCAATTCAAACTTGAATTTCAACTTCCTTGGTTGATTTTCAGGTTCCAATTCCTAAGTCTTGCATCATCATCATCTCTTGATCAAGTTGGAAGCAAGAGTTTGAGTAGACCGTTGTTCACAAAGCTGCTCTTTAAAGGTAGATGTTCAAACTATTTTGATCTGAATCTCATCATATAATGTGAATTACTTGTATCCAAATGGTTTTCTGAAGTCCTCGTGCAAGAGGCAAGCCAGTGGTGGCTTTGATTTCATGTTTTGAGAAGTTTCAGTTTGCATACCTGGAAATTCAAGCTCAGATTTCTCATTCAATAGAGATCTTGAGAGAAATCCAAGGTTACAGGGGTGATGTACATCACCCCTGCTTCATTTTGGTACCACGATTGCGCTTTTTTGTTGAGGTTTAAAACCCTGCAGTTGGTGGCCGGAATCAGTTGGTCCACCGTAGAAGACAGTGGTTTCCACCCTCGTCCCTACGGGGAATCACCTGACCCCTTGGATCTCACTCATCTGATCTAATCTTGGCCTTTAGTTCTTTTGACTTTTTTAAATCCAATGTGTTTCGCGCTTGACTCTTGCTTACTATGGAAGCGTGCCTCTGAGCCATTGGATTTGTCCATGTCAATTAATGAAGTGGATCCAGCGCTCCAGGATTTTTCGCATTTTCTAATTTCTGTTTTATTTTATTTTAATTCCATTTATTTTCAAAAATTCATAACTATTTTATTTAGAATCACAAAAATATGAGACCAATGGCAAAAAAATTCTTTAAAAATCTAGTTTATAATCTGATTTTTTAATTATTTTTTTGATTCCATATAATATTTTTTGTGAATTATTTTGTTTTTTAATAGTTTTTAATTCATTTTAATTATTTTTTGATATCCAAAAATTCCAAAAATATTTTCTTAACACATATGGATGATGATAAGTCTATGAAAAATATTCTCATCAATTTCTTTGTTGGTTTGAGATTTATTTGAGATTTTAATTCATTTGTGTTATTTTTCTTAATTTTTAATTGTTTTAAAATAGTTTCTCTTTTCAAAAAATGTTGAGAAAATTTGTCAAACCTTGTTTGACCATGTTAGACTTATGATAATTCAATTGGACTTATCCAAGTTGATTTGAATTGAATTTGAAGTTTGACCTTAGTTTGTTCATTTTATATTATGCATTTATTTTAATTTCAAAAATACCAAAAAAATATGTTTGACTTTGTTGACTTCTAATCCTTATTTCTCTTTTGTTTACCATTGGTTGATGTTGATTTCATTCACATTTGATCATTGTGTTTTGATTATGTCATTTGAATTCTCCTTTATCCATTT
Organism: Lathyrus oleraceus; assembly: GCF_024323335.1. NCBI lineage: Eukaryota > Viridiplantae > Streptophyta > Magnoliopsida > Fabales > Fabaceae > Lathyrus > Lathyrus oleraceus. The sequence continues at coordinate 498,118,417 of NC_066581.1, forward strand.
CATTTCATCTTCGTCTTCTTCTTCTTCTTTTTATTTTGGCCAATGAGTTAATGATTTATGGTTAGCCTTGACATATGAGAGGCTTAACCTTCTTTGATCCAAATCAAACTCAACTTGATCAAAGATCAAGTGAGTTGCTTTGTGTCCAAGATAGGTTGCTTCTTGGTCAAGCAAAAAACCTAAGATCCATACAAGGCCTTTCCTTCTTTTCTTTTGGCATGGCAAGTTGTAGGATCTTGGCTTACTAGTCATGATCTCTAGCTTGTGTTTATTTGCCTATAGTTTTATTGACCGACCTCAGATAGGTGTGACTACTACATTAGTCCACTTACGATTGCTTAACATAGCGCTAAATTTTCTTATGACACACTAACACTAACTACTAATTGCTAACTTTAATTCAAGCATTTAATTCTTGCAACTTACTTTAATGCAATTTACGTTCTTGCTCATTTATTCATATTGTTTTTTCCCTTTGCTCACTTGAGCTCATATTTTATGTTTATGTCATTTTTCTTTTGCTCATTTGGGCTAATTATTGCATATAAATATATTGTTGCCTTGTGTGTGTTTGTGTGAACCCAATGCAAAAAAAGAGAAAGGACTTAGAATTAGGACCTTACCTATGCTTAAAGGAGTTCAAGAGCAACTAGGCCTCATGCCTTTAGAATGCTAAACTTGTTGAAGAGCAACTAGGCCTCATGCCTTTAGAATGCTAAATCTTAAAGTTGACTTCAAAGGACCCCTAACCTAAACTCATTCTTTGTCCATTCCTCTTATTGCATTATGAACTTTTTGATGTTTGTTCTTGTGTGATAGGGATTCCAAACTTGAGATAGTAAGAAGGACCATTGCCATGAATAACCAAGTTAAGAGAGACAAGCCAAATGGAGATCCTAGGAGCTTGAATGTGATACTTGATTGATCACTTGAGTTAATTACTTGTTGCCTTCTAAGTCCAAAGGAAAGGAGCATCTTGAATCATCTTTATGATCTCAAGAAAAGGAACTCCAAGGGTTTTATATCTTCTCTTATCTTTGCATGTTTAGGACTAGCCCTTCTCTTCTTCTCTCCACTCTAACCCAAGCCAAACTCATTTTGTGCAAACATTGACATTGTTTAAAAAAAAAACTAGAAACCTAGGCCTTATGCCTTTGGCTTTTTCAAAATCTTTTCATCTATACTTATTGTGAATAAATCTTAAGTCAACTTTGACCTCATTTTGTGAATACTTCTAACTTGTAAATACAAATCACTTCAAGTTGTTTTTGTGGTTCCAATGGCCACCTTTGTTAAAACCTTTTTCATAAACATTAGCCATATGTTTGAGTTATCATAGTGGTTGATGTAAACCTCACCTTATCCTTAGTGATTGGACTATAAGTCTTCCATACTTATTATAGGATGGATCCCTCACTAGTATGTTGAAGCTCTCCTCACATGGTGGATTGTTGGTTTAGGTTGAGTTTTCTCCCTTTGATAACAAAAGACCTTAAGGCTTTTGATCAAATCAATTCACAAATCTTTTGAGTTTTTTACCCCGAACTACGAGGTTTTGATCCTACCTTTGTGATGGTACGTAGGCAATGGGTTTATCCATTCAAACAACAAAATTGTAAATATGTACATTCTTTTCTCATCTCCCCAATCTTGTTTGCATAAATCTTTTCACAAATACCAACCTACAATACACATTTGTAAAAAGGGCTCCCTTAGAGTACTAAGGATGTTTTGGGTGCTTAAAACCTTCCCATTTCATAACCAACCCCCTTACCCAGATCTCTGACATTTTTATTAGTTTTTGATTTGATAAAACTTCTTACTTGGTTTTTGTTCGCTTTCTAACCTTTCCTTTGGATAAATAGAAGTGCGATGGCGACTCGAATTGTATGCTTACTTTTGATTTAGCCAATAAATCTAAAGGTAACGAATACCCCGCTACAGTGTGTTGTCTGCCTCTGTTGTACAAGTGGTTTATTTCGCACTTGCCTCAGACACTTGCCTTCAAGGAGAACAATGGATGTCTACGGTGGTCCACGAGACTTATGTCTCTCACTAATGATGATATCTCTTGGTATAATCGTGTTTATGATGGCGTTCAAATTATTGATTCTTGTGGTGAGTTCTCCAATGTACCTCTTCTTGGTACATGCGGTGGAATTAACTACAACCCTGTTTTGGCTCGCCGTCAGCTTGGGTTCCCTTTAAAGGATAAACCTAACAAAATTTCGTTGGAAGGTTTCTTCTTTCAAGAGGGTAAAGATCCCTAAAACTTGAAGGATAGGATGGTCCGCGCCTGGCGCAAGGTTCATAGAAAAGGGAGGAATGAGCTTGGTCTGAAGAATTGTATTGCTTTGGAACCTTACACCTCTTGGGTGAGGAAGAGAGCCCTCGAGTACCGCATGTCGTACGTGTATCCGAGACCTACCCCTATGATTATGGTTGGGCTTTCAACCCTCCCTAATCAAGGAGTAGAGGAGTTGAGAGGCGAAGACTGTTCACGTGCTTGGGTTCGTGAGCGTGAGGAGCTTCTTCAGCAGCTTAAGGATAAGGATGCAGTGATCGAGTTTTTAGAACATCAGGTTATTGATGAGCCTAATGATGTGGTTACTTCTCTCCTACCTCACTCGTCTAGGTTTTGGAAGAAGAGATACGATCAGCTCACCAAGGAGAATGCCAACATGGAAGCAGCTTATGAGAGAGAGGTGAAGAGGCTTCATGCTACGTATCTCCCGATCTCGAAGGCTTTGGATGATTATTTCTAGGGATCCATAGGATGTTTATTCTCCTTTTCTCTTGTATTGTATTTGGTTACCAAAACTGTACTACTTCTTTGGTGTAAAAAGTTTCCAAATATTATATTGCTATGAGTATTCCATATATGTCTTAAAAAGTTCAATATTTTCAAAACATTTTCAAATAGATATTTATAAATTTCCTCTGATAAAAAAATAAATCATATGTACAAGCATTGCATGCATCATATGCATAAGCAGGTTTTGATTCCGAGCTCCTGATACAGTGGTCTAACTCTTTGCTCTTCATTTATTTTGAAGACAAGCTGACGCACTGGTACAACACCCGAGAAAATCATCAGAAGATCATGGAACACCTCGAGCAAGAGAACATAGATCTGAAGGAAGAGATTGTCAGGCTGACTGCCATGATGGAGTCAGTTCTTGCCGCTCAAAGTCAAGCTTCTCCAACTCCTGCAACTCCTCCCGCGAGGACAGTCATCTCTGAAGTGGTTACCTCAATAGTGCATGCTGCCACCGCCCACTTCGCTCCTAATATGCCTGCTGGATTCCCTTGGGGAATGTCACCTAACTTTCTACCAAAGGGTTTCGCTCCCACTTTTGCTTCTATGCTGACATCTAGCCCGGTCCTGTCTATGCCACCTCCCATTGTGCACACGTTGCCGCGTGTTGAAGACACCATCTATCACTCCGAGCCATCTGAGGGCCCGGACATGTATGAAAAGTTGGATGAGATGAAAGACCAATTCCTTGAGTTGCGCAAGGAACTGAAGACGCTGAGAGGCAAATATCTGTTTGGCAAGAGTGCTGCTGAAATGTGCTTGGTGCCCAACGTGAAAATCCCAGTTAAATTCAAAGTGCCTGACTTTAAGAAGTATAAGGGAAATACGTGTCCACTCAGTCATCTTGTGATGTATGCTCGCAAGATGTCTACCCAAACAGATAATGATCAACTGCTGATTCACTACTTTTAGGACAGCCTGATAGGTGATGCACTCCGTTGGTACATGGGGCTAGAGAGTGCAAGCATCCACACTTTCAATGATCTTGGAGAGGCCTTTGTGAAACAGTATAAATACAACGTGGATATGGCTCCGGGAAGAGATCAGCTGAGGGCGATGTCCCAGAAAGACAAGGAGACCTTCAAGGAATATGCCCAAAGGTGGCGAGAATTGGCAGCTCAGATAGTGCCACCTTTTGATGAGAAGGAGATGACAAAGATCTTCTTGAAGACTTTGAGCTCTTTCTACTATGAGCGCATGATTGCTAGCGCTCCCTCGGACTTTACCGAAATGGTAAATATGGGGATGAGGCTAGAAGAGGGATTCCGCGAAGGAAGTTTGTCCCGAGATGATAACTCTTCGGCAAAGAAATATGAAGGATTTGCCAGGAAGAAAGAAGGGGAGACTCATGCTATTTCTTCCCATATCAAGAGAAGACCCTATGTGAGGAGGAAAGAAGTCCGACCAACTATCAACCAACACCAGGTGGCTCATATAGCACCTGCTTTCAGAGAATCTCAACAACCACAACAACAACATCGTCAACAACAACAGACATACCAGCCTCGCAACAATAATAACACCAACACCAGCTATGAGAGAAAGAGAGTGACTTTTGACCTGATTCCTATGACCTATGCTGAATTGTATCCTTCCTTAATCGATAGGAAGTTGATAACTCCACGAGATCCTCCTGATGTGCCAGCCAATCCTCAATGGTGGTACAAGCCTGAACTTCACTGTGTGTATCATTCCGGTGTCCCCGGACATGACATGGAGAATTGCTTTCCGTTGAAGACCAAGGTGCAAGACCTTGTGAGGAGTGGGATACTATTCTTTGAGGATGTAGGCCCAAATGTTAAGAAGAACCCATTGCCCGAACATGGGAAGGCAGCTGTCAATATGGTTCAGGGTTGCCCTGGCAAATACAAAGTCTTTTATGTGAATGACATAAGGCAATCCTTGGTAGAGATGCATAAGTTGTTGCGTGAACACATTCATTATGAGCATGATCATGATAGGTGTCAGGTGTGCACTATCAATGAAAGAGGATGCCATAAGGTAAGGAGGGACATCCAAGAGATGCTAGACCAAGGGATGATTGAGATACTTCAGAATCGTAATGAGGATGAAGTTGATGTTATCACTCCAGTATTCAAGATTCCTGATCCTGTTGTCATCAAGTATGATGGCAGCAAAAAGAAGGTGGTGCCAACTCTCGTGATAAAGCCAGCGGGCCCTGTCCTGTATGTGTTAGATAAATCGGTTTCGTACCGTTATAATGCTGTTATGTTGGAAGATGGGAAGGAGGTGTTGTTGCCCTCAACCTCTGTTGTAAGTATTTCCGATGTTAGTGGAGTGACCCGTAGTGGTCGTGTTTTCTCAGCTCAGCCGAAATCCCATGAAGACATCGTGAGAAGAAATGTTGTTAATCCTGTCGGTCTATGGGGATTTCTTCTTCAAATCATTCTACTCCTGTTGTGAAGGGTGTTGACCCTGTTGTTGACAAATCTGTTAAAGCTCCTATCCTGGTTGGCCAATCTGGCATGTTGGAAGAGGATGGTGATGAGATACTAAGGCTCATCAAGAGGAGTGAGTACATTGTTGTAATACAGTTGCTTCAAACTCCATCAAAGATATATGTCCTACCTTTGTTGATGAATTCAGAGCCACACCGTGAAGCATTGCAAAGGGTGTTGGACGTGGCATACGTGGATCACGATGTCATAATTGAACAGTTTGATAGTATTGTTGCAAATATCACTGCCTGCAACAATTTGAGCTTCTGTGATGATGATCTTCCCGAGGAGGGAAAAGACCACAATTTGGCCTTACATATCTCCATGAATTGTAAAGACGATGCCCTGTCCAATGTATTGGTGGACACAGGGTCATCACTTAATGTATTGCCAAAGTCTGCTCTTGCCAAACTTTCATATCAGGGACCTCCCATGAGGCAGAGTGAAGTGGTAGTGAAAGCTTTTGATGGTTCGCATAAAACCGTGATCGGTGAATTAGACCTCCCGATCAAGATTGGACCTAGTGATTTCCATATCACTTTTCAGGTTATGGATATACATCTGTCATACAGTTGTTTGCTTGGGAGACCATGGATTCACGAGGCAGGTGCCATGACATCCACCTTACACCAAAAGTTGAAGTTCGTCAAGAACAAAAAGTTGGTGGTGATAGGGGGGGAGAAGGCTCTCTTGGTCAACAATTTATCTTCCTTTTCCTATATTGATGCTGAGGATGAGGTTGGAACTCTGTTCCAAGCCTTATCTATTGTTGAGCCTTCTAGCAAAGGACTTTCTTCATTTGTCTCTTATTATGACGCGAAGTTGACCATTGAGCATGGCGTAACTGTTGGTTTGGGGAAAATGATAAAGATGGAAGATAATAAGTCTCGGGTTGGTATAGGGTATTCTTCTGGTGTTTCCAATGATCTTGGGATGTTTCAGAGTAGAGGTTTCATCCACCCCATTGAAGATCAAGAAGTTGCCGCCATCGTTGAAGAATATTAAGAGGAAGACCTTGGCAACTTCGTCATACCTAGAGGAGTCTTCAATAATTGGGTCGTTGTTGATGTTCCAACAGTTATCCATAAGTCAACGTAATGTGTTCATTTTGTTTAAAAACCCTTCTCCCATGCCAAAAGGAAAAGGGAAGACATTGTTGGCATAATTGATTAATATAATGATATTCATTCAATAATCACATGTTAAATGTTTGCTTTTCAAATTATTTTTCATTTTTTGCTTTGCGCATGTAATTGGTGATCATCATAAAACCCTAAAAAAGAGAATAAAATCAATTTTCCATCTGTATAATGATTTGCCTTGTTTGAATTCTGAAATCTCTTTTATACTCAAAATCATTATGCAGGTTAATCAAAACCATTGGACATAATGATCCAACACCATCTCCCAACTTTGAGTTCCCTGTATTTGAGGCAGAAGAAGATGATGTTGAAGAGATTCCTGATGAGATTACCCATCTGCTTGAGCACGAGGAGAAGGTCATTCAACCACATCTTGAGAATCTGGAAACACTCAACTTGGGGTCTGAAGAGTGCGTTCGTGAAGTGAAGATTGGGTCACTCCTTGAAGAGTATGTTAAGAAGGGGTTAATTGAGTTGCTACGAGAAAATGTCGACGTCTTTGCCTGGTCGTATGAAGACATGCCTGGTCTAGATACTGATATTGTGCAACATTTCTTGCCGTTGAAACCTGAGTGTGTGTCTGTGAAGTAAAAGCTTAGAAGAACTCATCCTTATATGGCAGTAAAGATTAAAGACGAAGTTCAGAAGCAAATTGATGCGGGGTTTCTGGTGACTTCTACATATCCTCAATAGGTGGCCAATATTGTGCCTGTGCCTAAGAAAGACGGAAAAGTCCGAATGTGTGTGGATTACCGTGACTTGAATAAAGCTAGTCCAAAGGATGACTTTCCTCTACCACACATTGATATGCTGGTAGGCAAGACGGCTAAATTCAATGTCTTTTCATTTATGGACGGATTTTCCGGTTACAATCAGATAAAAATGGCACCCGAGGATATGGAGAAGACAACATTCATCACACCTTGGGGAACATTCTGTTATCGAGTGATGCCCTTTGGTTTAAAGAACGCCGGAGCCACGTATCAACGTGCTATGACTACCTTGTTTCATGACATGATGTACAAAGAGATTGAGGTGTATGTCGATGATATGATTGCAAAGTCGAAAACGAAAGTTGAACATGTAGAACACTTGTTGAAGCTTTTCCAGCGTTTGAGGAAGTACAAACTCCGCTTGAATCCGAACAAGTGTGCGTTTGGAGTCCGTTCCGGAAAGTTATTGGGCTTTATTGTCAGCGAGAGAGGTATTGAAGTTGATCCTACCAAGGTCAAAGCAATACAAGAGATGCATACGCCCAAAACTGAGAAGCAAGTCCGAGGTTTTCTTGGCCGCTTGAATTACATTTCAAGATTCATATCCCACATGAATCAGGAAGGAAAGAATATGCAATATACTACTTGAGTAAGAAGTTCGTCGACTGTGAGTATCGGTACTCAATGCTTGAGAAGACATGTTATGCTTTGGCTTGGGCTGCTAAGCGTTTACGCCAGTATATGTTGAATCATACAACTTGGTTGATATCCAAAATGGATCCGATCAAGTATATCTTTGAGAAGCCTTCTTTAACTGGGAGGATTGCCCATTGGCAGATGTTGTTATCTGAGTATGATATTGAGTATCGAGCTCAAAAAGCTATTAAAGGTAGTATTTTGGCTGACCATCTGGCACATCAACCAATTGAAGATTATCAGTCTGTGCAATATGACTTCCCTGATGAGGAGATTCTGTATTTGAAAATGAAAGATTGTGATGAGCCTACACTCGATGAAGGGCCAGAGCCTGGTTCCCGATGGGGTATGGTGTTCGATGGTGCTATCAATCAGTATGGGAATGGTATTGGGGCAGTGATTATTACTTCTCAAGGCACAAATTTTACTTTTACAACAAGGCTAACTTTCAAATGCACGAATAATATGGCGGAGTATGAGGCTTGTATTATGGGTTTGGAATAATTTTTTGATCTTAGGATCAAATGTCTTGATGTTTATGGCGATTCGGCCCTTGTTGTTAATCAGATTAAAGGTGAATGAGAGACGAATTAGCCTTGCCTCATTCCATACAGAGATTATGCGATGAGGATTTCAACTTTCTTTACTAAGGTTGACTTCCATTATATTCCTCGAGATGAGAATCGGATGGCAGATGCTCTTGCTACGCTTGCTTCAATGATTGCTATCAATTATTGGAACGAAGTCCCAAATATTACTGTGATGCGCTTGGATAGACCATCTCACGTGTTTGCAGTTGAGGAGGTGAAAGATGATAAGCCGTGGTATCATGATATCAAGTGTTTTCTTCAAAGTCAGATTTACCCGCCTGGGGCATCTGTTAAAGATAAGAAGACCTTGAGGAGATTATCTGGCAGTTTTTACCTTAATGGTGATGTACTTTACAAGAGGAATTTTGACATGGTTCTGCTCAGATGCGTGGATAGACACGAAGCAGACCTGTTGATGACTGAGGTCCATGAGGGTTGATTCGGTACTCATTCCAATGGACATGCTATGGCTAAGAAGATGATGAGAGCAGGCTACTATTGGCTGACAATGGAGTCTGACTGCTGCAAATATGTGAAGAGATGCCACAAGTTCCAGATTTATGCGGACAAGATTCATGTTCCCCCGACACTTCTGAATTTTATTTCCTCACCATGGCCTTTCTCCATGTGGGGAATCGACATGATTGGCATGATTGAACCTAAGGCGTCGAACGGTCATCGTTTTATTCTCGTAGCCATTGATTACTTCACCAAGTGGGTGGAAGCGACATCGTATGCAAATGTGACCAGGAAGGTGGTTGTGAGGTTTATCAAGAACCAACTCATATGCCGATATGGTGTGCCAGACAAGATCGTTACTGATAATGGATCTAACTTGAACAATAAGATGATGAAAGAGCTATGTAGCGAGTTCAAGATTACACATCATAATTCTTCTCGCTATAGACCCAAGATGAATGGGGTTGTTGAAGCTGCTAACAAGAACATCAAGAAGCTTATTCATAAGATGGTTGTTACGTACAAAGATGGGCATGCAATGTTGCCGTTTGCTTTGCATGGCTATCGTACATCCGTCTGCACTTCAACAGGGGCAACCCCTTTCTCACTTGTATATGGCATGGAGGTTGTGCTCCCCGTGGAGGTTGAGATCCCATCAATGAGAGTCTTGATAGAAGCCAAGTTGACTGAGGCTGAATGGGTTCAGAGTCGTTATGACCAATGGAATTTGATTGAAGAGAAGAGATTAAATGCCATGTGCCATGGTCAGTTGTATCAACAAAGGATGAAGAAAGCCTTTGATAAGAAGGTCAAGCCTCGTGTGTTCCGAGAAGGTGACCTCGTGCTAAAGAAAGTCTTGTCTTTCGCGCCCAATTTAAAGGGCAAGTGGACTCCAAACTATGAAGGTCCATATGTTGTTAAGAGAGCCTTTTCAGGCGGTGCTTTGTTGCTCACAACTATGGATGGGGAGGATTTCACTCGTCCTGTGAATTCAGATGCAGTCAAGAAATACTTCGCCTAAAAAATAAAAACAGAGTAGCTCGCTAAGTTGAAAACTTGAAAGGGCGGCTTAGGCAAAAATGAGCGTCTCGGTGGATTGAAAACCTGAAAGGGCGATCCAGGAAAAAGTTAGAGACATAAAAAAATGTATATATATCCCGCTAGATTGAGTACCTCATCCTGGGGCAATCTAGGCAAAAATTAGGGATTTGGCAAGTAACTGCATCCTGACAAGACTTTTGTTCTACAACTGTCATCTGTCAAAGATTCTCGCTCAGTCATCGTCAATTGATGTTTCAGATACAGTGGATTCAGAGTTGGTGGAGAAATGGTCATTATGTTCAATGTAGCCCTTTTTCCATGTATATCACCAATTTCAAATTTGTAAAGATCCATGGAGTCTCGCCATTTGCGGACTACCATTATCTTAAATAAATTTGAGCCTTTATCCAATTCTTTGCACTACTATTTGTTTCTGTTTAACAAATGTTTGCATGTTTTAATTGACGAATATCATTGTTTTAAACAAATAAAGTTTTCATGAATAAACTGTTATAAACAAAGTGAACATTCACAATGACTGAAAGGGTAAGTGGAATGTACTCAGTGCTTTCCCAAGGATCGTATGATCACCAAAGGGTAAGACATCTGTTCATATTATGGCATTCTTATATCCTCTTCATCAGTGTTCAAGATGTCTCCCCAGCAAGCGCAGAAAGAATGGTACATCATCAGCTTCCCAGAGAGTCTGGCGCTAGCATTTGTGTTTTATCAATTATATGGTTGTCATCCCTTGTGTGGACTAGCCTAAAATCCCTTATAGATTGATAAATGTTGATATGCTTTCCTTGTCTCAGTATCCCGACTGAGTAAGAATCTCCAGGAGAGTAAGCATGTGAAAATTGTTCCCCAGTGAAGTCGCCAGTTGATGGAGGGCTTATTTCCCTTTTCATTTTATTATGAAAAGAAGTATCCCCGGTATGTCGCTTGTGGATGAAGGATTCATTTCCAATTTCTCCAGCCAGGGTAGTTCCCTCGAGAGTATTTACAGCTTGTCCCCAGTAGGGTTTCCAGATCAAAGTCTGATGTTCGTATCTCCTCCGATTCTGAAGATTTCTTCTAGCATTGAGAGCTGGTGGTAAAGATGTTTATTTCCTTCCCCAGTGGAGCAAAATGCTATTTTCCCCCTTTGCAGAGTTTCCTCTCCAGTAGTTAGAAAGGAGTGTTTTGATTGATGTACATCTGATTGGTGGTTGTTCCCCACGAAGTTTCACATCATTTCTTAATAAGCTTCCCTAGTAGAGTTTCTTCTCCGGTGGATCTTATTGTTTTAACTACCTATCCCCGAGAGAGTTGATGGAAACTCCCCGACATGTTCCTTTGCATCTTCCTTTTGTTAGGATTGTTTGCTCCTGGAAGATTCCTCCTGTGCAGAGTGTTGTCCCTTGCAGTTGGAAGCTTTTACTTTGCCTATTCCCAACTATGGTTAAAGTCTCCTCTTTTTCCCGAGATCATCCCCACCAGAGTTTGAGTCCTTTGTTTGATTATCTTCTTTCGCTGCTCCTGAATACATCTTCTTTGTATCCTCAGCGAGTGTAGCTTTGATATAGGGTTGAATATCCCAGATGATTTATTTTCGTCCTTCTCGGGTTGTTCCCAAGCTGAGTTATCCAGTAGGCTTCACCCCTCTTGTCGAGACCATTTTTCGAGTGTTTGTTCGTGATACTTGGACTTGTTTATGTTAGATATGTCTGTTTGTCAGGATTCATCATACGCAAATCATGCATACACAGGCATAATCATAGCATTCAGATATTCATGTTGCATTCTTTTACATATATCTTTGTTTGTTATCTCCTGCTATTGGTGAAATATTCTTCCCCGAGCAGATGTTTGTGTCTGATCTCTCTGTATAAAGTCAGCCCCATAGGCAGAAAGTGTCTATCTTTTTCTTCTTTCTTCCCCACCGAGTTATGTCCTCGTGGACGATTTTTGTTTCAGTTTCCTCTCCAAGTGTGTATTGGGATGGGAATTACTCCCCTGAGTTATATCCTCATCGGGTTGAGTCTTATTTGATTGTGTCTTTCTAGTTTGTTCTTAGATTGACTTCCTTTCTTGTTATCCTCTGCAGTTCCCTGTTGTTTAGTTGCTCAATTGCTCAGTAACCAGTAGTTGTTCATCCTTTCCACAACGGATTTCACTGGCCTTCTACCCAGTAACCAGTAGTTGTAAGTCCTATTTCTGTGGTTTTCTACCCAGTAACCGGTGATATATCTCTTGGATAATTGCTTTTGTCAGGAAATTTATCCCTAGAGAGTCATCTTTCATTTACCTTTGTTTGGTAATGATTGTTTCTCCATTCTGATTGGTCATCAGTTTATACCCAGTAACCGATATCCCGATGTCCTTTCTTTTCGGTCGATTTATCCTTTATTAACCCAGTAACCGGTTGTGGATAATCTTCCATGCGAGTATGTTATCTACATTTTTTACCCATATAACGGCAGTAGATAATATATCTCATGCGTTATTCAGTCGAAGTCTTTTACTTCCCCAGTCGAGTAAGATTCATATTTCTTTATGGAATCGAATGTCCATCCTGTAAGTCGAGTTTTCTTTTTCAGCCCTCCTTTCGGATGATGAGTGTCTTGGATATGTTCCCAATTCACGCTTGGTTGGTCACCTATTATATGCCCAGTAACCGGTATCCCTGGTGTTCCTTCCTTCTGCTCCCTATTATGAATTTTTGTCCCCTGTGGAGTCAGATTTCCCTGAGTTGAGATGTGCCTTTTGGGTGCTCCTCAGATCTTTCATATGATTGATATCTCTCACCCTTATACCGGTCTTAGATATTCTTTCTCCCTGAGTGTGTTGTTCTCTCACCCAGTAACCGGTGTTTTGATAACATGTCTCTCTTTGAGTTTATTACCCAGTAACCGGTAATATCTCGTTGTTTCTTCCTTAGCTGAGTCCTTTGTGGACGTCCTCGTCTGAGTCCGAATTTTTTATCCGATGTGTCCTTTATGGATAGTTTTTCTGTATTGGCATATTCCCTAATACATGCATCTTGGCGTCAGCTTGAGTCTTTCCATCGATCTATTTTCGTGGAACCCCTTCGTGTCTCCCAGCAAGTTTTCAAGTCGTGACCTGCTCGCACATTTTTACCCTTTTCCTCAGAGTCTCTATCTCCCCGGTGAGTGCGTTACTCCTATGGATTTTCAGTTTCTCCCGATTTCTTTTCCTTCGTGACAATTATTCACCATGGAGATTTTATTTTGCATGCCTACATTCGCATCATGAGGTCTCTTAGGGACCAAAATTCGTCTTTTTGTTATTATTTAAGCTCATTCTATCTCGTCAAGACGAAGATTTTAACCTTCATATCTCCGGCTAGAACGACCTTAAATAGGGGCATCTGTAAGACCCTAATTTTGACCCTAAGATCCCTCATGGCATCATGTTATTGCACAAGTGCATTGCCTCAAGGATCATAGCATGTTTGGCCCCTTAACCCTAGGGGTGGGACTTGTTTGAGTGTTTTGAGACCACCAAACATTCTTGTATTGTATATTATTGCTTTTCTTATTTGATTACTAACCACAAGCACAAAAATATGTCACTAACTCTTTTTGTTTCGAAGCTCAAGTGATCATGTGTTCCACAATGCTCCTAGGAGGCTCCTAAGCCCAGAGCAATGGCTATATGAAGATGAGAAAAAGCATGACAATGGTCCACAAAGTTACTAATCATCATATATGTCTCCCAAGTATCTCAATTTGCCAATTTGATCAAGATAACCCAAAGGGTTTGAAGATTGTTTCCCAAGGAAACCCTAATTCCACTGTGCTTTGACTATGCCTTGCCCATGAAGCAATCTCAACCTAAGATCCAATTTAATCAAGGGAAGTTATTTCATTCATCATTTTGTGCATATGTGAGCCTATTTAAGGATCCTCAATCATTTATTCATCAAGATTGGAAGTTTGGCCTAGAAAAGTTGACCAGTCAAGTCATCTGACTAAGCTGAGCACCAATGAGATATAACTTTTGATACGTTTGTCAAATGAAGATGACCCCAAGATACAATATGTTCCTAAGAACCATATAAACAACTTTCATGTTCATCAAAAATCCATTTGAAAATTTTAAGGTCATGATTAATTTCAAAACGTTATAGGTCATTTTGACTGAAACACTAATTTTGGGTCAACTTACCAAGGGTATAACTTCCATAATTTTTATGGTTTTGAGGTGATATCAAATGAATTGGAAATCGTGATATATATAATTCAAATGTTATGTTGGACAAAATTTCATAATCCTAAAAGAAATACATGTGATAATGCAAAACATTATAGGTCATCTTGGACCTAATTCATTGAATTTGAAAAAGTACCCAACTTCAAATGCTCATATCTTTGTCATACAAAATCCAAATGATGCAAAATGTGAGTCTAAAGTGATCATCTTGAAAATATCTACAACTTTGATGTTGGAGTGTTTCTCATTTGAAGCTTGTATCATGAGGACAGAGGGGTTTGATTAAGCTTGCTTTTGATGAAATTTTTCAAAGTGACTTGAATATGTTTTGTACTTGAATTTTCCAAGCCAGTTTTCATTATTTTGAAAATTTCAAATGACTTTTTTCCCAACATGACTTTTGTTCCTTATTTCAAGGGCTTTGCAACTATTACTCACATTACTCTTTTGGATTCACCATTTGTGAGTTTTGAATTCATTTCCATTTATGTGCATTTTGGTATTTTATGATGAAACTTGAATATGCAAGCTTGTTCAGCCCAAAGTGCACGACCAAATTCTCTTCATGTGAGCTCAGCAAACTTAGGCAATCATCATTGGGCCTTCCACAGGTATACACAGGCCCATGCATCCAGTTTTCAAATTGCCACGCACATGAAAGAAGCATGATCAGCTGATGCATTTACCTATAAATAGAGGCGCCATGAGCTTCATTCAGCAACCTTTTGGAGATCCCTTATGCTACTGCACTGAAATCCTAACCCTCACCAAAGGAATTACTCATTTTTCTTCATTACTTTCGAGCATGAAATTCAGTATCATTAGTTGAGTTTCAAAGCCAAATTCCTTAGCCTATCACTTCCATTACAATCAAGGATCAAAGAGGAACAAAGATCTTGGAGAATTCGTGGCCAGAAGTTCATAAATTCAAAGGTGTCATCTCAAACTCTTTGGATCTGAATCTCCTGTTTCAATGTAGTTTGCTTGTGTTTCTGTGGTTTTCTGAAGTCCTCACACTTGAGGCAAGCCATTGGTACTTTCAATTCTTCACTTAATGAACTTTCAGTTTGAACACCATGATTTTCTCCTTCATATTTCTCTCAATATAGGAAGAGTGAGAGAGATCCATTGGTACAATGATGATCTACATCACTTGAGCTTCATTTCCATGTCCTTGTTTTCCATTTTCATTAAAATTTATTTCTCTGCAACTGGTGGCCGGAAGTTGTTGTCTCGCCGAAGAAGATGGTGGTTTCCACCACCACCACCAAGTGTTCTGACCAGGACCATTGGATCTAGTTGCCACGATCTAATCTTGTTCCTTCATTATGATTACTTCATTTAATGCTGGATGTGGCGCGTTTGACTCATGAGTAGTGTGTTCCCTCAGATCTAAGCCATCCATTGATGCCACGTCAATTAATGAAATGCATCCCGTGGCGCTGCTTTTTTCCATTTATTTCTTTTTCTTTTTATTTTCAGTTAATTCATTTCATTTTCAAAAATTCATAAAAAAATTATTTGAAGTCATAAAAATATGAGACCAACTCCAAAAATTTTCTTGAAAAATCTAGTTTCATGTTATGAATTTTAATTATATTTGTGACTTCATTTGATATTTTTTATGAATTACTTGTTTTTTATTGGTTTTAATTCATTTTAAAATACTTTCTGACTTTTAAAAAATCCAAAAATATTTTCATAGCATTTATGGATCAGGATAAGTCAATGAAAAATAGTCTCAACAATTTCTTTATTGTTTTGAGATTATTTGAGATTTTAATTCATATTATGCTATTTTTAATTGTTTTTAATTGTTTTTTAAATACTTTCTGATTTCAAAAATTTGTGAGAAAATTAGTCAAAGCTTGTTTGACTATGTTGAACCTATGAGAATTTAATTGGACTTTTTGAAGTTGATTTGAATTGAATTGGAGGTTCAACCTTATTTGTTTATTTTTTATTTGCATTTATTTTAATTCAAAAAATACAAAAAAATATCATTGACTTCTTGACTTGTTATCTTCATTTCTCTTATGTTTGGTGTTGGTTGATGTTGATTTGATTCACATTTGATCAATTGTATTTGATTATTATATTCTTTTCCCCTCCCTTTCATCTTCATCCCTTTCTTTCCATCAATGGCCAATGAGTTAAAGTCTTTAAGTTGGTCTTGACAAATGAGAAGTTTAACCTTCTTTGATCCAAACCAAACTCAACTTGATCCATGATCAAGTGAGTTGTTTTGTGTCCAAGATAGGTTGCTTCTTGGTCAAGCAAATAACTAAAAGTCAATACAAGGCCCTCGCCCTTTTGTTTGGAATGGCAAGTTTATGGAGCTTGGCTTACTAGTCATGATCTCTAACTTGTGTTCTTTGCCTATTTATTTTTTTGACCGGCCTCAGATAGGTGTGACTACTACATTAGTCCACTTACGATTGCTTAACGTAGCGCTACATTGTCTTATGACAAACTAACATAACCTTACTAACTATTAACTTTAATTTGAGCATTTAATTTCTTGCCATTTACTTTTAATGTCATTTATTTCTTGCTCATTATTCATATTGATTTTCACTCTGCTCACTTGAGCACATATTTTATGTTTATGTCATTTTCCTTTTGATCATTTGAGTCCATTATTGTGTAAATATATTGCTATCTTGTTTTGTTTATGTTTGTTTTGTTGTGAACCAAAATGCAAAAGGAGAAAGGACTTAGAATTAGGATTTACCTATGCTTAAAGGAGTTCAAGAGCAACTAGGCCTCATGCCTTTAGAATGCAAAATTTGTTGAAGAGCAACTAGGCCTCATGCCTTTAGAATGCTAAAATTCAAAGTTGATCTCAAAGGACTTCTCCTCAAACTTATTCTTTGTCCATTCCCTTTATTGTGTTGTGAGCTTTTTGATGTTTGCTTTTGTGTGATAGGAATCCCACCTTGAGATTGTGAAAAGAGGACCATTGTCATGAGTAGCCAAGTTAAGAGCCAAGCCAAATGGAGATCCTAGGAGCTTGAATTCAATTGTTTGATTGCTTGTTTGTGTGCTAAGTCCAAAGGAAATGAGCATCTTGAGTCATCTCTATGACTCCAAGAAAAGGAACTCCAAAGGTTTATCTTTCCCATCTTATCTTTGTATGCCTTAGTAATAGCCCTTCTCTTCTTCTCCCCACTCTAACCAAGCCAAAAATCATTTTCAAAACATTGACTTTGTTTCAAATTAGAAACCTAGGCCTTAAGCCTTTGACTTTTCAAAAACCATTTTCATAAATACTCATTGTGAATAAACTTTAATCCCACTTTGACTTCATTTTGTAAATAAATCTAACTTGTAAATATAACCCGTTTCAAGTTGTTTTGTGGTTCCAATGGCCACTTTGTTGAAATATTTTCAAAACATTAATCATAGGTATGAGTTATCATAGTGTTTGATGTAAATCTCACCTCATCCTTAGTGTTGGATTATAAGTCTTCCATGCTTATTATAGGGTTAACTCCTCACTAGCATGTTGAAGCCTTCCTCACATGGTGGATTGTTGGTTTAGGTTGAGTTTTCTCCCTTTGATAACAAAAGACCTTAAGGCTTTTGATTAAAATCAATTCACCAATATTTGAGATTTTTACCCCGAACTACGAGGTTTTGATCCTCCTTTGTGATGGTACGTAGGCAATGGGTTCATCCATTCAAACAACAAAACTTGTAAATATAATCTATTCTCTTCTCATCCCTCCAATCTTTTGTACAAATCTTTTCATAAATACCAACCTACAACACATATTTGAAAAAAGGGTTCCCTTAGAGTACTAAGGATGCTTTGGGTGCGTAAAACCTTCCCATTTCATAACCAATCCCCTTACCTAGATCTCTGACATTTTTATTAGTTTTTGATTTGAAAAACTTCTTACTTGGCTTTTGTTCGCTTTTTAGCCTTTCCTTCGGACAAATAAAAGTGCGGTGGTGACTCGAATTGTATGTTTACTTTTGGTTTAGTCAATAAACCTAAAGGTAACGAAAACCCCGCTAGAGGATCCCCATGATCTTCATATCTTATTTTGATTAAGAGATCATCAAGAGTTTGGAGTTTGCTTTCCTTGGAAACCCTAATTCATCTAGGTCTCCTGTGTGACTTTTTCAACAAGTTTCTTCACCAATTCATCAAATATTTCAAGGGAGACTTCACATTAAATCATATTATGCATATATGATCCTCCATGAGTCCCAAAAGTCAATGTAATGTCAAGCTATCAAGTTGGTCCATGATGGTTGACCAGAGGAAGTCAACTGGTCAAAACTGGGGTTCCCTAGACCCTATCTCCAACTATTTTTGTCATATGAAAATGATTCCAAGAGTAAAGTTACTCTAAATTACATTCCAAACAACTTTAATTTTGAGGTATCGAGCTAGGTTTTCTTGGAAAGTCATTTTTTATGGTGAAAGATTATAGGTCATTTTGTCTAAACCCTAGTTTGGAGGTCAACTTCCCAAGACCATAACTTGCTCAATTTTTATGAGATGAAAGCCATTCAAATTGCATGATCAAATTCAACACGTCTACTTCACCTTTTAGGTTTGGAGGAAGTGCCAATTCAACTTGAAAATGCATGTGCCAAGTGAAAACATTATAGGTCATTTTGGGCCAATACCATTGAACAAGTGATTTTCCTCAACTTCTAAAATGCAAAACTCCTTCATGCCAAATCCAAATGAGGTAAAATTTGTGACCAAATTGAATAGGTTTAAAATAGCTACAACTTTGATGAAGGAACGTTTTTCATTTGAAGTCCATAGAAAAAGTTATTTAAGGTGGAAGAAGTGAACATTTGACTTGGGACTTAGAAAATTTTCAAATATGTTTGATTTCCCATATTTCCACCTCAAAATTCATCATGATACAAGCTTCAAATGGAAAAGTGTTCAACATGAAAATTGTTCCCCTTGATCTCACCTTTCCAAAACATCCAAGATTATCTCATTTGTATTAAAATTGAGGGACTTGCGCATGGTTTCATTATGGAAAGTGTTTTGGAAAGATTGGATTTCAAATGATCAAATTCTTTTGCATGCTTACACATGATGCATTCAGTACTCTTTACACACGAATGGGAAGTGGATTGCATCATTCTCAAGGCCCAAACCATTTCCCATGCACCCATGCAAGAAGGTTTCCAAATTTGTCCAATTTTCAAGTGGTGTAAATATCAAGTTCATTGCCTATTTAAACAAACTTAAGGCTTCAGATTCATCATCAATACCTTACCCAAGCTTTGCTAGACCAATTCAAACCTTCACTGCCATAGAATTTTCTAAGATTTCTCTTGAAATCAAGCTTGAACTTCATATTCTGTTCGAAAGTTCAAACTCCAGAAATGCACTTCCCTTTGCATCTCATTTGGTTTCTGCAAGCAAGAGGAGGAGAAAGGAATCAAATCCAGATCAAGATCAAGTGGAATTAGATCAACTCGAAGGTAATTTTTTAGAAACTTCTTCTCTTCGATTCTCTCTTGATTCTCCATTATTCTTGTTGATTTTTGGTTTGCTGAAGTCCTACCAATGTAGGCAACAAGATTAAGTTGCTTTGAGGTCAAATCGAAGCAACTCAATTCATGATCCTCAAAATTCAATTCCCTGTATCTTGTCATATACTTGGAATTAGACAAAATTGAGGCCAGATTCGAGCTCCTAAGCATTTTTTCTTTAAATCTCTGTGTTGGTTTTTCATTTTGGTGACGGTTGAAGGTGGACTAGTCCGGTGAGGTCCGCCGGAGAAGAAGACTGGAGCTCTGGCTCCGGCGATGTGTTGGAAGCATCTCAATCATAGGATCCTTTTAAAATGTTTTAATCTTGGGCATTGATTGTTATTACCACGCGTGTGTCTCATTTGACTGTAGTGCGTATGGAAAGTGTAACACCCTTCTAAAATACCCCAATAATAATTAAAACAACAAATATAAATCAGAGTAGATATGCAATTTAAGGGTGTCACACTTGACACTTCACACCATCACCAAAATAGTTTGTCATGCTCATTTATTAATCAAAATAAAACATTGCACAATACGCAGCGGATATGCAAACCATGTAACACATTACATGTAAAATTATTCAACAACCAAATGAAAACAAAGTAAAACATCCCGTCCCGATGTTACATCTACCAGAGCATGACCCACTAAGGAACTATACTAGACTTCAAGCACTAGCTTCTACTCAATCACTGCTCGTTACCTGAAACATAGTTGTAAGGGTGAGTTCCTCAATCGATATAATAAGCATTATAAAATATCATGTAATGTTAAGTAAATTAACACATTCATCACCCTAATCATATCACACATTCAGCAACGGCAACATCAACTCATACTCATAATCATACTCAACCCAACACAAAACACACATATAATATTGGAATACATCCATTCATATTATACGCCATACATATATTATGCAATGAGACTCCATGCATGCGGTACCGACTATTCGTGAACACATAGTTCAACCTCACCGATCAAACCCAGATACGGCTACCAAGCTCACTAGTCCCACTCATTTGAGACCTAGTGACTCACATCACTAATTCCTCACCATGGGAATTAGCTACCACCCCAAGGGCTATGCTATGCACGCTAAATCACCTAGCATGCAAACATCAACAACAATCCATAATAACTCATCACTAATTCCTCACCATGGGAATTAGCTACCACCATAAAGGCCATACTATACACGCTAAATCACCTAGCATGCAACCATCAACAACAATCCAAAATGGACATATGCTCACACTCTAAGCCATAAACAGTCCATCCACAATTGCATACATAATAGATATATTCACAGCATTATGCATACCACCACACATCATCAGCATATTTATCACATAATCATATCATGTCATGCCAAAATAATAAACCACAGTATTAGCACACTCTACTAATACCTATACTGCTCAAAACAACGGGAATGATCCCTACTATATCCTACACCAATATAGGCCAATCATCAAATATGTTCACAATATTTAAATATCAATTTTTCACTTTTCCAACAGTGTTAACCGGTTAACGCCCTGGGTTAACCGGTTAACGCAACACAGAACACGCTTCCTGGCACATTTCAACAGTGTTAACCGGTTAACACCCTGGGTTAACCGGTTAACGCAAGACAGACAGCAATTTCTCATAATTCATAACAGTGTTAACCGGTTAACACCCTGGGTTAACCGGTTAACGCAGAACAGAAATTAATTCTCTTAATTATCATAACAGTGTTAACCGGTTAACACCCTGGGTTAACCGGTTAACGCAAGACAGAAAGCTGTTCCTGCGCTAACACGAACAGAATGCAGAATTACCCGCATTTTCCGCCGTCGGAGGACTTTCGGACCTCCGATTTCGATTCCGTAAACGGCTACACGTCCAGAAAATCACAACTCATCCAACTATAGATTCAATCACAGTTTTTAACGCAATTCATTCATCACAATTCAAGGTATTTCTCAAACCTAATTAGAGTCAATCAATGGCTTATTACTATCCATCACATGTTAATCCATAATACCCATTAAACGACGATAAACCCCCCTTACCTGAGTTAATCCGGCAAATCTTTTAGCTTCAAGCTTTTCCCTTCTTCAACCCTCGTTCTCTTGTTCTTCCTCCTTGCCCTTTTCTCACTTTCTGTCGCTTCTCTGGTTTTCACGTGAAAAAACCCTTTTTACCAAATGGAACTCTTTATATATATTCCAACTTATTATTCCAATAATAATACTTCCAAATAATATTCCAATAATAATCCAATTATTTAATTAAATTAATAAATATACTATTAACTTAATTTAAAGAATTATCATATTTTATCGGGGTGTTACAACTCTCCCCCACTAAAAGAGTTCTCGTCCTCGAAAACATACCTCAAGCGAATAACTCTGGATAAGACTCCTTCATCTGACTCTCAAGTTCCCAAGTCACATTGCCACCTGCTGGTCCTCCCCAAGCTACCTTTACCAAAGCAATCTCTTTACCCCGCAACTGCTTCAACTCTCGATCCTCTATCCTCATAGGTGATGTTTCAACAGTCGGGTTATCTCTCACCTGTACATCATCTACTTGGACCACATGCGACGGATCAGGAATGTACCTCCTCAACTGAGACACATGAAAAACCTCATGCAAATTCGCAAGTGACGGCGGTAAAGCGATACGATAGGCTACCTCCCCTATCCTCTCCAAAATCTGATAAGGACCAATAAATCGAGGTGTCAACTTCTTCGACTTCAAAGCTCGACCAACCCCAGTTATCGGAGTAACACGAAGAAACACATGATCTCCCTCTTGAAACTCAAGTGACTTCCTCCTCTTGTCGTGATAACTCTTCTGACGACTCTGAGCAATCCTCATCTTCTCCTGAATCATCTTAATCTTTTCCGTAGTTTGTTGAACAATCTCCGGTCCAACCACAACACTCTCACCGGACTCATACCAACATAAAGGTGTCCGACATCTCCTACCATACAAAGCTTCAAACGGTGCCATACCAATGCTCGAATGAAAACTATTGTTGTAGGTAAACTCAATCAAAGGTAAATAACAATCCCAAACACCTCCCCTTTCCAAAACACAAGCCCTCAAAAGATCCTCCAGCGACTGAATCGTCCTCTCAGTCTGACCATCAGTCTGCGGATGATATGCAGAACTCAATCTCAGCTTAGTTCCCAAAGCCCTCTGCAAACCTTCCCAGAACTTCGATGTGAATCTAGGATCTCTGTCCGAAACAATACTCGACGGAATACCATGCAAACTTACAATTTTCTCAATATACAACTCAGCTAATCTCTCTAACGGATAATCCATTCTGATCGGAATGAAATGAGCCGATTTTGTCAATCTGTCAACAATCACCCAAATAGCTTCAAAATTCTTAATTGTCCTCGGTAAACCAGAAACAAAATCCATACTGATACTATCCCACTTCCACTCTGGAATAGCCAACGGTTGCATTAGCCCAGACGGCTTCTGATGCTCAATCTTTGACTTCTGACAAGTCAAACAGGAATAAACAAAACTCGCAATTTCTCTTTTCATTCCCGGCCACCAAAATAACTTTTTCAAATCATGATACATCTTCGTAGCCCCAGGATGAATACTCAAGCCACTACGATGTCCTTCCTCAAGAATACTCTTCTTAAGTTCGGTAACATCCGGAATACACACCCGATTACCAAATTTCAAAACACCATTCTCATCAACTCTGAATTCACCACCTTGACCTTGATTCACTAGAGTCAACTTATCAACCAAAAGCACATCGGATTTCTGACCCTCTCTAATCTCATCCAGAATACCACTCGTTAACTTCAACATTCCCAGTTTAACACTATTGTGAGTACTCTCACACACCAAACTCAAGTCTCTAAACTGCTCAATTAAATCCAATTCCTTAACCATTAACATAGACATATACAATGATTTCCGACTCAATGCATCAGCCACTAC
Source organism: Lathyrus oleraceus (assembly GCF_024323335.1). NCBI lineage: Eukaryota > Viridiplantae > Streptophyta > Magnoliopsida > Fabales > Fabaceae > Lathyrus > Lathyrus oleraceus. The sequence continues at coordinate 498,142,045 of NC_066581.1, forward strand.
GTTTGCTTTACCCGGATGGTAATTCAAACCAAAGTCATAATCCTTCAGAAACTCTAACCATCTCCTCTGTCTCATATTCAGCTCTTTCTGATCAAACAAATACTTTAAACTTTTATGGTCACTGAAAACCTCAAATCTTGACCCGTACAAGTAATGCCTCCATAACTTCAGAACAAATACCACAGCTGCCAACTCTAAATCGTGTGTCGGATAGTTCCTCTCATGAACCTTCAGTTGTCTCGAAGCATAAGCTACAACCTGCTTATTCTGCATCAAAACACCACCCAAACCCAACAATGAAGCATCACAGTAAACCTCAAATGATTCCGATGGACTTGGTAATATCAGAATAGGAGCAGTAGTTAACCTTCTCTTTAACTATTGGAAACCTTCTTCACATTTTGAGTCCCAAACAAACGCTTGCCCCTTTCTAGTCAACATCGTCAACGGTAATGCCAACTTGGAAAATCCCTCAATGAATTTCCTATAATAACCTGCAAGTCCAAGAAAACTCCTTATCTCAGAAACTGACTTCGGAGCTTCCCACTTAGATACCGCTTCTATCTTAGAAGGATCAACAGCAATACCACCTCTTGAAACCACATGACCAAGAAAACTAACCTCTTCTAACCAAAATTCACACTTAGACAGTTTAGCAAATAACTTCTTTTCTCGTAGAACCCCTAAAACCACTCTCAAATGTTCAGCATGCTCTTCTTCAGATTTCGAATACACCAAAATATCGTCAATAAACACCACAACAAACTTGTCTAGATACGGATGGAAAATCCTATTCATATACTCCATAAATACCCCAGGCGCATTAGTCACACCAAAAGGCATTACAAAATACTCATAATGTCCATACCTTGTTCTGAAAGCAGTCTTTTGAATATCCTTAGTTTTCACACGTATCTGATGATACCCCGATCTCAAATCTATTTTGCTGAACACACTCGCACCAACCAACTGATCCATCAAATCATCAATCCTCGGCAAAGGATATCGATTCTTGATCGTCACTTTATTCAGTTGCCTGTAGTCCACACACAACCTCATAGTACCTTCTTTCTTCTTAACCAATAACACTGGTGCACCCCACGGTGACACACTCGGACGAATAAATTTCTTATCCAACAGATCTTCCAGCTTACTCTTCAATTCAGTTAACTCAACAGCAGACATACGGTACGGAGCCATCGATATCGGCCTAGTACCAGGTACCAAATCAATCGAGAATTCAACTTCACGCTCTGGCGGTAATTCATTCACTTCTTCAGGAAACACATCAGGAAAATCACACACCACGGCTAGATCGCAAATCGCCAGTTTATCTTTAGCCTCCAAAGTCGCTAACAGCATAAACAACTCTGTCCCATCTGCTACTGCCTCATTCACTTGCCTTGCTGATAGAAACAAACTCTTTTCTTCCTCAATCTCAGGAAAGATCACAGTCTTATCAAAACAGTTGATATAAACTCGGTTAAACACCAACCAGTTCATACCCAGGATAACATCAATTTGCACTAGTGGAAGACACACGAGGTCCATCCCAAAGTCTCTACCAAAAATACTCAAAGGACAATTTAAACAAACTGAAGTAGTAGTCACTGAACCCTTCGCAGGAGTATCAATCACCATACCCCCATGCATCTCAGATATCTCTAATTTAAGTTTCACAGCACAATCCAAAGATATAAAGGAATGAGTCGCACCTGTGTCAATAATAGCTACGAGAGGAAAGCCATTAATATAACACGTACCTCGGATCAAACGATCATCTGCAGAAGTCTCAGAACCCGATAAAGCAAAGACCTTGCCTCCCGACTGGTTCTCTTTCTTCGGCTTAGGACACTGTGGACTGATATGACCCACCTCTCCACAGTTGAAACAAGTCATAGTCTTCAACCGGCATTCTGCAGCCAAGTGACCACCTTTGCCACACTTAAAACACTTCTTCTCAGTACTGGTACACTCATGGAAACGATGTCCCGCCTGACCACATCTGTAACACTTAGCAGGGGCACTGGAGTCTCCCCCACTAGGTCTCCTCATCCCACTCTGTCTCTGGAAACCTTTGCCAGCTGCATACGGTTTCCCACGATCATTCTGATTCTTGCCTTTCCTATCAACCCTCTGCTGATAGCTCTCAGCTCTGGCCTTGGTATCCTGTTCAAAGATCCTGCAACAGTCAACCAGGTCGGAAAACACTCTGATCCGCTGATACCCCATAGCCTGCTTGATCTCGGGACGTAACCCGTTCTCAAACTTCACACATTTTGAAAATTCCCCAGTAGCCTCATCATAGGGAGTGTAATACTTTGACAACTCTGTGAACTTAGCAGCATACTCAGTAACAGACTGGTTGCCCTGCTTCAATTCTAAGAACTCTATCTCTTTCTTTCCTCTGACATCCTCTGGAAAGTACTTCCTCAGGAATCTCTCCCTGAACACCGCCCAAGTGATCTCAGTATTCCCAGCAGCTTCCAAATCAGTGCGGGCAGCAACCCACCAATCATCTGCTTCCTCTGACAGCATATGCGTACCGAACCTGACCTTCTGGTTATCGGCACACTCAGTCACTCGGAAGATCCTCTCGATCTCCTTCAACCACTTCTGAGCACCATCTGGATCGTATGCTCCCTTGAACATTGGAGGATTGTTCTTCTGGAACTAACTCAGTTGACGAGCAGCTCCCATTCCCACAACATTCGGATTTCCTCCAAGTACTCCAGCTAGCATACCCAGAGCCTCAGCAATCGCAGCACCATCTCTACCTCTTCCAGCCATCTCTATTCTGAAAACCCAACAAGCTAAAACAATAAGTACTGATAGGGTTACACAACACCTATCACGTACAGCGAAACAGAATAATTATGACTCGACTCGACCGACTATGCTCTGATACCACTCATGTAACACCCTTCTAAAATACCCCAATAATAATTAAAACAACAAATATAAATCAGAGTAGATATGCAATTTAAGGGTGTCACACTTGACACTTCACACCATCACCAAAATAGTTTGTCATGCTCATTTATAAATCAAAATAAAACATTGCACAATACGCAGCGGATATGCAAACCATGTAACACATTACATGTAAAATTATTCAACAACCAAATGAAAACAAAGTAAAACATCCCGTCCCGATGTTACATCTACCAGAGCATGACCCACTAAGGAACTACACTAGACTTCAAGCACTAGCTTCTACTCAATCACTGCTCGTTACCTGAAACATAGTTGTAAGGGTGAGTTCCTCAATCGATATAATAAGCATTATAAAATATCATGTAATGTTAAGTATATTAACACATTCATCACCCTAATCATATCACACATTCAGCAACGGCAACATCAACTCATACTCATAATCATACTCAACCCAACACAAAACACACGTATAATATTGGAATACATCCATTCATATTATACGCCATACATATATTATGCAATGAGACTCCATGCATGCGGTACCGACTATTCGTGAACACATAGTTCAACCTCACCGATCAAACCCAGATACGGCTACCAAGCTCACTAGTCCCACTCATTTGAGACCTAGTGACTCACATCACTAATTCCTCACCATGGGAATTAGCTACCACCCCAAGGGCTATGCTATGCACGCTAAATCACCTAGCATGCAAACATCAACAACAATCCACAATAACTCATCACTAATTCCTCACCATAGGAATTAGCTACCACCATAAAGGCCATACTATACACGCTAAATCACCTAGCATGCAACCATCAACAACAATCCAAAATGGACATATGCTCACACTCTAAGCCATAAACAGTCCATCCACAATTGCATACATAATAGATATATTCACAGCATTATGCATACCACCACACATCATCAACATATTTATCACATAATCATATCATGTCATGCCAAAATAATAAACCACAGTATTAGCACACTCTACTAATACCTATACTGCTCAAAACAATGGGAATGATCCCTACTATATCCTACACCAATATAGGCCAATCATCAAATATGTTCACAATATTTAAATATCAATTTTTCACTTTTCCAACAGTGTTAACCGGTTAACGCCCTGGGTTAACCGGTTAACGCAACACAGAACACGCTTCCTGGCACATTTCAACAGTGTTAACCGGTTAACACCCTGGGTTAACCGGTTAACGCAAGACAGACAGCAATTTCTCATAATTCATAACAGTGTTAACCGGTTAACACCCTGGGTTAACCGGTTAACGCAGAACAGAAATTAATTCTCTTAATTATCATAACAGTGTTAACCAGTTAACACCCTGGGTTAACCGGTTAACGCAAGACAGAAAGCTGTTCCTGCGCTAACACGAACAGAATGCAGAATTACCCGCATTTTCCGCCGTCGGAGGACTTTCGGACCTCCGATTTCGATTCCGTAAACGGCTACACGTCCAGAAAATCACAACTCATCCAACTATAGATTCAATCACAGTTTTTAACGCAATTCATTCATCACAATTCAAGGTATTTCTCAAACCTAATTAGAGTCAATCAATGGCTTATTACTACCCATCACATGTTAATCCATAATACCCATTAAACGACGATAAACCCCCCTTACCTGAGTTAATCCGACAAATCTTTTAGCTTCAAGCTTTTCCCTTCTTCAACCCTCGTTCTCTTGTTCTTCCTCCTTGCCCTTTTCTCACTTTCTGTCGCTTCTCTGGTTTTCACGTGAAAAAACCCTTTTTACCAAATGGAACTCTTTATATATATTCCAACTTATTATTCCAATAATAATACTTCCAAATAATATTCCAATAATAATCCAATTATTTAATTAAATTAATAAATATACTATTAACTTAATTTAAATAATTATCATATTTTATCGGGGTGTTACAGAAAGCGCGTTGATCACCATCTGATTTGTCACCTCAATTAATGAGGGAGATTAGATGGTCCACATTTTTTTGAATTTCTGAATTTTCCTTTTATTTGCTTATTTTTCATTAATTCATATTAATTTCATTATTGATACAAAAAATATGGGACTTTCACCAAAAATATTGAAATATTTTTCTCTTTCATTTTCTGAATTAAAATTATTTTTTGGATCAATATTGATATTTTTAATGATTTAATTGTTTTTATGCATATTTTTAATTGTTTAAAAATACTTCTGACTTTTCAAAAATAATGAAATTTTTTCTCCAAGGTCCTTTGACCTTGTTTGACCTATGATAAATCTCTTGGCCATTTACTTGGTTTTTTGAAGAGGTTTTTGATCAAACATTATTTAATTTAATGCATTTTTTCATTTGATTTTTCATTGTTTAATTGTGTAAAAATTATGTTGAGCCATTTTTATTGACTTGTGAAGTTTGACTATGTGTTTGTGCCTTGGTAAAGGTTGATTTGACTTTTGTTGGATTAAAATAATTGGATTTAGGGGATTGATAAAATCTACATTTCATCTCCCCAAATGAATGAATGATTTTAGTTTGATAAAATTCCTCCCATGACCAATTTGTGTTTGTCTCATTTCCCCTCCCTCTTCATCTTCAATCCCATTCTATTCCATCCCTCTCATTGACCAATGACATCTCAATATCCTAACACTAATTGTTTCATCAATAACTTTGTAATAGATGAACCAATACAAGTATGGATGAGATTAGGTCCACCTTTGATCATTTTCTTTTTGTGTGTCGTATGTTTTAGGAGTATGGTTCATTATACCATATCTCTAACATGCGTTAACACTAAAATTTCTATTGACCGGCCTCAGATAGTTGTGACTTCTACATAAGTCCAATTACGATTGCTTAACATAGCCATAAATTTTGACCCAAAGACATAGCATTCTAGTAAGTGAGATTGTAAGTCTCCCCTCTTTCATGGTATTATGTGGAAACTTGGCCTTTTTTCCTTCCTTTGGAAGATGTCTTGGTTCAAGGATCCATGCTTGTGAATAGAGGGTTGAGTGTTCTCCAAAGAATGACTTAAATAATTGAAAAGCAAAACTCCACTAACATCTAATCAACTAACATTTGACTAACTTTTAATTTCAAGTTATTTACTTTATGCACTTTAAATTCAAGCCATTTATCATTTTCCATTATACATATCATTTAACTTGTTTATTTTAATGCCATTTTCTTTTTTGCTCACTTGAGCCATATATTGATTGTATATATTTGTTTGTATATTTTGTTTGTGCTTGTGGTCTTAGAACCTTAAAATACTTAATAAACAACAAAAACCCCTAAAAATGTTTGTGTGGACTGTTGGATTTGATCTGAGCTTTGGACTTAGAATTAGGCAACATTCCCTATGCAAAAGGACTTGGCCAATGCCAACATTTCTGAAACCAAGTTCTTGTGGTTTGAATTCTCATCTGATGCAAGTATTGATATCAATTTGAGTTCATTTGCTACATGGTCTTGATGCAAATGTTATTTTGAACCTGGATCTAATGCCTTATTCTGAGCCATTCAAGGAGTATGTCATCTGATACATGGGGAAGATTATGAAGAAGACTATGAAGTTGCTTGTTTGGATGTGGCTATCTTTTTTTGATGCCTTGTTCTTCACCTTGCTTGCTTATTAATATTGCTTTATTTAAAGTCCAAAGAAAAAGTGGGTTTCTATATGATATTTTTTTCTATTGGATTGCATCCCATTGGTCAGATCTTTTCAACTCTAAACTTTTAAATATTTGCTTAGGATTAGTCTCTTCATCTCCTCCCACTTCTTAAATTTCAAATCTCTCCCCCTTTTTAAAACTCTTCTTTGCTTGTGATTTCTAACATAGACTTTATTGGAAATTAGAAACTTTGGCCTTATGTCATTGCATTTTTCAAACTCTTTTTCTTAATCAAACTTGTAAATGAATCTAACCATATTAGACTTAAAATTTCAAAAGACAAAAAGAACTAACACTCATTCAAACTCTTTTAGGCCTTTTGTGCCTCTTTTAAACTTAAATTTTTGTTAAAAGCAATTAACTCACTTTGAAATTGATACCACAAACTACGAGGTTTTGATCCCTCATTTTATGTTGGTACGTAGGCACAAGTCTGAAGGTCTTGTCAAACACAAAAATATAATTAATGAATTATTTTCTCATCCCCAAACTCTATTTATTGCAAACTTCTTTTATCCCAAAACACATACACACATAAAAAAGGACTCACTAGGAGTACCTAAGGCACTTTGGGTGCTAACACCTTCCCTCTGTGTAACCAACTCCCTTACCTGTAATCTCTGGAATTTTATTAGTTTTGATTTAAAAACTTATTATCTTTGGTTTTGTTCGTACTTTTCCCTTTTCCTTTGGAAAAAATAAAAGTGTGATGGCGACTCTGGTTTTATTGACGTAAAGTTTATCCATAGCTTAATGGTCATGAATTTACTGCTACAAAAATTAAGTGGCGACTCTGCTGGGGAGTAGTCCTTGGTGGGTTTAGCCTACTTTTTTATGTGTATATATTTGTGTATTTGTATGTTTGTATATTTGTTTTGTGTGATATAATCTGCTTGTTATGCTTGGTGATCTCTGAGTGGTGAGATAAGTTCTAACCTGAACTTGAGTGAAATTAAGATAGGAGGATGGTATAGTCATGTTCGACTTGTGTGGAGTAGTCCTTAACAAGTTGGCCTGAGACTCATCTACTCAGTGGAGACCCTTTTGGAGCTATTGATGTCACACAAGTTATTTGTGGTTAGGCATTACTTTCTCTGATTTGGGGTCCGAGAAGCTGAGGACCGTAGAACATTTAACCCAACTTGGCCTATTTTAGGATGTAGTGCGGAGACTGTTCAGGTGCAGACTTGATAACATTTGTTACGTGATACTACACTTAGACGAGTTTCTCTTGAGAATATTATGGGTTGATAAGTCAGTCATCCTAACCTGTAATAATCGATAGATGGAATTAAGACTCTGGGAACTTTTTAGAACATGATCTACAAGTTCTTATCCTTAGTACACTCCTTTGGGATGGCTCTTAACCCAACTCCATGCTCGTGACTCATAATAAACCCTTGATTCTTGGTTGATCCAATTAAGTCTTGTCAATATCAATAGAACTTGGGTGTTGATCAGGTGAAAACCATAATCCACCAAAATGGATGATTGGTCTTAACAATGACTTGATTCACCCCTTGATCTTTGTTTGTTTGCCTTGTGTGTGATCCCTTATTTGTGATTGTTGTATTCATGCATTCACGCGCATCATGACATTCATCACACGAAAAATAGCTTCAAGGAACTAAGGTTTTATTTGCAAATATTTTCAGACCATGGATTATGGACGAAGGAACACTAAGAAGTACAGTTTCAGATGTCCCGATTTAAAAGAGCTAAGGAAGATATCATCTTTTGTATTAGATCCCTTGGATTTCAAGCAACATCATGGGAAGCTTTTATCTGTGATATCTGCTGATGTAGTTGAAGGACTCTTGAGTGTGTTCGTTCAGTTCTATGACCCTCTCTACCGTTTTTTCACTTTTCCTGATTATCAGATTATGCCTACGTTAGAGGAGTATGCCCATCTCTTGGGAATACATGTTTCTGACAAGGCGCCTTTTAGTGGATTGGAGGAGATTCCCAGATCTCATATCATAGCTGAAGCTCTTCATCTAAAGAAGTCTGAGATTGAAGCTCATTGGTTGAAGAAACAAGGAATATTTGGGTTGACTTCCGAGTTCCTTATTGGGAAAGCTACTGCTTTTGCTCAAGCCGGTAGTATGGATGCTTTTGAAGCTATCTTGGTTTTGCTCATTTATGGTTTGGCTTTGTTCCCTAACATTGACGGTTTTGTTGATGTCAATGCCTTTAGAAACTTCTTGATTGTGAATCATGTGCCTACTTTGTTAGGTGATATGTACTTATATTTGCATTTAAGGAATGATAAAGGTGGTGGAACTATTGTGTGATGTGTTCCTCTTCTGTACAAATGGTTTATTTCCCACTTGCCTCACACGCCTGCTTTTGTGGAGAACAAACAATGTCTACGACGGTCTCAGAGGCTTATGTCTCTCATTAATGATGATATAGTTTGGTATGATTCTTCATTAAGAAGCTTGGATATCATTGACAGTTGTGGTGAATTCTCTAATGTGCCTCTCATTGGTACACAAGGAGGAGTCAACTACAACCCTGCTTTGGCTCGTCGTCAACTCGGGTTCCCCTTGAGAGACAAACCTAATAACACCTAGTTAGAAGGTCTTTTATATTAAGAAGGTCAAGATCCCCAACATTTGAAGCAGAAGATGGTACATGCTTGGCATAACGTTCATAGGAAAGGAAGATCCAAGGTTGGTCTGCGAAACTGTGTAGCTTTGGAAGCTTACACTCTTTAGGTGAAGAAGCGAGCTTTGGAGTTTAAGATGTTGTATGCTTGTGAGAGACCTATGTCTATGGTTGTGGTTGAGCCACTAACTCTCCCCAACCAAGATGTAGAGGAGTTGGAAGACACACTCGCCAAGATGAAGCTAGAGAAAGATATGTGGGAGGCTAAGGACAAGGATGCACTTATTGAGCTTCTTGAAGACCGAGGAGTGAAGAGACAGAGATAGCCAGAGGATCCATCTTCCTCTAGTATGCCTCAACCTTTTGGTGCTTGGAAGAAGATTGTTTATCAGCTTGTCCTCGAGAAGGCTCAGATGAAGACATCCTTTGAGTCCGAGATTCGATGCATCTGAAGGAAGTACGTGCCTACAACCCGATCATCTAACACTATTGTTAGGGGATCCTTAGGATGATTAGTTTCCTTTCCTCTTGTATTTTTATTTTGGTTTCTGAAATTGTACTCAGTGTAATACTTCCAAATTATATAAATCAAAGAGATTTTATTATGCTCAATCATATTGTTATTAATCTTATATATTTACAAATAAAATAGTATGTTCCTTGAAAATAAAAACAAACAAAACATTGCATTTCATGCATCATTTGCATAACAGGTTTTCTTCTTCCAGATGTCTTATTGGTTATTCTTTTGTGTTTCAGCCAAGTTGACTCACCGGTACAACACTCGCGCCAATCAACCGAGAATCATGGAACATTTGGAACAAGAGAACCAAGAGTTGAAAGATGAGATCGTTCGTTTGACTACCATGATGGAGTCTGTTCTAGCTGCTCAGAATTAGTCTTCTCCAACGCCTGCAATTCCTCCTCCTTAGAGGACTGTCATTTCAGAGGTTGCTACCTCAACTACGTAAAATTCTAGTTATCAGACTTTCGATGTCACACGGGTTGTTATGACATCCAAATCTGCACAGACAAGAATTATGCAGAACTTAAAAGTAAGTGCAATAAATAACACAAGTAATTGTTTACCCAGTTCAGTCCAACATGACCTACGTCTGGGGGGCTACCAAGCCAGGGAGGAAATCCACTATTAGTAGTATTAATTCAAAGCTAAACTCACCCGTTTACAACTCTTCACTTAATCCCTACCCAATGCAATTTCAATCTTACACTAAGATCAGAGTTCCTACTCACTCCCCCTCAATCACCTCAGTGATTACTACCTTTAATCAATATTAAAGACAATTTTGAAGTCACACTTCAAACAATTCTTGATTGTGCTTAACAGCTTTAATCAAGATACACAACACTCACGCTTAAAAGCTTAGAGTGACACAACACTTACAACTCAATGAACACCCTACACCAAAGCAATCATCTACGAGATAACATCTTGGTTTACAAGATATGTCTAATACAAGACTCACAAAAATACAGCAGTGAAGTATGATGGACACACTAAATCTTCACGCCTCAAAATCCCCAGTTCTGAATGAAGGAACGACTTCCTTTTATATTACAGTACTTGGGCTTTGCACTTGTATTCTCCTAAATTTAAGGTCACGCGAGTTCCCTTAAATTCCACATCTAGGTTACTAACAAATAGGCTATTTGTTAGGTTCATTAAATGTAGCTTGGTTGTTGATTTCCTGGATTTTCTCTCAGCTGTTGAATCCCTGAAGAATAGCCTGAGAAAAAGCTGAAACAGAAAAACTAAACAACCTACAATCTAGCATATGCTGTCAGGAATGAATGTCACAACATTCAGCTTGACATCAAGGACCATATGCTAAGTCTGTTTTTCCTGAAAACAGACTGTACAAGTTTGCTGAACTATACAGGACCAAACTGTCCATTCTACAGTAGCAGCTTACATTAATACATGTCAAAGTATCCAATTTGACATTTACACATTTAGCCTTAAGTCAGTTCTGTTATCCTTTTGAAGGGCAGAATGAGAAATATACTGAAGTGTAGCAGAACACCACTATGTCTATTGTTCAGTATATGCTGTCCATGATGAATGTCATAACATCCACTTTGACATTCATATAGTAGGCCTTATGCCAGGTATGGTATTTCCTTGATAACCATACTGAAAATGAATACTGAGCTCTAACAGAACACCAACTGTTCTATTCCTCAGTATCTACTGACAGGGATGAATGTCACCACATCCAATTTGACATTCAATAAATCCTGTATTAGCTAATCCTGCAGTAAGTCACTCAAGTATGTCATGACATTAGTCAAGACATCAGAGTATAGTTAGATACTCTAACCTCCAATGCAGTTACACAAACGCCTTCACAGCATGTCATGACATCAGTTAAGACATTAGAATCCAGTTAGTGTTTTACCATACAATGCAGCCAATTAAACACCTACAAACTCCCCCTTTGGCAAATTTTTGGCTAAAACACTTTGATCCCACAACAGAGTTCATAGCAGCGGAAATCACACATCTAGCAGGGAATAGACCTAGCTAATACACTCAGAGTGACAGCACACTCACACAGATGGAAGTTAAATAAAAACTTCACACACATATTAGCACACAAACAGAAGTTAAGTAAAACTTCATCACACATCAGCTGCAGGGGAGGTAATCTTGAATCTGTCATGAATATCTGTTTCAACACACTAATCTGTTGTCCTGGGGTATCACCTGTTACTCCCCCTTTTTGTCAAAAATGTTGCCAAAGCAACACTTTAAATTACAGACCACAGAAAAAAAACAGAATTACACACAAATGACAGAATTACAGACTTGGTTTTGTCTCACAGTTTCAACCAAGTTAGCACCCACTTGATCTTGCTTCACAGCTTTGATCAGGTAATCATCCACTTTTGCTTTACAGTAGGTAAAACCATATCAGATGCCATGGATTTGTTTCTGACATCCAGAACCACTCCTGCATGAACAGCGTCCTTGAACTCCAGCAGGTGCATAGGCCGCCTCACGTTAGGATATCTCCTTATCCTCTTGTTGCCACACTTGTTGTAAGTGGCATAGCTATGATCTGTTGGCGAATCAGAGCATAGTTCCAATTGTTTAATAGGCAGAGATATTAAACAATACATTCCAAACATCATTGGTTGCTATAAATTCTCAGAGCCTTTGTAAATATGTCAGCCAATTGAAGTTCAGTGGCTACATGTACCAAGGTAATCACCTTGTCTTCCACCAGATCTCTGATGAAATGATGTCTAATGTCAATATGTTTGGTCCTGCTGTGTTGGATGGGATTCTTGGAAATATTGATGGCACTGAGATTATCACAGAACAATGTCATGACATTTTGAGTGACATTGTACTCAGTGAGCATCTGTTTCATCCAAACCAGTTGGGAACAACTGCTTCCAGCAGCTATGTATTCAGCCTCAGCAGTGGACAGGGATACACAATTCTGCTTCTTGCTGAACCAAGATATGAGATTGTCTCCTAAGAAGAAACAACCTCCTGATGTGCTTTTTCTGTCATCAGCACTCCCAGCCCAGTCAGCATCACAATACCCATATAAGACAGGCTCAGAACCATGTGAGTACAGCATCCCATAGTCACAAGTCCCATTGACGTACTTGAGAATCCTTTTGACTTGATTCAAGTGGCTCAATTTAGGCTCTGCTTGGTATCTAGCACACACTCCAACTGCATAAGAAATGTCAGGTCTACTTGCAGTGAGGTATAGTAGACTGCCTATCATGCTTCTATACAGACATTGATCAACACTAGGCCCTCCATCATCTTTGGTTAACTTTAGATGAGTAGGAGCGGGAGTTCTCTTGTGCCTAGCATTATCCATACCAAACTTCTTAACTATGTTTTTGGCATACTTGCTTTGAGAGAGAAACATAGAGTCCTCCATTTGGTTGACTTGCATTCCAAGAAAATAAGTCAGTTCCCCAACCAGACTCATTTCAAACTCAGATTGCATTTGATGAACAAAATGTTTTACCATTTGTTCTGACATTCCACCAAAGACTATATCATCCACATAGATTTGAGAAATCATGATTTTCCCTTCTTCATCTTTCACAAACAGGGTTTTATCTATCCCACCTTTTCTGCATCCATTTGAGGTAAGAAATTCAGTAAACCTTTCATACCATGCTCTAGGAGCTTGCTTCAACCCATACAAGGCTTTCTTCAACTTGTACACATGCTTAAATTGGTTAGGATCACATAACCCTTTAGGTTGTTCCACATAGATTTCTTCATTCAAGTAGCCATTCAAGAATGCACTCTTCACATCCATTTGGAACAGTTTGAACTTCAGAATGCATGCTACACCTAACAGCAATCTGATGGACTCAAGCCTAGCAACAGGAGCAAACGTCTCATCAAAGTCAACCCCTTCAACTTGAGTATATCCTTGAGCTACTAGTCTTGCTTTATTCCTAGTCATTACTCCTTTCTCATCAGACTTGTTTTTGTAGATCCATTTGGTACCAATGATATTGGTCCCTTCAGGTCTTGGAACTAACTCCCATACTTCATTCCTCTTAAACTGCTCAAGTTTCTCTTGCATGGCATTGATTCAGTATTCGTCAGTCAGGGCTTCTTTCACATTCTTTGGTTCAACCTTGGATACAAAACATGAATTTGAGCTTATTCCCCTTGACCTGGTAGTCACATCACTATTGGGATCCCCTATGATAAGATCCTTAGGGTGGTATTTCTGAATTCTGATAGATGGCATTTTCGTGGTTGCATCTACTTCACATTCAGGAGGAGGTTCGTGTACTTCTTCAGACTTGACTGGAATGTCTGTTGAACTGTCAAGGAATGTTTCAACATCCTCTATGACATTAATTCCTTCCTCTTTATCATCCACAATAACATTTATGGATTCCATCAAGACGTTGGTCCTGTAGTTGAACACTCTGTAAGCTCTGTTGTTAGTGGAGTATCCTAGAAATATACCCTCATCACTTTTGGGATCCAGTTTCCTTCTCTGTTCACGATCTGTAAGAATGTAGCATTTACTTCCAAAGATATGAAAGTACTTTACAATGGGTTTTCTGCCTTTCCATATTTCATACAGAGTGGAGGAGGTTCCTTTTCTCAAGATGACTCTGTTGTGAACATAGCACGCGGTATTCATAGCTTCATCCCAAAAGTGCATAGGGAGCTTCTTTGCATGAATCATAGCTCTGGCAGATTCTTGAATAGTTCTATTTTTCCTTTCAACTATCCCATTCTGCTGGGGAGTTATAGGGGAGGAGAATTCATGACTTATTCCTTCAGACGAGCAAAACTCATCAAACTTGGAATTTTTGAATTCCGTACCATGATCACTCCTAATTCGAACAACAAAACTGTCCTTTTCCCTTTGGAGTCTGATGCACAGGTCTTTGAAGACATCAAATGTATCTGACTTCTCTCTGATAAAGCTTATCCACGTGTATCTGGAATGGTCATCAACCACCACCTATGCATATCTCTTTCCACCCAGACTTTCAACCTGCATAGGTCCCATTAAGTCCATGTGCAACAGTTCTAGAACTCTGGAAGTTGTAGGATGTCCCAGCTTCGGATGTGACATCTTGGTTTGCTTGCCCACCTGGCATTCTCCACAGACTCTTCCTTCATCAATAAGCAGCTTTGGAATTCCTCTGACTGCTTCCTTGGATATGATCTTCTTCATTCCCCGTAAGTGGAGATGTCCAAGGCGTCTATGCCACAGCTTCACCTCCTGTTCTTCCTTGGCTGAAGAGCAGATTGTGGAGAAGTTTGAGACTTTAGGTTCCCACAGATAGCAGTTATCTTTGGACCTAGATCCTCTCATAACTTCCTGATTGTCACCATTCGTCACAATACATAGCTCCTTAGTAAACTAAACATAGAATCCTTGATCACACAGCTGGCTTATGCTGATGAGGTTTGCAGTTAGCCCTCTTACTAACAACACATTATTCAATTTTGGAACTCCAGAGCAGTCCAACTTACCCACACCTTTTATTTTTCCTTTAGCACCATCACCAAAGGTCACATAGCTGGTAGTGTGAGGTTGAATATCTACCAATAGATTTTCCATACCAGTCATATGTCTTGAGCATCCACTGTCAAAGTACCAGTCTTCTTTGGTAGAAGCCCTTAGAGCTGTGTGAGCTAACCTAGCATACCATTGTCTCTTCTTGTTTGAGACATGGTGCCTATATGTCTTGTGCTTAGGCCTGACATGGTGGACTTGGTTCGGGTAACCTTGAAGCCTGTAGCAGAAGGCTTTTATATGCCCAAGCCTACCACAGTGGTGACATCTCCATTTCTGGAATTTCCTCTTCTGATGATTATTCATCCTGGTACCCCGATGTTGAGACATTGGATGTGACCTATGTTTGGATTTCTGAACTTTAGCCTTTGAGCGTTTGTGTTCAGCTGAGGATCTTTTCCCAAAGCCTAAACCAGATGTGGTTCCAGACTTCTGTCCCACCTTTAGGATCTCTTCCAAGGTGTCAGTTCCTTTATTCATCATTCTGATGGATTTAGTCATCTGATTTAGCTTGGAAGTCAGCAGGGTTATCTCACCATTTAGACCCTCTATGGCCGTCAGATGCTTCTGTCTCTCATCTTCCAGCTCCTTGATGAGTTTCTTCTGCTTTTCTCCTTGTACACGCACTTCTGCACTGGTGACACATAGCTTCTTATAAGCTGCAGCAAGTTCATCAAAGGTCAGTTCATCTGCATTTGAGTCATCATTAGTGGCACAAACACTGGTTAGTGCAGTGACATGTTTAGCAGATTCTCCTTCAGATTCACTTTCAGAATCTCCTTCAGACCATGTGATAGCTAGCCCCTTCTTTTGCATCTTGAGGTAAGTAGGGCATTCAGCTCTGACATGTCCATACCCTTCACAACCATGACACTGGATTCCCTTGCCTTGGTTGAACTTTTCTTCAGAAGTTGATCTTTTCTTGATGTCAGACGAGATGTTCTTGACATTAAGTCTACCTCTTTGATCAATCTTCTTCACGAAATTGTTGAACTGTCTCCCAAGCATGGCTAAGGCTTCTGATATGCTTTCATCACCTCCAGTATATCCTACTTCTGACTCCTCTTCAGCATTAGATACAAAAGTTACGCTTTTGTTTTTCTTTTCAGCATTCTCACACAAGCCCATTTCAAAGGTTTGGAGAGAACCAATGAGCTCATCCACCTTCATATTGCAGATGTCCTGAGCCTCCTCTATGGCTGTGACCTTCATAGCAAATCTCTTAGGCAGGGACCTGAGAATCTTTCTTACAAGTTGCTCTTCAGCCATTTTCTCACCTAATCCACCAGAGGTGTTTGCAATTTCAAGAATATTCATGTGGAAGTCATGAATAGTCTCATCCTCTTTCATCCTCAGATTTTCAAACATGGTGGTCAGCATCTGAAGTTTGGACATCTTCACCTTGGAAGTACCTTCATGAGTTATCTTGAGGGTATCCCAAACTTCCTTAGCTAGCTCACAGTGGTGTACCAGCCTGAAGATGTTCTTACTGATTCCATTGAACAATGCATTCAAGGCCTTAGAATTTCCAAGGGCTAATGCCTCTTGCTCCTTGTCCCATTCTTCTTCAGGAATTTTCACACTAACTCCATCTTCACCTGTCTTCGTTGGATGTTCCCATCCTTTGTTGACAGCTCTCCAGACTTTGCTATCTAGAGACCTTAAGAAGGCTATCATACGAGGCTTCCAGTCATCATAGTTAGAGCCATCCAACATGGGTGGTCTATTTGAGTGTCCTATATCCTTGTCCATGGTACTAGAAAGTAGCTTCCCTAGATCTCACCCAGAAATTAACAGGCAAGGTGCCTGCTCTGATGCCAATTGAAATTTTAGTTATCAGACTTTCGATGTCACACGGGTTGTTATGACATCCAAATCTGCACAGACAAGAATTATGCAGAACTTAAAAGTAAGTGTAGTAAGTAACACAAGTAATTGTTTACCCAGTTCAGTCCAACATGACCTACGTCTGGGGCTACCAAGCCAGGGAGGAAATCCACTATTAGTAGTATTAATTCAAAGCTAAACTCACCCGTTTACAACTCTTCACTTAATCCCTACCCAATGCAATTTCAATCTGACACTAAGATCAGAGTTCCTACTCACTCCCCCTCAATCACCTCAGTGATTACTACCTTTAATCAATATTAAAGACAATTTTGAAGTCACACTTCAAACAATTCTTGATTGTGCTTAACAACTTTAATCAAGATACACAACACTCACACTTAAAAGCTTAGAGTGACACAACACTTACAACTCAATGAACACCCTACACCAAAGCAATCATCTACGAGATAACAGCTTGGTTTACAAGATATGTCTAATACAAGACTCACAAAAATACAGCAGTGAAGTATGATGGACACACTAAATCTTCACGCCTCAAAATCCCCAGTTCTGAATGAACGAACGACTTCCTTTTATATTGCAGTACTTGGGCTTTGCACTTGTATTCTCCTAAATTTAAGGTCACGCGAGTTCCCTTAAATTCCACATCTAGGTTACTAACAAATAGGCTATTTGTTAGGTTCATTAAATGTAGCTTGGTTGTTGACTTCCTGGATTTTCTCTCAGTTGTTGAATCCCTGAAGAATAGCCTGAGAAAAAGCTGAAACAGAAAAACTAAACAACCTACAATCTAGCATATGCTGTCAGGAATGAATGTCACAACATTCAGCTTGACATCAAGGACCATATGCTAAGTCTGTTTTTCCTGAAAACAGATTGTACAAGTTTGCTGAACTGTACAAGACCAAACTGTCCATTCTACAGTAGCAGCTTACATTAATACATGTCAAAGTATCCAATTTGACATTTACACATTTAGCCTTAAGTCAGTTCGGTTATCCTTTTGAAGGGCAGACTGAGAAATATACTGAAGTGTAGCAGAACACCACTCTGTCTATTGTTCAGTATATGCTGTCCATGATGAATGTCATAACATCCAGTTTGACATTCATATAGTAGGCCTTATGCCAGGTTTGGTATTTCCTTGATAACCAGACTGAAAATGAATACTGAGCTCTAACAGAACACCAACTGTTCTATTCCTCAGTATCTGCTGACAGGGATGAATGTCACCATATCCAATTTGACATTCAATAAATCCTGTATTAGCTAATCCTGCAGTAAGTCACTCAAGTATGTCATGACATTAGTCAAGACATCAGAGTATAGTTAGATACTCTAACCTCCAATGCAGTTACACAAACGCCTTCACAACATGTCATGACATCAATCAAGACATTAGAATCCAGCTAGTGTTTTACCATACAATGCAGCCAATTAAACACCTACAAACTCCCCCTTTGGCAAATTTTTGGCTAAAACACTTTGATCCCACAACAGAGTTCATAGCAGCGGAAATCACACATCTAGCAGGGAATAGACCTAGCTAATACACTCAGAGTGACAGCACACTCACACAGATGGAAGTTAAATAAAAACTTCACACACATATCAGCACACAAACAGAAGTTAAATAAAACTTCATCACACATCAGCTGCAGGGGAGGTAATCTTGAATCTGTCATGAATATCTGTTTCAACACACTAATCTGTTGTCCTGGGGTATCACCTGTTACTCCCCCTTTTTGTCAAAAATGTTGCCAAAGCAACACTTTAAATTACAGACCACAGAAAAAAAACAGAATTACACACAAATGACAGAATTACAGACTTGGTTTTGTCTCACAGTTTCAACCAAGTTAGCACCCACTTGATCTTGCTTCACAGCTTTGATCAGGTAATCATCCACTTTTGCTTTACAGTAGGTAAAACCATATCAGATGCCATGGATTTGTTTCTGACATCCAGAACCACTCCTGCATGAACAGCGTCCTTGAACTCCAGCAGGTGCATAGGCCGCCTCACGTTAGGATATCTCCTTATCCTCTTGTTGCCACACTTGTTGTAAGTGGCATAGCTATGATCTGTTGGCGAATCAGAGCATAGTTCCAATTGTTTAATAGGCAGAGATATTAAACAATACATTCCAAACATCATTGGTTGCTATAAATTCTCAGAGAGACATATTCCCAGTTTGCCTCTTAAGTTTTCAAACTGAGTAGCATCTAGAGCCTTTGTAAATATGTTAGCCAGTTGAAGTTCAGTGGCTACATGTACCAAGGTAATCACCTTGTCTTCCACCAGATCTCTGATGAAATGATGTCTAATGTCAATATGTTTGGTCCTGCTGTGTTGGATGGGATTCTTGGAAATATTGATGGCACTGAGATTATCACAGAACAATGTCATGACATTTTGAGTGACATTGTACTCAGTGAGCATCTGTTTCATCCAAACCAGTTGGGAACAACTACTTCCAGCAGCTATGTATTCAGCCCCAGCAGTGGACAGGGATACACAATTCTGCTTCTTGCTGAACCAAGATATGAGATTGTCTCCAAAGAAGAAACAACCTCCTGATGTGCTTTTTCTGTCATCAGCACTCCCAGCCCAGTCAGTATCACAGTACCCAGATAAGACAGGCTCAGAACCATGTGAGTACAGCATCCCATAGTCACAAGTCCCATTGACGTACTTGAGAATCCTTTTGACTTGATTCAAGTGGCTCAATTTAGGCTCTGCTTGGTATCTAGCACACACTCCAACTGCATCAGAAATGTCAGGTCTACTTGCAGTGAGGTATAGTAGACTGCCTATCATGCTTCTATACAGACATTGATCAACACTAGGCCCTCCATCATCTTTGGTTAACTTTAGATGAGTAGGAGCGGGAGTTCTCTTGTGCCTAGCATTATCCATACCAAACTTCTTAACTATGTTTTTGGCATACTTGCTTTGAGAGAGAAACATAGAGTCCTCCATTTGGTTGACTTGCATTCAAAGAAAATAAGTCATTTCCCCAACCAGACTCATTTCAAACTCAGATTGCATTTGATGAACAAAATGTTTTACCATTTGTTATGACATTCCACCAAAGACTATATCATCCACATAGATTTGAGCAATCATGATTTTCCCTTCTTCATCTTTCACAAACAGGGTTTTATCTATCCCGCCTTTTCTGTATCCATTTGAGGTAAGAAATTCAGTCAACCTTTCATACCATGCATTAGAAGCTTGCTTCAACCCATACAAGGCTTTCTTCAACTTGTACACATGCTTAGGTTGGTTAGGATCACAGAACCCTTTAGGTTGTTCCACATAGACTTCTTCATTCAAGTAGCCATTCAAGAATGCACTCTTCACATCCATTTGGAACAGTTTGAACTTCAGAATGCATGCTACACCTAACAGCAATCTGATGGACTCAAGCCTAGCAACAGGAGCAAACGTCTCATCAAAGTCAGCCCCTTCAACTTGAGTATATCCTTGAGCTACTAGTCTTGCTTTATTCCTAGTAATTACTCCTTTCTCATCAGACTTGTTTTTGTAGATCCATTTGGTACCAATGATATTGGTCCCTTCAGGTCTTGGAACTAACTCCCATACTTCATTCCTCTTAAACTGCTCAAGTTCCTCTTGCATGGCATTGATCCAGTATTCGTCAGTCAGGGCTTCTTTCACATTCTTTGGTTTAACCTTGGATACAAAACAGGAATTTGAGCTTATTCCCCTTGACCTGGTAGTCACACCACTATTGGGATCCCCTATGATAAGATCCTTAGGGTGGTCTTTCTGAATTCTGATAGATGGCATTTTGGTGGTTGCATCTACTTCACATTCAGGAGGAGGTTCCTGTACTTCTTCAGACTTGACTGGAATGTCTGTTGAACTGTCAAGGAATGTTTCAACATCCTCTATGACATCAATTCCTTCCTCTTTATCATCCACAATAACATTTATGGATTCCATCAGGACGTTGGTCCTGTAGTTGAACACTCTGTAAGCTCTGCTGTTAGTGGAGTATCCTAGAAATATACCCTCATCACTTTTGGGATCCAGTTTCCTTCTCTGTTCACGATCTGTGAGAATGTAGCATTTACTTCCAAAGATATGAAAGTACTTCACAGTGGGTTTTCTGCCTTTCCATATTTCATACAGAGTGGAGGAGTTTCCTTTTCTCAAGGTGACTCTGTTGTGAACATAGCACGCGGTATTCATAGCTTCAGCCCAAAAGTGCATAGGGAGCTTCTTTGCATGAATCATAGCTCTGGCAGATTCTTGAATAGTTCTATTTTTCCTTTCAACTATCCCATTCTGCTGGGGAGTTATAGGGGAGGAGAATTCTTGACTTATTCCTTCAAAAGAGCAAAACTCATCAAACTTGGAATTTTTGAATTCCGTACCATGATCACTCCTAATTCGGGCAACACAACTGTCCTTTTCCCTTTAGAGTCTGATGCACAGGTCTTTGAAGACATCAAATGTATCTGACTTCTCTCTGATAAATCTTATCCACGTGTATCTAGAATGGTCATCAACCACCACGTATGTATATCTCTTTCCACCCAGACTTTCAACATGCATAGGTCCCATTAAGTCCATGTGCAACAGTTCCAGAACTCTGAAAGTTGTAGGATGTCCCAGCTTCAGATGTGACATCTTGGTTTGCTTGCCCACCTGGCATTCTCCACAGACTCTTCCTTCATCAATAAGCAGCTTTGGAATTCCTCTGACTGCTTCCTTGGATATGATCTTCTTCATTCCCCGTAAGTGGAGATGTCCAAGGCGTCTATGCCACAGCTTCACCTCCTGTTCTTCCTTGGCTGAAGAGCAAATTGTGGAGAAGTTTGAGACTTTAGGTTCCCACAGATAGCAGTTATCTTTGGACCTAGATCCTCTCATAACTTCCTGATTGTCACCATTCGTCACAATACATAGCTCCTTAGTAAACTGAACATAGAATCCTTGATCACACAGCTGGCTTATGCTGATGAGGTTTGCAGTTAGTCCTCTTACTTACAACACATTATTCAGTTTTGGAACTCCAGAGCAGTCCAACTTACCCACACCTTTTATTTTTCCTTTAGCACCATCACCAAAGGTCACATAGCTGGTAGTGTGAGGTTGAATATCTACCAATAGATTTTCCATACCAGTCATATCTCTTGAGCATCCACTATCAAAGTACCAGTCTTCTTTGGTAGAAGCCCTTAGAGTTGTGTGAGCTAACCTAGCATACCATTGTCTCTTCTTGTTTGAGACATGGTGCCTATATGTCTTGTGCTTAGGCCTGACATGGTGGACTTGGTTCGGGTAACCTTGAAGCCTGTAGCATAAGGCTTTTATATGCCCAAGCCTACCATAGTGGTGACATCTCCATTTCTGGAATTTCCTCTTCTGATGATTATTCATCCTGGTACCCCGATGTTGAGACATTGGATGTGACCTATGTTTGGATTTCTGAACTTTAGCCTTTGAGCGTTTGTGTTCAGCTCAGGATCTTTTCCCAAAGCCTAAACCAGATGAGGTACCAGACTTCTGTCCCACCTTTAGGATCTCTTCCAAGGTGTCAGTTCCTTTATTCATCATTCTGATGGATTTAGTCATCTGATTCAGCTTGGAGGTCCGCAGGGTTATCTCACCATTTAGACCCTCTATGGCCGTCAGATGATTCTGTCTCTCATCTTCCAGCTCCTTGATGAGTTTCTTCTGCTTTTCTCCTTATACACGCACTTCTGCACTGGTGACACATAGCTTCTTATAAGCTGCAGCAAGTTCATCAAAGGTCAGTTCATCTGCACTTGAGTCATCATCAGTGGCACAAACACTGGTTAGTGCAGTGACATGTTTAGCAGATTCTCCTTCAGATTCACTTTCAGAATCTCCTTCAGACCATGTGATAGCTAGCCCCTTCTTTTGCATCTTGAGGTAAGTAGGGCATTCAACTCTGACATGTCCATACCCTTCACAACCATGACACTGGATTCCCTTGCCTTGGTTGAACTTTTCTTCAGAAGTTGATCTTTTCTTGATGTCAGACGAGATGTTCTTGACATTAAGTCTACCTCTTTGATCAATCTTCTTCACGAAATTGTTGAACTGTCTCCCAAGCATGGCTAAGGCTTTTGATATGCTTTCATCACCTCTAGTATATCCTGCTTCTGACTCCTCTTCAGCATTAGATATAAAAGCTACGCTTTTGTTTTTCTTTTCAGCATTCTCACACAAGCCCATTTCAAAGGTTTGGAGAGAACCAATGAGCTCATCCACCTTCATATTGCAGATGTCCTGAGCCTCCTCTATGGCTGTGACCTTCATAGCAAATCTCTTAGGCAGGGACCTGAGAATCTTTCTTACAAGTTTCTCTTCAGCCATTTTCTCACCTAATCCACCAGAGGTGTTTGCAATTTCAAGAATATTCATGTGGAAGTCATGAATAGTCTCATCCTCTTTCATCCTCAGATTTTCAAACTTGGTGGTCAGCATCTGAAGTTTGGACATCTTCACCTTGGAAGTACCTTCATGAGTTATCTTGAGGGTATCCCAAACTTCCTTAGCTAGCTCACAGTGGTGTACCAGCCTGAAGATGTTCTTACTGATTCCATTGAACAATGCATTCAAGGCCTTAGAATTTCCAAGGGCTAATGCCTCTTGCTCCTTGTCCCATTCTTCTTCAGGAATTTTCACACTAACTCCATCTTCACCTGTCTTCGTTGGATGTTCCCATCCTTTGTTGACAGCTCTCCAGACTTTGCTATCTAGAGACCTTAAGAAGGCTATCATACGAGGCTTCCAATCATCATAGTTAGAGCCATCCAACATGGGTGGTCTATTTGAGTGTCCTATATCCTTGTCCATGGTACTAGAAAGTAGCT
This sequence comes from Lathyrus oleraceus, assembly GCF_024323335.1. Lineage (NCBI taxonomy): Eukaryota > Viridiplantae > Streptophyta > Magnoliopsida > Fabales > Fabaceae > Lathyrus > Lathyrus oleraceus. The sequence continues at coordinate 498,166,066 of NC_066581.1, forward strand.
TCCCTAGATCTCACCCAGAAATTAACAGGCAAGGTGCCTGCTCTGATGCCAATTGAAATTCTAGTTATCAGACTTTCGATGTCACACGGGTTGTTATGACATCCAAATCTGCACAGACAAGAATTATGCAGAACTTAAAAGTAAGTGCAGTAAGTAACACAAGTAATTGTTTACCCAGTTCAGTCCAACATGACCTACGTCTGGGGCTACCAAGCCAGGGAGGAAATCCACTATTAGTAGTATTAATTCAAAGCTAAACTCACCCGTTTACAACTCTTCACTTAATCCCTACCCAATGCAATTTCAATCTTACACTAAGATCAGAGTTCCTACTCACTCCCCCTCAATCACCTCAGTGATTACTACCTTTAATCAATATTAAAGACAATTTTGAAGTCACACTTCAAACAATTCTTGATTGTGCTTAACAACTTTAATCAAGATACACAACACTCACACTTAAAAGCTTAGAGTGACACAACACTTACAACTCAATGAACACCCTACACCAAAGCAATCATCTACGAGATAACAGCTTGGTTTACAAGATATGTCTAATACAAGACTCACAAAAATACAGCAGTGAAGTATGATGGACACACTAAATCTTCACGCCTCAAAATCCCCAGTTCTGAATGAACGAACGACTTCCTTTTATATTGCAGTACTTGGGCTTTGCACTTGTATTCTCCTAAATTTAAGGTCACGCGAGTTCCCTTAAATTCCACATCTAGGTTACTAACAAATAGGCTATTTGTTAGGTTCATTAAATGTAGCTTGGTTGTTGATTTCCTGGATTTTCTCTCAGCTGTTGAATCCCTGAAGAATAGCCTGAGAAAAAGCTGAAACAGAAAAACTAAACAACCTACAATCTAGCATATGCTGTCAGGAATGAATGTCACAACATTCAGCTTGACATCAAGGACCATATGCTAAGTCTGTTTTTCCTGAAAACAGACTGTACAAGTTTGCTGAACTGTACAAGACCAAACTGTCCATTCTACAGTAGCAGCTTACATTAATACATGTCAAATTATCCAATTTGACATTTACACATTTAGCCTTAAGTCAGTTCGGTTATCCTTTTGAAGGGCAGACTGAGAAATATACTGAAGTGTAGCAGAACACCACTCTGTCTATTGTTCAGTATATGCTGTCCATGATGAATGTCATCACATCCAATTTGACATTCATATAGTAGGCCTTATGCCAGGTCTGGTATTTCCTTGATAACCAGACTGAAAATGAATACTGAGCTCTAACAGAACACCAACTGTTCTATTCCTCAGTATCTGCTGACAGGGATGAATGTCACCATATCCAATTTGACATTCAATAAATCCTGTATTAGCTAATCCTGCAGTAAGTCACTCAAGTATGTCATGATATTAGTCAAGACATCAGAGTATAGTTAGATACTCTAACCTCCAATGCAGTTACACAAACGCCTTCACAACATGTCATGACATCAATCAAGACATTAGAATCCAGCTAGTGTTTTACCATACAATGCAGCCAATTAAACACCTACAAACTCCCCCTTTGGCAAATTTTTGGCTAAAACACTTTGATCCCACAACAGAGTTCATAGCAGCGGAAATCACACATCTAGCAGGGAATAGACCTAGCTAATACACTCAGAGTGACAACACACTCACACAGATGGAAGTTAAATAAAAACTTCACACACATATCAGCACACAAACAGAAGTTAAATAAAACTTCATTACACATCAGCTGCAGGGGAGGTAATCTTGAATCTGTCATGAATATCTGTTTCAACACACTAATCTGTTGTCCTGGGGTATCACCTGTTACTCCCCCTTTTTGTCAAAAATGTTGCCAAAGCAACACTTTAAATTACAGACCACAGAAAAAAAACAGAATTACACACAAATGACAGAATTACAGACTTGGTTTTGTCTCACAGTTTCAACCAAGTTAGCACCCACTTGATCTTGCTTCACAGCTTTGATCAGGTAATCATCCACTTTTGCTTTACAGTAGGTACAGCCATATCAGATGCCATGACTTTGTTTCTGACATCCAGAACCACTCCTGCATGAACAGCGTCCTTGAACTCTAGCAGGTGCATAGGCAGCCTCACGTTAGGATATCTCCTTATCCTCTTGTTGCCACACTTGTTGTAAGTGGCATAGCTATGATCTGTTAACCAATCAGAGCATAGTTCCAATTGTTTAATAGGCAGAGATATTAAACAATACATTCCAAACATCATTGGTTGCTATAAATTCTCAGAGAGACATATTCCCAGTTTGCCCCTTAAGTTTTCAAACTGAGTAGCATCTAGAGCCTTTGTAAATATGTTAGCCAGTTGAAGTTCAGTGGCTACATGTACCAAGGTAATCACCTTGTCTTCCACCAGATCTCTGATGAAATGATGTCTAATGTCAATATGTTTGGTCCTGCTGTGTTGGATGGGATTCTTGGAAATATTGATGGCACTGAGATTATCACAGAACAATGTCATGACATTTTGAGTGACATTGTACTCAGTGAGCATCTGTTTCATCCAAACCAGTTGGGAACAACTGCTTCCAGCAGCTATGTATTCAGCCCCAGCAGTGGACAGGGATACACAATTCTGCTTCTTGCTGAACCAAGATATGAGATTGTCTCCAAAGAAGAAACAACCTCCTGATGTGCTTTTTCTGTCATCAGCACTCCCAGCCCAGTCAGCATCACAGTACCCAGATAAGACAGGCTCAGAACCATGTGAGTACAACATCCCATAGTCACAAGTCCCATTGACGTACTTGAGAATCCTTTTGACTTGATTCAAGTGGCTCAATTTAGGCTCTGCTTGGTATCTAGCACACACTCCAACTGCATCAGAAATGTTAGGTCTACTTGCAGTGAGGTATAGTAGACTGCCTATCATGCTTCTATACAGACATTGATCAACACTAGCCCCTCCACCAACTGTTCTATTCCTCAGTATATGCTGACAGGGATGAATGTCACCACATCCAATTTGACATTCAATAAATCCTGTATTAGCTAATCCTGCAGTAAGTTACTCAAGTATGTCATGACATTAGTCAAGACATCAGAGTATAGTTAGATACTCTAACCTTCAATGCAGTTACACAAACGCCTTCACAACATGTCATGACATCAGTCAAAACATTAGAATCCAGCTAGTGTTTTACCATACAATGCATCCAATTAAACACTTACACTACGCCTGCCACTCAGATTGCTCCAGCTATGCCTGCCGGATTCCCGTGGGGAATGCCACCGTACTTTGTGCCTGAAGGGTTTGTGTCTACTTTTACTTCCATCCCGGCATCTATCTCGGTCATGTCTGTTTCGCCTCCAGTTGTTCACACCTAACCTCGTGTCGAGGATACCATCTACCATTCTGATTTGTCTGAGGTTCAAGTTGTTTATGAGAAGATGGATGATATAAAGGATAAGTTCCTTGAGCTGAGAAAGGAATTAAAGACTTTGAGGGGAAAGGACCTTTTTGGTAAGAGTGCTGATGAACTTTGCTTAGTGTCGAATGTCAAAATCTCGATGAAGTTCAAAGTCCCTGACTTTGAAAAGTATATGGGAAATACCTGTCCACTTATCCATCTCATCATGTATGCCACGAAAATGTCAACTCAAACTGATAATGATCAGTTATTGATTCATTATTTTTAAGACAGTCTGACTGGTGCCGCTCTGAGGTGGTACATGGGACTAGATAGTGCAAGTGTTCGCACAATTAATGATTTGGGTGAAGCTTTTGTAACGCAATATAAGTACAACATGGACATGGCGCCTGATAGAGACCAGCTGAGGTCGATGTCTCAGAAGGACAAAGAGATGTTTAAAGAGTATGCCCAGAGGTGGAGAGAGCTTGTTACTCAGATCAATCCTCCATTGGAAGAGAAAGAGATGACCAAGATATTCCTTAAGACCCTGAGTTTGTTTTATTACGAACGAATGATTACTAGTGCCCCCAGTGAATTTACCGAAATGGTAAACATGGGGATTAGGTTAGAGGAAGGAGTCCGAGGAAGAGGTATCATCGAGCAAGAAATATGGAGGAAGTTTCACTAGAAGGAAGGAAGGTGAAACCAATGCAGTATCTATGGGGAGGCAAAGGAGGCCTCATGTCAAAAGAAATCTGCAACCACGTCAGCATCATCATCAAGTTTCATCTGTTATTCCAGGATTTTCCAACAATCAATCAATTCCAGTTCAACAACAACGTCGACAACAACCACAATAAAGAACAAAAAACTACAACAACAATAACACCAACAATAATCATCAACAACAACAAAGTTTCGAGAGGAAGAAGGTCTCTTTTGACCCTATTCCAATAGCATACGCAGAACTTTATCCGTCTTTGGTTCTTAAGAACCTTCCCTAACCAAGAAATCCACCACAAATTCCAGAACCATTTCCATGGTGGTATAAGCCAGAACTTCATTGTGCTTTTCATCAAGGAGCTCCCGACCATGATATTGAAAATTGCTACCCTTTGAAGTATGCGGTCCAAAAGCTAGTGAAAAGTGGGATGGTGTCCTTTGAGGACCGTGCGCCGAATGTGAAAGTTAACCCATTGTCTGCTAATGGTAATTCCTCTGTTAATATGGTAGACGGTTGTCCGGGAAGTTTTCAAGTGTTTGATGTGCGTCGTATTCGTCGATCCTTGGTAGAAATGCACAAGACTTTGTGTACCATCGGTGATTGTGAGCATGACCATGACGGTTGTGCAATTTGCAGTGTAAACCCCCATGGATGTTCAATCGTCAAGAGAGATATCCAGAAGTTGATGGATGAGAATATAATCCAGATTCAACAGTCGAGGGATATAAATGTTATAGTACCAGTGTTTAAAACCCCTAAGAGGGTAGTGATTCAGTTTGACAGCAGTAGTAACATCGTCAATAGATCGGTATCGCCGTTAGTAATACGGTTAGCGGGCCCTGTCTCGTATGCATCCGATAGAGCTATCCCGTATTTGTATAATGCTACCATGTTAGATAATGGTCAAGAGGTTCCATTGCCTACAACCAATTCTGTTGTGAACATTGTCGATATAGCAAAGGTGACCCGTTGTAGCACCTCAAAATTTGCCCTCCTCATTCATGCATTCATTTTTAGGTCATTTTGCATTTTCATATTCCATTTCATCATGTCAATCAGAATTAGCTCCAAGAAGCTTGAATATCATCCAAGACACTTTGTGGGTCCTATCTGGGTGATCAGTCAACACAAGGGAATGACTTGGGTTACTTCCAACATGTTCAAATGAGGTCTATTCATCATTCAAAGCATTAACCTTAAAGGAACAAAGGTCCAGGACACAGGTTACCAAGTTTGAGAAAACAGAGCCTGAGTTGTCATGCTCGCTAGGCGAGCAACATGGTTCGCTAAGCGAACTGAACTGTCATGCTCGCTAAGCGAGCAGATCCTTCGCTAGGAGAAGCTCACGCGTTTGAGAAAAATAACAGAAAATCTTGGGCTTGAGTTACCCTCATTTGAGCCCAAAGCCACGAAATTTGGCTATATATACTAGACTCTCATCTCCCAAAAAAGAGAGACCTGGGAAAACCTGACCTGAGAAGACCTGAGTTAACCTGATCTGAAACCTAACCTAACAAAGCCAGAGAGGAAGCTAACAGAGTTCAGAGCAACCTCCGAACCCTGAGGGAAACCCGTCGGAAAAGAACCAGTTCTACCTCATACAAACCCCGAGGTTGTTCTGCAAACCCCGGTGCAATCCAATTGCATTCAATCTCTCCAATCAGGTTTACCTTATTACTTTACCCTGTTAATTTGTATACTCTAAATGTGTGAAGTATTATCATGAGGTTTTCCCCACGGGTTTAGATGTATATGAATATGTAAATCAATGCCTTGAATGTCTTAATTGTTTCATTTCTTATGTGTACCATAGGGTTTGGGTTGCCGAGGTCGGACTGTTATCAATGAAGAACCCAAAACCCGCAGGCCTTCGCTAGCACCTTCGCTAGGCGAGCCTGTAGCGAGGCTTCGCTGAGCCTTCGCTAAGCGACGCAGTAGCGATCACGACAGCATCTGTTTTTTCTGTTTGTTCTAACCTATTTCGTGTTTGCCATGCCATTGTTTTCTCCTGGCTTCCTAATCTGTTTGTTGAGTTTTTTGTGTGAGGGCTCACATGACCTTAAAAAAAGATGGCTTGCGTGGTATTCCACTTTATTTGTGGGATACCCCCTGGAGGTTTATTCCGATTACCTGTACTGACTCGCTTTCTTTGATGGTCTAGCTGGAGGGATCTCTGGGTTTCTCGCTCCTTTAGCTGCTATTACTTCGGATCCTTATCTGTGTGGTACTTTTACCTCTTTCCCATATTTTTACCGCTTTCTTAGCTGGAAGACCTCGATAGGAGGCAATGTTTGAGCCCCTTGGTGGAATTTTACTTTATGACACATGTTTTGTGTGGTGTGGTCGTCTCCCCCATAGGTTTGCTAGACTTCGTATAGTCTCCCGTTTGCATGACAATTAAGGTAGCACTGTTCCTTCGTCTAGGACTTCCTTTTTGCATGAGCATTCCTAAAACGCAAACATTTCATTAATTTTCCTTCTCCTAAAGAACACGTTAACTCCTTCTACTACAGGCGAGTAAGTCTCCAAAGGTCGAGCATGTGGTAGATTGCGTAGTAACGTCGTTCGTCCAAAACCCAATCCATAACCCCGTAGTTAGCCGAACTACGTCTTGCTCTGATTCTCAGGCCAGATGAGATACGTAGGCATAAGACGCGATGTCTTACCGAGCACATATCCTCTAACCCATAGGTAGCCGAGCTACGAAGACTCTGATTCTCATATCCAGATGAGATACGTATGCAGTGGATGCGATATCTGTGCGAGTCACTTTTTTTTGATCCCTTTTTTTAGTAAATAGTTCATTAGATAAACCCATACCCTTTAGCCAAAAAACAACAAAAGTGGATCCCGTAGAGTACTACGGATGCGTAGGGGTGCTAATACCTTCCCTTCGCATAACCGACTCCCGAACCCAAGATTTGGTTGCGAGACCTTGTCTTTTCCTTTCCGTTTTCTAGGTTTACTTCGAGCATTTCCTTTTCCCCCTTTGGGATAAATAACGCATGGTGGCGACTCTTCTGTCATTTCTTTTTCGCCGGTTGTTTTTTTTCGCACTGACTTTTCAGGTTGCGACAGCTGGTGACTCTGCTGGGGACCCGGTTTCCCTAAGCGAGTCCCTCCTAGATTTTGTAGGTTGTTTGTTTATTGGGTGTTTATTCTTTTGTACAGTTATTTATCTTTCAGCATTTACCTGCTTTATTGCATTGTGTACATATGACTGTCGTATCTGCTGGTTCTATTTGTGAGATGAGTTCTATACCCAAACTCGAGTGCACTTAGGATAGGAGAATGGCATAGTCTTGTTGACTTGTGTGGAGTTATTCCTTAGCAAGTTGACTTGCAAGCCCATTCACTTGGTGGAGGTCATGTTGGGATCAATAATGTCACACAAGTAAGTTGTGGTTAGACATTACTTTTTCCAATGCAGACCTTAGAAGCCAAGGACCTTAGTTTACCAAACCCATCTTGGCCTATTCGTAGGACGTAGTGCGAAAGTCGTTCAAGTGTAAGATTTGATACGATTGTTACGTGATACTACATTCATAAGAGTCTCTCTTGAGAATATTTTTGGAATACGAGTAGTCGTTCCTCCGATAATATCTGAAAGATGGGGTTATGACTATGGGAACCTTTTGTAGAACATGTTTGGCAGGCTTAAACCTTAGTACACTCCCTTTGGGTGGTTCTTAACCTAAACTCCATGCTCGTGACTTGCAACAAACCCTTGATTCATGGTTGATCCGTTCAGGTATCCTTAATATCAATGAAACTTGGGTGTTAATAAGGTGTAAACCATAATCCACCAAAAATGGATGGTTGATATTAAGGATAACATGATCCATCCCATGACCTTTGTTTGGTGTGCTTTGCTTGATCCTCTTAATTTCTCTCCAGGCAGCGCAACCTGACAGATGTTCAAGCGGATACAGCAATCCTGATTGACATGCCTCTGCATTGCATCACATCATTTTGCATCATAGCATGTTTATTTTCAAAAAATATAGTACATATAAAATAAAAGTTAACCCGCATATGCATATATGAGAAAAAAATAGCATACGCATCATGCACATATCATTCATGCATCATTAGAGGAGTTCTTGAGGAGGATTTCTCATTCCGGTTCCCGTTTCGGGAAGAATTGATGAGTATCGTCCATACCGTTACGCAACAAGGCAGAACCAACAGAGGGTAATGGGAAGCTTTCAAGCAGATCTAGCAGAGATGAGGACCAATATGGCCCAATTCATGAGTATGATGCAAGGGGTAGTGCAAGGGCAAGAGGAACTCCGAGCCTTGTTCCAGAGACAAGAAACAGTGATCCCCCCTGTCGGTCAGAATCCGCCAGAGGAGACCCCTGCCGATGAGCTGCTGTTACCAACCCTGTCAACAACCATGCTACTGGTGACGAATTGTGTGGTATTAGAATCAATGGACAACCCATCATTGCAGAGGCTGCTAATGCTCGAGCGGCACGTGCTCCAGTTTACCATCCTTCTCATTTGGTTGACAAGCAAGAAGATATGTTCACCATTCCCAGTGATGATGATGAATTTGGAAAGGCGGAAGAGAGAGATAGAAAGGTTGACACCCTTGCTGAAAAGATTCGCGCCATGGAGTGCCAGAATTCTTTGGGCTTTGATGTTACTAACATGGGTTTAGTTGATGGATTGAGGATCCCGTATAAGTTCAAAGCGCCATCTTTCGACAAGTACAATGACATTTCTTGTCCCCGAACTCATGTGCAAGCTTACTACCGGAAGATATCCGCTTATACTGATGATGAAAAGATGTGGATGTACTTTTTCCAAGACAGCTTGTCTGGAGCATCTTTGGATTGGTACATGGACTTGAGAAAAGAATCTGTCAGAAGCTGGAGAGAGTTAGGTGAAGCTTTTCTGAGGCAGTACAAGCATAACATGGACATGGCTCTGAGCAGAACCCAGTTATAGAGTTTGTTTCAGAAGACTGGTGAGAGTTTCAAGGAATACGCCCAGAGGTGGCGTGAACTAGCTGCGAGAGTACAACCTCCGATGTTGGAGAGAGAATTGACTGATATGTTCATTGGAACCCTGCAAGGTGTATTCATGGATCGTATGGGGAGTTGCCCATTTGGTAGTTTTTCGGATGTTGTGATTTACGGAGAAAGAACTGAAAGTCTTATCGAAGCGGGAAAAATCCAAGACCCGGGTTCTTCAAGTTCTTCAAGTGCTAAGAAACCATTTTCAGGGGCACCCAGAAGGAGAGAGGGTGAGACAAATGCTATACATAATCAGAGAAATGGAAACAGAGGACAACAATACCGTCAAGTTGCTGCTGTGACTATTCCAACCACCCAACCTCAACAACCACAACAACAACAGCAACGCCAATTCCAACCAAGACAAAGAATGCCAGATCGTCATTTTGATCCGTTGCCAATGACTTATGTTGAATTACTTCCTGAACTGCTCAGGCTAAAGTTTGTTGAACTTCGCACTATGGCTCCACTAACAAGGATTCCCGCTGGTTATGATGCTAATGTCCGGTGTGATTTTCATTCTGGTGCGCCAGGGCACCACATCGAGAATTGTCGAGCTTTTCACCATAAAGTCCCAGACCTGATCGATGCCAAGACGATTAATTTCGCTCCTACTCTGAATGTGATGAATAACCCTATGCCTCAGCATGGAGGGCCCCAGAGTAAATAGTGTGGAAGATGGGGAAAATTTGAACTTGGTAGTCGATGTTAATGACGTTCAGACTTCGTTGTTTATGGTGAAGGAACGTCTACTTAGAGGGGGAGTATTCCCGGGATGTGACAAGAATTGTTTAGATTGTGGTAATCATGAAAACGGCTGTGTGAAATTGAAAGAAGGTATCCAGGGATTGATGGATGAAGGTTGTTTACAGTTTGATCGAGTAGTGAAAGACCGTGGAGAGGTATCAACTGTTACTATTTACTTTACACCATTAGAAGGTTCTGTACGTGTTCCAAGTGCGCATGTGACTATTGGTACTCCTGTGACTGTAGCTGCGTCGGTGACCATATCTGCTTCGGTGACTATTAGTATTCCCGCGACTATTAAGGCTCCAGTAACTATCAGTACTCCTACCACCATCGTTGCTCCTAGTGGGAGACCCTATGAGAATAATAGAGCAATTCCGTGGCAATATGACAATTCTTTTTGCGGAAATAGAAGACCAGAGAATCAGACCAAATCAGTAAATCAGACCCCAGTAACAGTTGGTTCGGCTGTGGGTAATGTGGGAGGACCCAGAGGATTTACGAGAAGTGGTCGTTTGTTTGCACCACAGGTTCCAAAGGATAATAATGCTGAGGCTCTTGCTAGAACAAAAGGAAAACAAGTTGTAGTTGAAGACGAACCAGTGCGAGAGGAAGTGCCCGAGGATTCTTTTGAAAAGGACGTGGAGGAATTTATGAGAATTATCAAGAAGAGTGATTACAAGATCGTGGATCAGTTGAACCAGACACCGTCAAAAATCTCTATTCTCTCTCTGTTGATGTGTTCCGAGGCACATCGTAAGGCCCTGTTGAAAATGTTGAATATGGCTTATGTGCCTCAAGAGATTTCTGTTAACCAGCTTGAAGGTGTTATTGCAAATGTTAACACGATACATGGTTTGGGATTCACGGATCTAGACTTGACACCTGAGGGTCGCAATCACAATAGAGCTCTGCATATCACGATGGAATGCAAAGGCGCGGTTTTGTCGCATGTTTTGGTTGATACCGGTTCTTCTTTGAATATGCTGCCCAAAGAGGCTTTGAGTAAGCTTGATGTCGAAGGGGTTGTTCTCAGACCAAGCGATCTTGTTGTCCGTGCTTTTGATGGATCTAAGCGATCAGTTTATGGTGAAGTCACGTTGCCTGTGAAGATCGGCCCGGAAGTGTTCAACATTGTCTTCTTTGTGATGGATATTCAACCAGCATATAGTTGTCTGTTGAGGCGCCCCTGGATACATGGACCCGGAGCAGTTTCTTCGACCCTCCACCAAAAGCTAAAGTATGTGTGGGATGGTCAAGTTGTGACTGTGTGTGGCGAAGAGGACATCTTTGTGAGTCATTTATCCTCCTTCAAATATGTGGAGATGGATCGCGAGATTCATGAAACTCTATGTCAAGCTTTTGAGACTGTCAGTATTGAGAAGGTGGCTTTTGTTAAACAGAAGAAACCAGGTACCTCGATTGCGTCCTATAAACAAGCTCTGGAGGTCATTCATTCAGGTAACGCGGAAGGCTGGGGAAAGATGATTGATGTGCCCGTAAAAGAAAACATGTTTGGCGTTGGTTATCAGCCTTTTCAATCGTCGGAACAGGGGGTCCAGGATCAAAAAGGGCCATGTACTTTCACTAGTGCTGGATTGATGAATCACGGGGATGTCTTTGCAACAGACAATGAAGATGGTGATAGTGACTGTGATATGGATAATTGGATGCGCCCGTGTGCTCCAGGGGAGAAGATCAACAACTGGACTGCTGAAGAAATAGTCCAAGTTACTCTTCAGACAGAGTAATTTTCTTTTGTTTTTCTCATTTTTGCATGAAAGCCCTACGCTCTACCCAAGGCGTAGTGGTTCATTGTAGGGCCATATCATGTTTTAAATTTTCAATGATTATCATCAATAAAGGACGTTTTGCAATCAAATTTGTGCTCCCTGTTTTTCTCCTTTTATTACTTTCATTTTTCAAAACAATAAAAATGGCAATGTTTTTTTTTTGTGACTTCCTTGAACTCTTTTCTAAAAAAAAGCATGAAACATCGTTCGTGCAGAATTGATCTTGCGGATTCCATTAAAAACAGTTCTGTTATGGCTCAGTATGACTTTGATAATCCCATTTACCAAGCCGAAGAGGAGAGTGAAGAAGATTGTGAACTCCCCAAAGAATTGGCCAGACTATTGAAACAGGAGGAAAGGGTCATTCAACCTCATCAGGAAGAGTTGGAAGTCATTAACCTTGGTACTGAGGACGCAAAGAAAGATATCAAGATAGGGGCTGCTTTAGAAGAAAAGGTCAAGAGAGGGCTGATTGAAATGTTGCAGGAATATGTGGATGTATTCGCATAGTCGTATCAAGATATGCCTGGTTTGGATACAGATATTGTGGTGCATAGGTTACCTCTCAGAGAAGATTGTCCTTTGGTAAAGCAGAAGCTTCACAGAACTAGTCCTGATATGGCTGTCAAGATCAAAGCGGAGGTTCAGAAACAGTTGGATGTAGGTTTTCTAGCAGTTACCAATTATCCCCCTTGGGTGGCCAACATCGTACCCGTGTCGAAGAAGGATGGTAAAGTCGGGATGTGCGTCGACTACCGAGACTTAAACAGAGCCAGTCTGAAAGATGACTTCCCATTACCTCAGATTGATGTATTGGTCGATAACGCTGCTCAGTCCTCGGTTTTCTCTTTCATGGATGGATTTTCTGGCTATAATCAGATCAAGATGGCGCCGGAAGACATGGAGAATACGATATTCATTACGCCTTGGGGCACGTTCTGTTATAAGGTAATGCCATTTGGGTTGAAGAACGCCGGTGCTACCTACCAAAGAGCTATGACGACTCTCTTTCATGACATGATGCACAAAGAAATTGAAGTGTACGTGGATGATATGATTGCGAAGTCTCAGACAGAAGAGAAGCACTTGGTAAACTTGCAAAAGTTGTTTGAAAGATTGAGAAAGTTCAAACTGAGGCTGAATCCAAACAAGTGTACGTTTGGAGTGAGATCTGGAAAGCTGTTAGGTTTCATTGTCAGTGAGAAAGGGATTGAGGTTGATCCAGCAAAAGTAAAAGCTATTCAGGAACTGCCTGAACCAAGAATGGAAAAGCAGGTGCTTGGGTTTTTAGGGAGGTTGAACTACATTGCACGGTTCATATCACACCTAACAGCTACGTGCGAACCGATATTTAAATTGCTAAGAAAAGATCAAGCAATCAGGTGGAATAGTGATTGTCAAAAAGCTTTTGATAAGATAAAGGAATATTTGCAGAAACCTCCAATTCTTATACCTCCAGTTCTTGGGAGACCTCTGATAATGTACCTTTCAGTAACAGAGAATTCAATGGGGTGTGTATTGGGACAACATGACGAGACTGGTCGAAAAGAGCATGCAATATGCTACCTTAGCAAAAAGTTTACCGACTGTGAAACAAGATATTCGCTGCTCGAGAAAACTTGATGCGCTTTGGCATGGGCTGCTCGCCGACTAAGACAGTATATGTTGAACCATACTACCTTGTTGATTTCTAAGATGGACCCAGTAAAGTATATCTTTGAAAAGCCAGCTCTTACCGGACGAGTGGCTCGTTGGTAGATGATTTTGACAGAGTATGATATCCAGTACACGTCGCAAAAGGCCATCAAAGGTAGTATTCTGTCTGATTACCTTGCCGAGCAACCAATTGATGACTATCAGTCGATGATGTTTGAATTCCCCGATGAAGATATCATGTACTTAAAGATGAAAGATTGTGAAGAGTCTCTTGTCGAGGAAGGACCGGATCCTGATGACAAGTGGACACTGATGTTTGATGGGGCGGTAAATGTGAATGGAAATGGTGTTGGGGCAGTACTCATTAATCCTAAAGGTGCACACATACCTTTTTCTGCCAGATTGACTTTTGAAGTAACCAACAACGAAGCTGAGTACGAGGCCTGTATCATGGGGATCGAGGAAGCCATCGATCCAAGGATTAAAACTATAGATATTTATGGAGATTCTGCTCTAGTGATTAACCAACTCAATGGAGACTGGAATACTCATCAGCCGCATTTGATTCCTTATAGAGATTACACCAGAAGGATCCTGACTTTCTTCAAGACAGTAAAGTTGTATCATGTACCCCGAGATGAAAATCAAATGGCTGATGCCCTAGCCACATTGTCTTCCATGATCAAAGTTCATCGGCAGAATCATGTGCCACACGTTGCTGTGAATCGACTCGAGAGGCCTGCGTATGTGTTTGCAGCCGAGTCTGTTATTGATGAGAAGCCGTGGTTTTATGATATTAAGAATTTCCTCAAAAGCCAAGAGTATCTTGAAGGAGCGTCAAAGAATGACAAGAAGACACTAAGAAGGCTAGCTGGAAGCTTTTACTTGAACAAGGATGATGTGTTGTACAAGAGGAACTTTGACATGGTTCTGCTCAGATGTGTGGTTAGACACGAAGTAGACATGTTAATGCAGGAAGTACACGAGGGATATTTCGGTACCCATGTTGGTGGTCATGTAATGGCCATAAAGTTGTTAAGAGCCAGTTATTACTGGATAACCATGGAATCTGATTGTTTCAAATACGCTCGGAAGTGCCACAAATGTCAGATCTATGCAGATAAAGTGCATGTACCACCAAACCCTCTGAATATTATGAATTCTCCTTGGCCATTCGCGATGTGGGGCATCGATATGATTGGAAAGATTGAACCTACTGCTTCTAATGGACATCGCTTCATCCTAGTCGCGATTGATTACTTCACCAAGTGGGTGGAAGCAACTTCCTATGCCAATGTTACCAGACAAGTGGTTGCTCGATTCATTAAGAACGAAATTATTTGTCGTTATGGGGTCCCTGAGAGGATCATCACTAATAATGGTTCGAATCTCAATAACAAGATGATTAAAGAGCTTTGCAAAGACTTTAAGATCAAACACCACAATTCTTCTCCTTACAGACTAAAGATGAATGGTGCTGTAGAGGCGGCAAACAAGAACATTAAGAAGATTGTGCAAAAGATGGTTGTGACGTACAAGGATTGGCATGAGATGTTGCCTTTTGCTTTGCATGGGTATCGTACCTCAGTGCGTACGTCAACCGGGGCAACTCCGTTTTCACTTGTGTATGGCATGGAGGCAGTCTTGCTAGTAGAAGTTGAAATCCCTTCTTTGAGGGTGATGATGGATGTAAAACTTGACGAGGCTGAGTGGGTTCAAGCCAGGTTTGATGAGTTAAATTTAATTGAGGAAAAGCGATTAACAGTTGTGTGCCATGGACAACTATATCAGAGAAGGATGAAGAAGGCCTTTGATCAGAAAGTGCATCCTCGAAGCTATCAGTTAGGCGACTTAGTTTTGAAGAGGATCCTTTCTCCCGGTACGGATAACAGGGGCAAGTGGACTCCGAATTATGAAGGTCCATATGTTGTTAAAAAGGTCTTTCCTGGTGGAGCCTTGATGCTTACAACTATGGATGGTGAAGATTTTCCGTCTCTTGTGAATTCAGATGTAGTCAAAAAAATCTTCGCATAAACTGACCCGCTGGACAAAAAAAGAAAGTCCAGGCAAAAAAGGGCATCCCGGCGAACCAAGAAAAAAAAAGGTTCGGGCAAAAGTTAGGGATAAAGAATAAAAATAATATGTACACCCGGTAAGTCGAAAACCTGCAAAGGCGGCTTAGGCAAAAATGGGTAACCCAGTGGATTGAAAACCTGAAAAGGCGGTCCAGGCAAAAGAGGGATTAAAGCGAAGACTATTGTCTGAGTTATCTATACTTCATCGTGTTTCAGTGTCTACCATCTTGAAGGATATGATCGGTCCAATCACTCTTCTCTGAAAGCAAAGGATTTGTGGGGAAGTGAAGATCTATGAGTCATAACAGAATTGGAAAATAGTGGAATGCCGCGTTCACATTGCCAATAAGATAGTTTATTTTCTCTTTTGGCGCAATTACCTCTTCCTAGGAATTGCTTCCTGATGTAGTTGCCTTTATAGGCCATTGTCAATCAACAAAAGTCGTTATTCAGTCAAATTTGCTCTTTTTTTTATTTTTACTGTTTTGTTTGCAAAAACGTCCGAATTTTTGATAAACATTGCATCTAAAAACATGAAGGCTAGACAATGACGTGCGGAAAGATAACACATCTGAAAATCATTTTGAATGTTGAGTACACTTGAGTATATTTTGTCCATTCGATCCCCTGGGGCATGTATGTCTTGCCGTTTTGCAGGTTACTATCTTTGATTGATGGCTAAAGCAGATGAGCCAAAGTTTGTTCGAAGGAAGACCCTGTTGTTTCATCACTGTCCGGTCGTGTAAGAAGTTGGGTCGTCTAAGTCGAGTTCAGAATTTGTTTCCCCAGCATGGTCAAGAGGTTGGTGTTTTCCCAACAAGTGACTCCCCAGTTGAGTTGGTTTCTCTACCGTTCCGAGAATATCAGATCAGTAAGTATCCTCAGCAGAATTATTGTATCTCCCCATAGAGTTGGAAGATCGAATTAGGAATTGTGTGCTCAGTAAAGTGATCATTCGCTTTCCCAGCAGGAGTTTTCCTCCCTTTGCATCTCGCATGTAGTAATCATCATTTGCATTCGCATTCTCAAATCGCGTAGCATTTCCATTCAGTGTGGAGCATTACGCCATGAAAAATTCAAACATATGCATACATGTATTAAACCAGATTGGCTCGTATCCCCAACAGAGACGGATCATTTCTCAACATCAGTGTAGCACATTTGCAGCAGTTGCTCTTGGCAACATTCAGAATCGATAATCCTAGTGAGGTTTATTTTCTCACCAATCCATGAAAGGAAAGCTTGCTTATCTCCCCAGTCTGGTCCCCGGCAAGTGTCTGGCCTTATTTTGACATATGTAAACATCATCCTTGCGATACCGGTAAGTGTCGTGTTGATTCCCGTAAATGCTTTTCCTTGGTGTCTGTAAACATCATTGTTCGATGTCGGTAAACGTCGAATTCCAATCGTTGGCCATCAGTAAATAGCATGTCTCTCTTGATGTCTACAAAAATCGTTCTGTCAACACCCGTGTGTGTCCTTTCCTTTCTTTGGTGTCGGTAAACATCATTGATTCGGTGTCGGTAAACATCGAGTTCCTGCCTAGTCATCGGTAAACGTATGGTCTTGTTTCACTTATAAACATCATTGTTCGATGTCGGTAAACATCGGCCGCTTGTTGACCATCGGTAAATGGTTTTGTCGTTTGAGATTCCCCAGCAGATTCGCTATCCGTAAATATCGAGTGTTTCATTTTCGCCATCGGTAAATGGTTTCGTTATAAGTATATTCTTTCCCCAGCAAAGTCGATGTCATTGATTCGATGTCGACAAACATCGAGTTCCTTCCCAGGCATCGGTAAATGTCTGGTCGTGAAGTGCTTTCTTTGATATCGGCGAATATCAATTCCCTAGTAGAGTCATCGGTAAATGTCTGGTCTTGTTTCACTTTTAAATATATTTGTTCGATGTCGGTAAAAATCGAGTTCCCCCCGGTGAAGCCGCCATCGGTAAATGGCCTCGCTTTCATTGATATCGGTAAATATCAAATTTGTTTTGAAGCCGCCATCGGTAAATGGCCTCGCTTTCTTTGATATCGGTAAATATCAAATTCGTTTTGGAGCCGCCATCGGTAAATGGCCTCGCTTTCTTTGATATCGGTAAATATCAAATTCGTTTTGAAGCCGCCATCGGTAAATGGCCTCGCTTTCTTTGATATCGATAAATATCAAATTTGTTTTGAAGCCGCCATCGGTAAATGGCCTCGCTTCTTTGATATCGGTAAATATCAATTTTGTTTTGAAGCCGCCATCGGTAAATGGCCCTGCTTTTCTTGGCCCGTCACCTACAGAGTGCAAATTCTCCGATTCTTTTGGTATTCAATCCCTATTTACCTGGAAAGTCTGATAGCCGCTGCTTTCATCCGTTCAGGTTCACAGTTGATTGAATAGGGGCAGCTGTAGCACCTCGAAATTTGCCCTCCTCATTCATGCATTCATTTTTAGGTCATTTTGCATTTTCATATTCCATTTCATCATGTCAATCAGAATTAGCTCCAAGAAGCCTGAATATCATCCAAGACACTTTGTGGGTCCTATCTGGGTGATCAGTCAACACAAGGGAATGACTTGGGTTACTTCCAACATGTTCAAATGAGGTTTATTCATCATTCAAAGCATTAACCTTAAAGGAACAAAGGTCCAGGACACAGGTTACCAAGTTTGAGAAAACAGAGCCTGAGCTGTCATGCTCGCTAGGCGAGCAACATGGTTCGCTAAGCGAACTGAACTGTCATGCTCGCTAAGCGAGCAGATCCTTCGCTAGGCGAAGCTCACGCGTTTAAGAAAAATAACAGAAAATCTTGGGCTTGAGTTGCCCTCATTTGAGCCCAAAGCCACGAAATTTGGCTATATATACTAGACTCTCATCTCCCAAAAAAGAGAGATCTGGGAAAACCTGACCTGAGAAGACCCGAGTTAACCTGATCTGAAACCTAACCTAACAAAGCCAGAGAGGAAGCTAACAGAGTTCAGAGCAACCTCCGAACCCTGAAGGAAACTCGTCGGCAAAGAACCAGTTCTACCTCATACAAACCCCGAGGTTGTTCTGCAAACCCCGATGCAATCCAATTGCATTCAATCTCTCCAATCAGGTTTGCCTTATTACTTTACCCTGTTAATTTGAGAACTCTAAATGTGTGAAGTTTTATCATGAGGTTTTGCCCACGGGTTTAGACGTATATGAATATGTAAATCAATGCCTTGAATGTCTTAATTATTTCGTTTCTACGGGGTACCATAGGGTTTGGGTTGCCGAGGTCGGACTGTTATCAATGAAGAACCCAAAACCCGCAGGCCTTCGCTAGCACCTTCGCTAGGCGAGCCTGTAGCGAGGCTTCGCTAAGCGACGCAGTAGCGATCGCGACAACATCTGTTTTTTCTGTTTGTTCTAACATATTTCGTGTTTGCCATGGCATTGTTTTCTCCTGGCTTCCTAACCTGTTTGTTGAGTTTTTTGTGTGAGGGATCACATGACCTTAAAAAGAGATGGCTTGCGTGGTATTCCACTTTATTTGTGGGATACCCCCTGGAGGTTTATTCCGATTACCTGTACTGACTCGCTTTCTTTGATGGTCTAGCTGGAGGGATCTCTGGGTTTCTCGCTCCTTTAGCTGTTGTTACTTCGGATCTTTATTTGTGTGGTACTTTTACCTCTTTCCCGTATTTTTACCGCTTTCTTAGTTGGAAGCCCTCGATAGGAGGCAATGTTTGAGCCCCTTGGTGGCATTTTACTTTATGATACATGTTTTGTGTGGTGTGGTCGTCTCCCCCATAGGTTTGCTAGACTTTGTATCGTCTCCCGTTTGCATGATAATTAAGGTAGCACTGTTCCTTTGTCTAGGACTTCCTTTTTGCATGAGCATTCCTAAAACGCAAACATTTCATTAATTTTCCTTCTCCTAAAGAACACGTTAACTCCTTCTACTACAGGCGAGTAAGTCTCTAAAGGTCGAGCATCCGGTAGATTGCGTAGTAACGTCGTTCATCCAAAACCCAATCCATAACCCCGTAGTTAGCTGAACTACGTCTTGCTCTGATTCTCAGGCCAGATGAGATACGTAGGCATAAGACGCGATGTCTTACCGAGCACATATCCCCTAACCCATAGGTAGCCGAGCTACGAAGACTCTGATTCTCATATCCGGATGAGATACGTATGCAGTGGATGCGATATCTGTGCGAGTCATTTTTTTTATCCCTTTTTTTAGTAAATAGTACATTAGATAAACCCACACCCTTTAGCCAAAAAACAATAAAAGTGGATCCCGTAGAGTACTACGGATGCGTAGGGGTGCTAATACCTTCCCTTCGCATAACCGACTCCCGAACCCAAGATTTGGTTGCGAGACCTTGTCTTTTCCTTTCCGTTTTCCAGGTTTACTTCGAGCGTTTCCTTTCCCCCCTTTGGGATAAATAACGCACGGTGGCGACTCTTTTGTCATTTCTTTTTCGCCGGTTTTTTTTTGCACTGATTTTTCAGGTTGCGACACCCGTAACGGTCGTGTGTTTGGACCTGTCTTTCCAAAGGAGGTGATAGAAGATGTGTCTGGTGGTAAGAAGGTTGATGTACCCGTAGTATATCCGGTTAGTGCTCCAAAGTGTCAGTCTAGTGAGTCCGGCAATTTGAAGCCTAGTGATGATTATAAGGTACTGAGATTGATCAAGAGAAGTGAATTTAATATGGTGGAGCAGCTGCTCCAAACTCCATTGAAGATCTCAGTTTTGTCTCTGCTCATGAATTTTGAAGCGCATAGAGAAGCACTACAAAGAGCGTTGGAGAAAGCCTATGTGGAGCATGATGTGAATGTGGATCAATTTGACCATATTATGGCTAACATTACTTCCTGTAACAACGTGAGTTTCTGTGATGAAGAACTTCCCGAGGAAGGCAGAAATCACAACCTAGCGCTACATATATCGATTAATTGCAAGGAAGATGCATTGTCAAATGTGTTGGTTGATATCGGTTCTTCATTGAATGTACTCCCCAAATCAACTCTGTCAAGATTGACGTATCAAGGCGCCCTTATGAGGTACAGTGGTGTGGTTGTCAAAGAATTTGATGGTTCTCGCAAGACTGTTATTGGTGAAGTGGACCTTCCAGTGAAGATAGGCCGGAGTGATTTCCACATTACTTTTCAAGTGATGGACATCCACCTGGACTATAGTTGCTTATTCGGAAGGCCATGGATACATGAGGCTAGAGTTGTGACATCCACTCTGCACCAGAAGTTGAAATTTGTGAAGAATGGAAAGCTTGTCATTGTTGGTGGAGAGAAAGCATTGTTGGTAAGTCACTTATCATCTTTTTCATATGTAGAAGCTGAGGATGAGGTTCGAACTCCATTCCCACCTCTATCTATTGCTGAAGTGAAGAAAACTGGGACACCCATGTCCTTTTTTAAAGATGCTCAAAAAGATTATTGATGATGGCAGTTCAGATCAGTGGGGCTGTATGGTAGAGGTCGTCGAGAACAAGAATAGAGTCGGTTTAGGATTTCGGAAAGGGTCATCTTATGTCAAAGCTGAAGATGTGCAACCTAGCTTCCGTAGCGGAGGGTTCATCCATGGTAATGAACAACACTCAGCTGTCGTGATCAAGGGTGATGAAGATGAAGACTGCGCCAATTTCGTGACGCATGTAAAGGCTTGCAACAATTGGATCGTTGTTGATGTTCCTTTTATTGTCCATCGCTCTAAGTAATTTGTTTTTATCATTTTAGAGAAAATCCTTCTCCTATGCCTAAGGGAGAAGTGAACATTATTGGGCATATTTCAAATTAATCATCAATAAAATGCAATTCTATTCATCTACATCTATGATGTTTTGTTTTTACTTTTTTCTTTTCTAAAAATGGTAATCACATAAAACATAAATAAATAATAACTCTCCATCTGCATAATATTTGGTCACAATTCACTTCTCTAAAATCAAATTATCAAATCATTATGCAGGTTGCTCTCTAAACCCATTGAATACAATGATCTTACTCCTTCTCCAAACTTTGAATTCCCTGTGTTTGAGGCTGAGGAAGAAAGTGATGAAGAAGTGTCTAATGAATTATCTCGTCTACTTGAGCACGAGGAAAAACCCATTCAGCCGTTTGAAGAGCAGATTGAGTTAGTCAACTTGGCTTCCGAAGATGATGTGAAGGAAGTCAAGATTAGGTCTCAACTGTGTGCAGAGGTTAAGAAGGGGTTGATTGATATTCTTCGAGAGTATTCAGATGTGTTTGCTTGGTCCTATCAAGACATGCTTGGTTTGGATTCTAAAATTGTGGAGCATAGATTGCCGTTAAAGCCAGAATGCTCGTCGGTCAAGCAGAAGTTGAGAAGAAATCATCCTGATATGGAAGTAAAGATCAAAGAAGTGCAAAAGCATATTGATACTGGTTTCCTTGTTACTGCTGAGGATCCGTAATGGGTGGCCTATATTGTACCCGTTCCTAAGAAGGATGGAAAAGTTTGTATTTGTGTTGATTATAGAGATTTGAACAAAGCTAGTCCGAAAGACGATTTTCCTCTGCCACATATTGACATGTTGGTAGATAATATAGCTAAATTCAAAGTCTTTTCATTTATGGACGGATTTTCCTGTTGTAATCATATCAAGATTGCACCCGAGGATATGGAGAAGACCACATTCATTACACCCTAGGGAACATTCTTTTATAAAAGTGATGCCTTTGTATTTAAAGAATGATGGTGCACTGTACCAGAGAGCTATGACTACTCTTTTTCATGATATGATGCATAAAGAGATCGAAGTCTATGTTGATGACATGATTACTAAATCCAGTGATGAAGAAGAACATGTGGAGCATTTGTTGAAGCTATTCCAGCGTTTGAGGAAGTACAAACTCCGCTTGAATCATAATAAGTGTACATTTGGTGTTTGCTATGGTAAGTTGTTGGGCTTTATTGTCAGCAAGAAGGGTATTGAAGTTGATCCTGCCAAGGTCAAAGCAATACAAGAAATGCCTGCGCCCAAAACTGAGAAGCAAGTCAGAGGTTTTCTCGGTCGCTTGAATTATATCTCAAGATTCATATCGCATATGACTGCCACATGTGCGCCTATATTCAAGCTTCTTCGGAAAGATCAGTCTTGTGATTGGTCTGAAGATTTCCAGAAAGCTTTGACAGTATCAAAGAGTATCTTCTTGAGCCTCCGACTCTATCTCCGCCTGTTGAAGGAAGACCGTTGATCATGTATTTGACTGTGCTTGAAGAAAGTATGGGTTGTGTTCTTGGTCAGCAAGATGAAACTGGAAATAAAGAATATGCTATTTACTACCCTAGTAAGAAACTCACCGACTGTAAGACTCGGTATTCAATGCTGGAAAAGACTTGTTGCGCATTGGCTTGGGTTGCGAAGCGTCTGCGCCAGTATATGTTGAATCTTACCACTTGGTTGATATCCAAAATGGACCCAATCAAGTATATTTTTGAGAAGCCTGCTTTAACTGGGAGGATTTCCCGTTGGTAGATGTTGTTATCCGAGTATGATATTGAATACTGATCTCAAAAGGCTATTAAAGGTAGTGTCTTGGCTGACCATTTGGATCACCAACCTATTGAACATTTCAAGTCAGTGTAGTACGCTTTTCTTGATGAGGAGATCTTGTACCTAAAAATGAAAGATTATGATGAACCATTGCTTGAAGAAGGGCCAGAACCTGTTATTTGATGGAGCTGTTAATCAATATGTTAATGGCATTGGGGAAGTGATTATTACTCCTCAAGGCACACATTTTCCATTTACATCTAGATTGAATTTCAAGTGTAAAAATAATATGACTGAGTGTGATGCTTGCTTTATGGGGCTTGAAGAGGCCATTGATCTCAGAATCAAGTATTTGGACGTCTTTGGAGACTCAGCTTTGGTTGTGAATCAAATCAAAGGTGAATGGGAAACGAATCAACCCAGTTTGATACCATAAAGAGATTATGCGAGGAGGATTTCAACTTTCTTTCCTAAGGTTGAATTTCATCATATCCCCTCGAGATGAAAACCGGATGGCAGATGCTCTTGCAACGTTGGTTTCAATAATCGTGGTGAAATTTTCGAATGAAGTTCCCAATTTGACTGTGATGCGTCTTGATAGGCAAGCTCATACGTTTGCTGTTGAGGAGATCAAAGATGAAAATCCATGGTATTTTGATATTAAATGTTTTCTCCAAAGTCAGATTTACCCGCCTGGGGCATCTCTGAAAGATAAGAAGACTCTGAGAAGATTAGTCGGCAACTCCTACCTGAATGGTGATGTGTTGTACAAGAGAAACTTCGATATGGTTTTGCTCAGATGCATGGATAGACACGAGGCAGACTTGTTGATAACTGAAGTCCATGAAGGTTCCTTTGGTACTCATTCCAATGAACATGATATGGCTAAGAAGATGTTGAGGGTAGGTTACTATTGGCTGACAATGGAATCTGACTGTTGCAGGTTTGTAAAGAAATGCCACAAGTGTCAAATTTATGCAGATAAGATTCATGTTCCGCAGACAGTATTGAATGCCATTTCCTCTCCATGGCCCATCTCCATGTGGGGAATTGATATGATTGGTATGATTGAGCCTAAAGCTTCAAACATACATCGTTTCATTCTGGTGGCTAATGACTACTTCATAAAGTGGGTTGAAGCGGCACTGTATGCGAATGTAACCAAGCAAGTTGTTGTAAGGTTTATCAAGAATCAGATTATATGTCGGTATGGTGTGCCAAGTAAGATTATTAATGATAATGGATCTAAATTGAATAGTAATATGATGGAAGCTCTTTGCAAAGATTTCAAGATTGCTCATCATAATTCTTCTCCCTACAGACCTAAGATGAATGGGGTTGTTGAAGTTGCGAACAAGAATATTAAGAAGATCATTCAGAAGATGGTTGTAACATACAAAGATTGACATGAGATGCTCCCATTTGCTTTGCATGGGTATTGCACATCCACCCGCACTTCAACAGGGGCAACTCCTTTCTCACTTGTTTATGGCATGGAAGTTATGCTCCCCGTAGAGGTTGAGATCCCGTCATTACGTGTCTTGATGGAAGCCAAGTTGATTAAAGTTTAATGGTGTCAGACCAGGTATGACCAGCTGAATTTGATTGAAGAGAAGAGATTGAATGCCATGTGTCATGGTTAGTTATATCAGCAGAGAATGAAGAAAGCATTTGATAAGATGGTCAGACCTTGTGTATTCAGAGAAGGTGACCTGGTGCTCAAGAAGATTTTATCTTTCAAACCAGATGCTAGGGGCAAATGGACTCCTAATTATGCTAGGGGCAAATGGACTACGTCTTGCTTTGATTCTTACAACTATGGATGGTGAAGAGTTCACTCGTCCTATGAATGCCGATGCAGTCAATAAATACTTTGCCTAAAAAAGAAAAGAACAACTCGCTAAGTTGAAAACACGAAAGGGCGGCTTAGGCAAAAATGAGCGTCTCGGTGTATTGAAAACCCGAAAGGGCGATCCAGGAAAAACTTAGAGACATAAAATAGAAAAATTATCCTGATAAATTGAGTACCCCACCTTGGGGAAATTTATGCAAAAATTAGGGATTATGGCAAGTAACTGCATCTTGTTGATCTTTAGTCTTGAAGACATTCTTGAGCATAACGTTTGGTTCTAATTCATCTTCAACCAAAGCCAAGAGCACAACGGATATTGAAGGCGGTAGAAGGATTAGTGATCATTGTATTCAATGTAGCCATTTTCCATGTAAATTACCATTTTTCAACTTTTGTAAAAATCTATGGAGTCTTGTCATTTACAGACTACTATTCTATTAAATAAAGTTGAGCTTTTATCCAATTGTTTCTACTCTTATTTATTCAGCAAAATAGAATTAAAACTTTATGATGGTCATTTTGAAATTGAAATTTTAAAATTAAAATCATGTTTTCTTAAATAATAAAAGCAGTTACTTTTAAAGAGCATTTGATTTCATATAAGGAATATCAACAGAGGTCTGAAAACAGGTGAGCCCTAAAATGCGAGGCATTGTTGGTTTTCCCTAAGTGGTTGGCGTGATCATTGTTTCATCCCCAGCAGCATTCTAATATCTCCGGCCGAATTTTGTTGGTTTCCCCATCCGAGTTTGCATTTGCCTCTCGTGAGTTGTAGGCACGTTTTCTCAGCAGTTTTTATTAGATCCATCACAAGATTGTGTTTCCCCTAAAGTCTCCAGCGGATTCCAGTTCAAAACTGATTCTAGAGCATTATTTCTGATCCTTTGCAAGGTTGTCTCCCATTTGATATGGTGTTGACCTAAAATTCCCCGTAGAGTTGATGGTGTAGATCCTCGGCAGGTCTTTTCCTTTGCCACAACTAGGATTTGATCCTTTGAGGTGGATGGTTCGCATTCATCCCCTACCTCTCTTTCTCCAGTTGATTCCTTCCTGTCTAGATTGGCCGAGTGTTGTATTGATGATTCAGATCGGCAATGTTTGTATCCTGTCTAATTGTTTTGTCAGCATAATCATCATATATCCTTATTTGGTTGAGTCTTTGATTGACCTTTTCTTTCTAGATCTTGCCTAGATAGATGCTTTTGGGTCCCCTGAGAGTCTGTTACCCAGTAACCGGTAATATTATTCTCAATTTGTGAGTACTTTACTTTTGCCCAATACCCGGTAAAATTAATATATTTCCTCTTTCTCCCCGGCGGTTTCGTTTTCACGTTTCCCCAGGAAGTTTATCCTTGATATGTTCATCCTAACCGATGACAAATATTTTTTTCCCCTGCTTTAAGTCTATCCTTGATACGTTCATCCTAACCGGTGAAGAATATTCTCTCTTTGGTATTCTACCCAGTAAGAAGGTAGTTATAATCCCTATTTTTTCCCATAGGGTTAATCCTTGATATGTTCATCCTAACCGATGACGAGTTTCCTCCTCTTTGTGGTCTTCTGCCCAGTAACCCGTAGTTGTAACTCCTGCTTTCCCCTTTGCGGAGTTTATCCTTGATATGTTTACTTTAACCGGTGACGGATATTCTCTCTTTGGCATTCTATCCAGTAACCGATAGATATAATTCCTGTTTCTCCCCTCGGAGTTTATCCTTGATATGTTTACCCTAACCGGTAACGGATTTTTCTTCCTAATTCCCCAGGTGGTATATCCTTTATATGTTCATCTTAACCGATGACGGATATTCTTCCTTTGAGTTTATCCTTGATATGTTCACTTTAATCAGTGACGAATATTCTCTCTCTTTGGTCTTCTACCCAGTAACTGGTAGTTGTAAATCCTATTTTGGTTTTCCCCCAGCTGGTTATTCTTACCCTGTAACTGGTAATGGATACACCTCCTGTTGCCCTCAGCAAGTCATCCTCGATATGTTTACCCTAACCGGTTATGGATGTCCTCTCTGTCAGATTATGTTATATCCCTACGCAGTAACCGGTAGTGGATAATATATTTATGTTACTCCTGTGTTGAAGTTCTTTTCTTCCCCAGTTGAGTTTGAGTGCGTATTTCCTCGGTGAAATTGTTGTTTCCTATTTAGATCAAGTATTTCAGTTTTGTCCTGATTTACCCGTTTCCCCTGCAGATTTTTTTCCTTTATCCCCGGATGAGTCCTTCCATTGATTTATTTTCATGGAATCCCTCGTGCCCCCAACAGTTTTAAGTCGTAGCATGGCCTACACACAACTCTTTATCCCCAGAGTCTCTGTCTCCCTAGTGAGTTTTCCTTATGGAAAGCATTATGCTCTTGTGGACATTCAGTATCTCCGGATTCTTTTCCCTTTGTGGCAGTATTTTCCCCACATAGATTATTTTTAACATTTCATATCATATGCATCATGAGGTCTCTTAGGGACCAAAATTTACTTTTATTTTTGTTTTTTAAGCTCGTTCTACTGAGTCGATACGAAGATTTTAACCTTCATCTCCTCAGCTAGAACGTCCTCAAATAGGGGCAGCTGTAAGACCCCAATTTTGACCATAAGATCCCTCATGCTATCTTATCATATACATTTGCATTGGGATCACAACTTGGCATCCTCCTCACCCCTCATTCATTGGGTTTGTATTGGGAGAGATCACCAAGCACTTTTGATTGTATCATACTTCGCTTTTCTTTATTTTACTAACCAAAATATCAAAAATATGTCAATGTATTAGTTTATTTTTTTGTAGGTAGTGTACATGTTCACCTATGCTCTATCAAGATCATATCTAGGGTTTGATACCCTCAATGCAAGGAGATCAATCAAGAATTAGTTTACTTTGGCTCTAAGTATCATATATGGATCCCCATGATCTTCACATGTTACTTTGATCAAGAGATCATCAAGAGTTTGGAGTTTGCTTCCCTCCAAAACCCTAATTCATCTGGGTATCTTGTGTGACTTCTTCAACAAGTTTCTTCACCAATTGATCAAATATTTCAAGGGATACTTCACATTACATCATCTTATGCATATATTATCCTCCATGAGTCCCAAAAGTCAAGAGAATGTCAAGCTAGCAAGTTGGTTCATGGTGGTTGACCAGAGGAAGTCAATTGGTTAAAACGGTGGTTCCCTATACCCTATCTCCTACAATATTTGTCACATGAAAATGATTCCAAGAGAAAAGTTACTCTAAATGATATTCCAAACAACTTTTTCATGTTGAGGTATAGAGATAGTTTTGCTTGGAAAGTCATTTTTTATGGTGAAAGATTATAGGTCATTTTGTCTAAACCCTAGTTTGGAGGTCAACTTCCCAAGACCATAACTTTATAATTTTTTATGAGATGAAAGCCATTCAAAATTCATTATTAAATTAAATATGTCTACTTCAACTTTGATGTTTGGAGGAAGTGCAAATTCAACTTGCAAATGCATGTGCTAAGTGAAGAAAGCTAGTTTGTTCCCTTGATGTTTGTAAAGTTTGTTCCAAGGTGGAGATTTGTGAGAATTTGGATCAAACTCCAATCTCGACATAGATAACTTGATATTTTAACAGGAGTTGTGCATCATGTAGTCGATGTCTGTTCAAGCATGTTGGAGAAATATGTTAACTTGTATTCTAAGTAGTATGTCGAATTAGGCCTTGTTTAAGCCCAATTATTTAAGTTAGCTTGTAGCCTAAATTAGCTTAGTAGTTTATAAATATACTAGCTCTCTCAGATTTTTTAGAGGAGTTTTGGTTGTTGTTATTCACTTGTAATGTTTAAACCCTAATAGAGAAAGTGAATAGTAAAACAGTTATAACCAATCATGATTTTCTTCTTCTTCCCTCTTCAATCTCTTTTGCAAAACCTAATAGGGTTTCTTGTGTTTGTTCAAGAAACTAAATTATTATATCATATTTTTGAATTAACTTATAAATTTTCAAATTTTACTCCATTTTATTTTCAAAATCTCTTGACAAAACTTTTGAGATTGCCTTCATTAAAAAAAATCCTTATTTCTAAAGAACCACCATGTCTTCAACTTCTCGTAATTCCATTTCAGTTCCTCCTCTCATTGCCTCCTGGGCCTTAAAATTAATTATGAAAGGAAATTTTGAGTGCACTCTTGAACTTGAAGATGATAAGAAAAAGATGGCCATCTAGAGATCCCAAGTACTCATTTTTCCCTCTTGAATTCCTAAAGTTTTGATTTTCTAGGGCCTTTATCCCCATAGATCATCCTCATTACGTTAAGCACATTTTCATACTAATTTTCTTCACTTTCTAATAAATAATAAGAAGACATGTGAAGAAAGGGAAAAAATTAGAGGGTATGGTATCCCAAAGGAATCATTTGATCAAAGCACTCTCAAAGCCACTATAAAATTGGATACCCTTTATATACCTTCTTGTGTGATACGTGGATGATCAAATTTTGAATTCAATATAGACACTTTCTAAATTTAAATTTGTCAAGACACTTTTGATTCAAGAAATGACTCAATTTCATGTTATAGGATGTGGTTATACACCTATTTTTTTAAGATAGTTGCTTTCAAGTGTGAATGGTTAAGTCACACATCTACTATGAATGAATATAATTTGGATATATAAAAAGGTGACTTATATACCTAATGCCTTAAGGTTTTGGATAGAGATGTGGTGTCTCCCGTTTTATGGACCTGAACCATTGGACACGTTACTCCCAACTTCCTGGAACTCTCTAATAACTAGTATTAGAGCTCATGTTCGACTTGACGATAAGCTGAAGCTAGATCTTGTGTTGGATCTTGTTATAGGATGTGAGATACTCATACTTGTAGAAGATATATTTGGGCTAAATTGTGAGTGGTAAAGCCTCAAATTGTCTATGAATAGATAAAATGTTAGAAATAGAAGAGAGGTGATATATATACCCATTTCCTTAAGAATTTGGGTGGTGATATGACTTCTATCTCTCATGTTATCATAGAACATTTTGTCGTTATTTATTCCGGCTTTCATAGACTCTCGTATATGTGTTATCCTCTTGATCATTTTCATTCGAATTTTGACTAATGTTTTAATTCAAAGAATGAATAATCCTTCTTGGTGGATTAGTTATCATAATTAGTGTTTCTTAGTTGCCTAAATAATTAATACTTGACTGAACTATCTCTAGCTTAGTTTTATTTTACATGTCAATTTGTTGACGCTGAATTTTATTAAGTGTCTACTTGCTAAATAAAAGTACAAATTGCATAACAACCCTACATTAGTAGAGATTATTAGAGGCTTTAGTATTTTTGGATGTCATGGCAAGCTCACACGGGTGAAGAGTCATGTTTTAGAGGTGTTTCTCTGGGGTTAGAGAAGCTCACGAGGGTGAGAAGATCTGTTACAAGGGTATTCTTTGGTGAACATCATATTGTTATCCTTCACCCTAAGGGTGAGATATTTATAAGAGCTCATGGACCTGGATTTAGGGAACTTCTAGGAAGTAATAATCGCCCATATTGACCAGGGAACATATTGACTACTTATTTCTTAGGGAATCATGGCCATGACTTCTTCCACATGTCATTATGGACTGTATACACATCATAATTCCCACTTTCCTATCAGGGCTGACCAATTTGCAAGGAAAGTAATGCCTAGGTGTCACCCCTTTGGAGAGACCCCAACAGGGGCAGGTCCTTGTATCGCCCATGCAAGCCTTTTACAAATATATCACTATAAAATTCGTCAAGCATAAAGGCTTGTAAAAGGAGAAGTGAATTAGTTCCTTCTCTATATAGGTTAAGTGTTTCATTATTTCCAATTGAGTCTCATAGTTAGGGGAGAGTTCCTCAGTTAGATGAGAGTCCCTCAATTGGGTAAATAGCTACGCTAGTAGCGAGTCCCTCATCTAGGGGCAAGTTATCAAGCCCTTGTCAAGTGACTTATGGGCAGTTTTCATGTCAGCTTAGGGATGTCAAACATTAGCCAAGTGATGGAAGCGCTTATTTACATTTAATGTAAGCTATGATGGTTTATAATTAAGACACCTAATAATCCTGACCCTTACACGTGTCAGGGTCGTTATGAGCTTTTTGAGGGAAAGCCTAAAAGACTTTTGAGTGTAGCTCTAACTCTCCGATAAGAGGAATCCTTTTCTCCCTTTTTCATTTTATACTTTATTTTTTTGCACAACCATATGCAAGCTCATTCCATCTTCCTTCTATTCAAGTTGTTTTAGGTATTGATTCATTCTCTTTTTTGCTTCATAATAACAATGGTTAGAGATTTAGAAAAAAAAGTAGACATTTTTGTAGAGCCCTAGACTGGCGTAGAGCTTTTAGTTTTGGGGGATCGAGATCTCTAGTAGTTCTAGTAGCGATTGTGATGGTGGTAATGATTTCTTTTTGTCTTATGTGGTATGTAGCAGTAAATTCATGATCATCAAGCTATGGATAAGCTAGAGATCAAATAACAAGAGTCGCCACCGTGCTTTTATTGTTTCCAAGGGAAAAAGGGAAAAGTACGAACAAAACCCAAAAGTAAGAAGTTTTCAAATCAAAACTAATAAAATGTAGAGATTATAGGTAAAGGGGTTGGTTACATAGAGGGAAGGTGTTAGCACCCAAAGTGTCCTAGGTACTCCTAGGGAGCCCTTTTTGTGTGCATATGTATTTGGTACAAAATGATGTTTACAAACAAATAGAATGGGGGGATGAGAAAAGAATTCATTAATTTTATTTTTGTGTTTGGCAAGACCTTCGGTCTTGTGCCTACGTACCAACATAAATATGAGGGATCAAAACCTCGTAGTTCGTGATACAAATTTCAAAGTGGATGCATTGTTTTTAACAAAAATTAAGTTTGAAAGGCACAAAGGCCTGAAAATGGTTTGGATGAGTTAGTTCTTTTTGGCTTTTTTAAAAGTTTAAGTCAAGTATAGTTAAGTTTATTTACAAGTTTGATTTAAGAAAAGGAGTTTGAAAATGGCATAAGGCCAAAGTTTCTATCTTTTTACAAAGTGGTCAAAGTTTAGAACAAAATAAGCTCAATCAAAGAAGATTTTGAAAAAAAGAGGGAGAGATTTTGAAATTAAAGAAATGGGGAAAAGATGAAGGGACTAATCCTTCGACAAACGTCCCTCTCGGACTCCTTCCTCAAGCCTCATCCCTATGTTTACCATTTCGGTAAAGTCACTAGGGGAACTAGCAATCATTCGTTCATAATAAAATAAACTCAAGGTCTTTAGAAAGATATTTGTCATATCTTTTTCCTCCAAAGGAGGAGTGATCTGGGCAGCCAATTCCCTCCATCTATGCGTGTACTCGTTAAATGTCTCCTTATCTTTCTGAGACATAGACCTGAGTTGGTCTCTATCAGGCGCCATGTCCATGTTGTACTTATATTTCTTTACAAAAGCCTCTCCCAAGTCATTGAAAGTGCGAATGCTTGCACTATCCAGCCCCATATACCAACGGAGCGCAGCACTGGTCAGATTGTCCTAGAAATAATGAATCAACAGTTGATCATTATCGGTCTGAGTAGACATCTTGCGAGCATACATCACTAGATGACTAAGCGGACAAGTATTCCCCTTATACTTTTCAAAGTCAGGCACTTTGAACTTCACCGGGATCTTGACGTTGGGCACTAAACACAACTCAGTGACACTCTTCCCAAACAAATCCTTACCCCTCAATGTCTTCAATTCCTTGCGCAGCTCAAGAAACTGATCTTTCATTTCATCCATTTTCTCATAGATATCCGGACCCCCAGATGGCTCGGAGTGATAAATTGTATCCTCTACATGAGGTAAGGTGTGCACAACAGGAGGTGGCACAGACATGACCGTGCTAGATGCCGGCATTGAAGCAAAAGTGGGTGCAAAGCCTTCAGGCACAAAGTTGGACGGCATTCCCCACGGGAATCCGGAAGGCATAGTAGGTGCAAAATGGGCGGTAGCAGCATGCATGATAGAGGTAGCCACCTCTGAAATAACCGTCCTCGCAAGAGGAGTTGCAGGCGTTGGAGAAGATTGACTCTGAGCAGCAAGAACTGACTCCATCATGGCAGCCAGGCGGGTGATCTCGTCCTTCAACTCTCTGTTCTCTTGCTCTAGATGCTCCATAATTCTGAGATGATTAGCGCGGGTGTTGTACCGATGAGTCAGCCTGGCTAAAGCACAAAAGAAACACCAATGAGACATCTGGCGAAAGAGAAACCTGCTTATGCAAATGATGCATGAAAATGCAATGCTTGTTTATTTATTTTTGTTTTCAAGGAACTTACTATATCATTTGCAAACATATATATACCAACAATTTGCAATAATTTTTGTATGACCAAAAAATCTCTTTTCATTTATGTCATTGGAAGGATTACACTGAGTACAATTTCAGAAATCAAATAAAAAAATACAAGAGAAAAGGAGACTAGTCATCCTAAGGATCCCTAACAACGTCAGAAGATCTGGCTGAAGGCACGTACTTCCTTCGAATGCGACGGATCTCGATCTCAAAAGAATCCTTCATCTGAGTCTTCTCGAGGACAAGCTGATCAACAATCTTCTTCCAAGCAACGGAAGGCTGAGGCATGCTAGAAGATGAAACCTCTGGCTCTCTCTGTCTCTTTGTCACTCGGTCTTCAAGTAGCTCAATGAACGCATCTTTGTCCTTAGACTCCAACAACAACTCTTCATGCTTCTTGCTCAAAGCATAGAAACGCTCTTCCCACATATCCTTCTCTTGCTTCATCTTGACGAGTCTGTCTTCCAACTCCTTTACATCTTGGTTCAACCACAACCATAGACATAGGTCTTTCACAAGGATAAGGCATCTTCAACTCCAACGCTCTCTTCTTCACCTAAAGAGTGTAAGCCTCCAAAGCTACACAATTGCGCGGACCAAGCTCGGATCTTCCTTTCCTATGCACATTATGCCAAGCATGCACAATCTTCTGCTTCAAATGTTGGGGATCTTTACCCTTTTGATAGAAAATACCTTCTAACAAAGTGTTATTAGGTTTGTCTCTCAAGGGGAACCCAAGTTGACGACGAGCCAAAGCAGGGTTGTAGTTAATTCCTCCTTGTGTACCAATGAGAGGCACATTAGAGAATTCACCACAACTATCAATAATCTCCAAACTGCTCAAAGACGGACCATACCAAACTATATCATTAGTGAGAGACATAAGTCTCTAAGACCACCTTAGACATTGTTTGTTCTCCACAATAGCCGGGGTCTGAGGCAAGTGCGAAATAAACCACTTGTACAGAAGAGGAATGCAACAGACGATAGTTCCATCACCCTTAGAGTTCCTTAGATGCAAAGAGAAATACATATCACCCAACAAAGTAGGCACATGATTCCCAATCAAGAAAAGTCTAATGGCGTTAACATCAACAAAACCGTCAATGTTAGGGAACAAAGCTAACCCATAGATGAGCAACACAAAGATAGCTTCAAAAGCATCCACACTACCGGCTTGAGAAAAAGCAGTAGCTTCCTTGATGAGGAAATCATATGGCAACCCAAACAATCCTCCTTTCTTCACTCAATGAGCCTCTATCTCAGACTTCTTTAAGTGAATAACTTCAGCAATAATATGAGAATTAGGAATCTCTTCCAATCCACTAAAAGGTACTCTACTAGAAACAGGTATCCCCAAGAGGTGAGAATACTCCTCCTAGGTAGGCACAAGCTGAAAATCTGGGAAAGTGAAACAAGGTAGAGAGGATCATAGAACTGCACTAGCACACTTAAAAGTCCTTCAACTACATCAGCCGACAAGATAGACAGAAGCTTCCCATGGCGTTGTTTGAAGTCCAAGGGATCTAATACAAAAGATGCTAGCTTCTTTAACTCTTTCAAGTCGAGACATCTGAAACTGTACTTCTTAGCATTCCTTCGTCCACAATCCATGGTCTGGAAATATTTGCAAATGATACCTCAGTTCCTTGAAATTTTCGTGTGATTAATGTTATGATGCGCATGAATGCAACAATCACAAATAAAGGATCACACACAAGGCAAACAAAGGTCAAGGTATGAATCAAGTCATTGTCAAGATCAATCATCCATTTTGGTGGATTATGGTTTACACCTTATCAACACCCAAGTTCCATTGATATTGACAAGACTTGATTGGATCAACCAAGAATCAAGGGTTTGTTGCAAGTCACGAGCATGGAGTCTGGGTAAGAACCATCCCAAAGGAGTGAACTAAGGATAAAAACCTGTAGATCATGTTCTAAAAAGTTCCCAGAGTCTTAATTCCATCTATCGGATATTATAGGTTAAGATGACTGACTCATCGACCCGTAATATTCTCAAGAGAAACTCGTCTGAGTGTAGTATCGCGTAACAACAGTTATCAAGTCTACACTTGAACAGTTTCCGCACTACGTACTAAATAGGCCAAGAGGGGGTAAATTTTCTACGGTCCTCGGCTTCTCAGGCCCAAATTAGAGATAGTAATGCCTAATCACAAATACTTGTGTGACATTTCCAAATCCGAAAGAGTCTCCACTAAGCAGATGGATCTCAAGCCAACTTGTTAAGGACTACTCCACACAAGTCGAACATGACTGTACCATCCTCCTATCTTAATTGCACTCAAGTTTGGGTTAGAAGTTATCTCACCACTCAGAGATCACCAAGCACAACAAGCATATTATATCACATATACATATATACAAACAACACATATATACAAATATATACACACAAAAAGTAGGCTAAACCCACTGGAGACTACTCCCCAGTAGAGTCGCACTTAATTTCTGTAGTGGTAAATTCATGATCATCAAGCTATGGATAAGCTAGAGATCAAATAAACAGAGTCGCCACCGTGCTTTATTGTTTCCAAGGGAAAAGGGAAAAAGTATGAACAAAACCCAAAAGTAACAAGTTTTCAAATCAAAACTAATAAAATGTCAGAGATTACAGGTAAGGGGGTTGGTTACACAGATGGAAGGTGTTAGCACCCAAAGTATCCTAGGTACTCCTAGGGAGCGCTTTTTATGTACATATGTATTTGGTACAAATTGATGTTTACAAACAAATAGAATTTGGGGATGAGAAAAGAATTCATTAGTTATATTTTTGTGTTTGGCAAGACCTTCGGTCTTGTGCCTACGTACCAACATAAAAATGAGGGATCAAAACCTCGTAGTTCGTGATACAAACTTCAAAGTGGATACATTGTTTTTAACAAAAAATAAGTTTGAAAGGCACAAAGGCCTGAAAATGGTTTGGATGAGTTAGTTGTTTTTGGATTTTTTGAAAGTTTAAGTCAAGTATAGTTAAGTTTATTTACAAGTTTGATTTAAGAAAAGGAGTTTAAAAGTGCAATGGCATAAGGCCAAAGTTTCTATCTTTTTACAAAGTGGTCAAAGTTTAGAACAAAATAACCTCAATCAAAGAAGATTTTGAAAAAAAGAGGGAGAGGTTTTGAAATTAAAGAAATGGGGAGAAGATGAAGGGAATAATCCTATGCACAAAATTAAAAGTTAAAAGTTGAAAAGATCTGACCAAATGGGTAGCAATCCAATAGACAAGAATGTCAATAGAAACCCAGAATTCCCTTGGACATTTAGAATCAAGCAACACACAAATATACAATTATATTATCTTGAAGAGCGAAGGCATCAAATAAAGATAGCCACATCCAAGCTTTAGCCATTCCATGATCTTCTTCAAAAATAACCCATGTAGCATATGAACTCCAAAAGTCATAGGTTCAAAATAACAGCTACACAATGATCATGTTGCAGATGAACTCAGAGGGATCTTGAGTGATGTATCAGATGAAGTTACAAATTGAAAGCACATGGTTTCACAGAAAGTTGGCATTGGCCAAGTCCTTTAGCATAGGAATGTTGCCTAAATTCTAAGTCCATTTGTCCAAGATCAAGCCAACAGTCCACACAAAAGTTTTTTAGGGTTTTTGTTGTTATTATGTACATTAATGGTCAAAGACCACACAAACAAGCAAAGTTTACACAAACAAGATATATCACACAATATGGTCCAAGTGGACAAAGAGAAAATTGCATTAAGATAAACAATTAGAATGATATGAACAATGGCAAATGTATAAAAGCTAGAAGTAAATGACATTAAAGTAAATGGCTTGAAATTAAAAGTTAGTTGTTAATAGGTTAGAAGTTAGTATTGTTTTGCTTTTGCTTTTCATTTTAAGACATTGTTTGGAGAACACTCAACCCACTTTATCACAAGCATGGATCCTTGAGCCAAGACATCTTTCAAAGGAAGGAAAAAAGGCCAAGTTTCCACATAATACCATGAAAGAGGGGAGACTTACAATCTCACTAACTAGAATGCTATGCCTTTTATGTCACAAATTTAGCGCTATGTTAAGCAATCGTAATTGGACTTATGTAGAAGTCACAACTATTTGAGGTCGGGCAGTAGAATTTTGGTGTTAATGCATATTAGAGACATAATATAATGGACTATGCTCATGAAACATACCACACACAAAAAGAATATGCAAAAGAGGTGGCCTAATCTCATTCATACTCATGTTAATTTTTCAATCAACTAGATTTAGGACTTTGAGATATCATAGGCCAAATGAGATGAATGCGTAAAGAAGGGGAATGAGATGAAGAGGGGGGAGGGGGATGGATCAAAACTCAAATTGGTCAAAGGAGGACTTTTAGCAAATTAATATCATTCATTCATTTTGGGAGATGGAATGTACATTCTATCAATCCCCTAAATCCAATGATATTAACTTGACAAAGTCAAATCAACCTTGACCAAGGCCCAACAACAAGAGTCAAACTCAAACAAGTCATCACAATTGGTCAACAAAATTATTTGACATTTATTCAAATTAAAAATACTAAAATAAGGCATTTAAATTAAATATGGTTTGTCAAATTCCTAAAACCTCATCAAAACACCAAAGAAATGGCCATGAGATTTATCATAGGTCAAACAAGGTCAAAGGACCTTGGAGAAAAAAATTCAGAATTTTTAAAGACTTACAAGTATTTTTAATCAATTAAAAACAAATGCAAAATCAATTAAATCATGAAAAATATTAATAATGATCCAAAAAATAATTTTAATTCAGAATATGAAAGAGGAAATTATTTGAAAATGTTTGGTGAAACTCTCATATTTTTTGGATCAATATTAAAATTAATATGAATTAATGAAAATAAAGCAATTAAAAACTAAAATAAAAAATCAAAAAATGTGGACCGCTTGATCTCCCTCATTAATTGAGGTGGCAGATCAAGTGGCCACCAGCGCGCGTTCCATGTTGGACCTGAGTCAACGCGGCATAGGCTTGGTATTTAAAAGCAACGCACGAGATTAAAACAATTTGAAAAGGATCAATGGCTCTTAACCATGCCAACATATCACCGGCGTCCAAAGGTCGGTCATCTTCTTCGGTGACCCTGGCCGGACTGGTTCACTCATCACCATCAAAAAAATGAAAAAAGAAGAACATTATCTGAAAAAAAATGGCGTAGAGCACGAATCTGACCTCAATTTTAACTAACTCCACATATATAGAAAGATATGAGGAGTTGAATTTTGAGGTGTGTCAACTGAGTTTCTTTGATTTGACCTCTAAGCAACTCAATCTTCTTGCCTACATTGGTAGGACTTCAGACAACCAAAGATCCAAGAGAATTGAGTGGAATTAAGAGAGAATCGAAGAGATGAAATTTTCTGGAAAATACCTTCAATGTAGGTCTGGATTCAACTGTCCTTGCTTTGGCTTGTGCTTGATCTTGCTCAGTATGCTTGCAGGAGTGGATTAGAATGCACAAAAGGTCTTAGATCCCTGGAGTTTTGAATCTCAAAATAGTGCGAATTCAACTCAATTTCCAAAGGAAATTCTCAGGTTTATCCTCTCAAATGGAAGGATTAGGGGTTTAGGATCAAAGCTGGCGCGAATGTGTGTTCAATTCTGAGCATATGGAGCTCTATTTATAGCTGGATCATGTGATATTTGCACCTTCCAAATGACTTTCCAAAATTGGCAATGAGTGATGCATGGGTGCATGGGCATGTACACACCCATGAAATATTCCATTTGATCCACAATTGAGTGTGAGCATGTCTAAAATCAACTTGGAATGCAAGGCAATTGTACACAGCTATTTGAAGTTTGATCCTTGCCAATTGATGATGCAATTTTCATGCCATGCGCAGCCCTAGCAATTCTTGTTCAAAATGGATGAAATTGGACTTTTTGGAAAGGTTAGATCAAGAGGAACAACTTTCATGTTCAACACTTTTCTATTTTACACTTGTATCATGATGAATTTTGAGGTGGAAGTTTGGAAATTTCAACATATCAAAACATTTTCTAAGTGTCAAGCCATATATCTCAATATCCGACCTTGCTTAACTTTTTATGTGAGCTTCAAATGCGAAAAGTGTCTTCATCAAAGTTGTATATATTTCAAAGACCTTCAAAATGGTCACCAATTTCATATGATTTGGATTTAGAATGATAGAGTTATGCATTTTTGAAGTTTGGAAAAATCACTTGTTCAATGGTATAGGTCAAAAGTGACCTATAATGTAACCTCATATCACATGCTCATAAAATTTGAATTAGCTCTCACCCCAACATAAAAGTTGAAGTAGACATCTTGAATTTGATTGTGCAACTTAGAAATCTTTCATCTCATAAAAAATTGAGCAAGTTATGGCCTTGGGAAGTTGACTTTCAAATTAGGGTTTAGACAAAATGACCTATAATGTTTCAACATAGAAAATGATTTTCCAAACAAAACTAGCTCTAGGTCTTATCATTAAAGTTGTTTGGAATGTCATTTAGAGTAATTTTTCTCTTGGAATAATTTTCATATGGTGAAAATTGTAGGAGATAGAGTCTAGGGAGACCCAGTTTTGATTAGATGAACTCATCTGGCCAACCACCATCAACCAACTTGCTAACCTTCAATTCTTATGACTTTCTTGGCTCATGGTAGCTCATGGATGCGTAGGATGATGAATTTTGAAGTGTACCTTGAGAAATTTGATCAATTGGTGAGATAGCTTGTTGGAGAAGTTACTCAAGATACCCAGACAAACTAGGCTTTCCAAGGCAAATCACCCTCAAACTCTTGAAGAAAACTTGATCAATATAACATGTAGGAATCAATGGAAATCATATATGGTGCTCATAACCATTCTTGGATCAATTTATGGTTGTGCTCTTTGTCATGAGGGTCTCAAACCCTAGATATGTACTTGATGAATCAATGGTGATCGTGCACTACCTACAAAAAAGTTAGGCAAATGCAAAGACATATTTTTGGTATTTTGGTTAGTAAAATGATAATATGCAAGTATGATACAATCACATGGTGCTTGGTGATCTCTCCCAAAACAAACCCAATGAAAGAGGGGTAAGGAGGATGCCAAGGTGTGATCCTAATGTATATGCATATGATGAAATTGCATGAGGGATCTTAGGGTCAAAATTGGGGTCTTACATGTTCCTAGGAAACAAAGAGATATTAGTTTCCCTTACCGTAGTGTCCAAGGAGGCCAGAGATATTGAGTCGTTCTACACTATTGGGGAGAAAATAATCTCCTTTCGGCAGTAAAGGTGAGAAAAATACACAAGAAGGGGGTTGAATTGTGTATGCCTAAAAGTCTCTTTTCACTTCTGATTCTGGAACATCAGCTTTTGAACTACGTTCAAAGTCTAGTATCAGAGTGAGTAACAGTAGTGAGAAGTTTACTTCGTTTTCTTAACCTTGTTTCAGAACCTAAGGTGTCAAGCTCAGATTCTGATACAAGTAAGAAGCTGAATCAGATCGGAGTTTGACTTCAGAGTTTGTTTGCATAGTATAATGTAATTGTAGAAGTAAATAAATAGACAGATAATATATCCCGGTTGCTCCCAAACCGAGAGTAGTCCAGTCCCCTTGCAGCACAAGAGTGTTTAACTATAATCAAACTTATTACAATTACTTAAGCAAGCAACTCAAGACTTCCTTCTCTGCCCTCAAGCATGAGACTTTAATGCCTGAATAACCCATTCATAACTTCCTACTCTGCTCGCAAGCATGAGACTTTAAATGCTCAATCACACTGATCGAGACTTCCTTTCTCTACCCTCAAGCATGAGACATCAATGCCTGAACAACCCGTTCAAGACTTCCTGCTCTGCCCACAAGCATGAGATTTCAATGCTCAAGCACCCAACAAGAGACATCTTTTCTGAAGCACCCAGCAAGAGACTTTTTTGCTCAATTTAACAGAAAGAGACTTACTCTGAGCAAAATATAAGTTAATTTCTCCTAAGTGCGAAAGATTGAAGTTTTCAATCTTCTTCTCTTCAAACACATATTTTCTTCATTGTTGTGCATATCAATTATGATGATCTTCTTGATCATTTTCACTATGATCTCACACACATAACCTTTATGGTTATATTTTATATTTACTGTGATTCTTTTATCCTTGTTTTCAAAATAAACACAGTCTCTCTCTCTCTCTCTCTCTCTCTCTCTCTCTCTCTCTCTCTCTCTCTCTCTCTCTCTCTCTCAAACCATACTATGAACTGGTATCACATCATTGTGAATAATTTCACGTATTCTTTAACTCACATTCATTCTCGGTCAGAGACAACCAACTATTTTAATGTTTTCAATCTTCTTCTCAAATAGATACTGAGAATAGATCCATTGAAGATTGAAACTACTAATGGTACAAGTAGTCGTTGAAGGTCTTTAGCTGGTGTATAATAGAGTGAGCTA
Source organism: Lathyrus oleraceus (assembly GCF_024323335.1). NCBI lineage: Eukaryota > Viridiplantae > Streptophyta > Magnoliopsida > Fabales > Fabaceae > Lathyrus > Lathyrus oleraceus. The sequence continues at coordinate 498,207,597 of NC_066581.1, forward strand.
AAAACTCAGCTAGCATAAAGACTTTGAGAGGAGCAGAGCAGACTTCATAGCAGTAGGAGAGATCAGATCCTGAAAACATTACTTTATACTGATTTAACATATAGTAGTATACCGTTGTCACATGATCTTCTTTAGATAACTTCTGACCGAAGATTTCTTGTAGACGTCTGTTGAAGCTTGCTCTGAGTCATTTTTATCTTTATACTTAACTTCCTGAATTAGAGGATTTTTATAGAATTAGTTAAAGCATGATCAGAAGTTGAAGTATGTCTTTAGAACCTTGTTGGAATGAGACTTCAGAGTCTAGAGTCCATAGGTTATGAGCTTGCCTTCATCAGAGTCTTGATCAAAACTAGTCTGGATAATTACTTTGTGAGTTGATGACTTGATATAGACAAATTCCTTTGAAGAAGTATCTTCAGTGTTGCTGATGGAGCTTGTTCAGAAGATGCATAGTCGTTCCTTTAAAATAGAGTATGCTTGCTTCAAACGGTTCAAGTCTTCAAAGCTTTGTTGATCTTTATAATTTCAAGTAAGCTTAGGTTCAGCATCTGAAAGACTTGAAACTCTTTTGAGTCTGAAAGCTTTGTTATGATCCTTCAGATTCAGAATAACTTTGCTTCCCTTTAATGGTTCTTCCGAGTGATTAACTTGATTTATATCAAGCTTAATGTCTTTTGATCCCGTACACTAGAATAACCATTAGTAAACCTTATTGTTCTTTAAATACTTTATTATCATCAAAACCTTTTAATGGCATGAATAAATCTTGTTCCAACAATCTCTCCCTTTTTGATGATGACAAAAAATGTATTTAAGAACAATGGTTGATGATTTTATTAACAAAATCTAACATCAGAGGTTAAGGCTTGGAAGCCCCCCCTAAGTTAGGCAGTCCATTAAGGCGAGGTTTGTAAGCTCCCCCTGAGTCTGATAGTCCATTAAGACGGGGTTTGTAAGCTCTTCTTAACTTCTTAACTTCTTATCTATGTTAATTTATTCCTATAATTTTAATCAACAAATTCTAACATAAGGGGAGGTTTGTAAGCTCCCCCTGAGTTTGAAAGGTCTTAGGTTGAGGTTTGTAAGATCTTCCTTTAGACTAATAATTCATTAAGGTAAGGTTTGTAAGTTTTTCCTTAAATCCTTGTCTTTGTTTGATTAAAATTAGTCACTTAAGCTCAATAAGATAAATTACTCACAAACAAATATAACATAAAGCTTATAAATTAGAAGTTGTTTTGCCAGAAACTGCTTTGTTCAAGTTCTGATGCTTTAATCTCTTCTTAAATACTCTATGCATTTTCTCCCCCTTTGTCATTATCAAAAATATTTGAAAAGAAAGAGAAGAACAATAAAATTGACAAAAATAAAATGAGATTTAAAACTATTTAAATGTACAGAATTTAGAGGTGGTTGAAAACATTGAAAAAAACAAATCTGATAAAAAAAGGAAATGATGAAAAACTTTTCAGAGTCAGAAGACGGTTTAAAAACAAGTTTAAGATTCTGAAAGAGAAAACAGTTAAAATATTAACACATTTTTCATAAGAGACAATTTTAAAACAAACTAAGGTTCTTTTGAAGAATATGAAAAAAATTATTTACTTCTTATGGTAAATCACCACCGTTTCAGTTTCCAAGGAGTAATTATGATCCAGTATGGCATGCTTAATTAGCGTTTAACCTTTAAATTTTCAAAGATGAGAATCTTAAACACACAAGGTGTTTGATCTTTCGAAATTGTTATAAAAGCACATGTTCAGGCCAGAACACAATTCATGATTCACTCAACATACATTTGTTTCAATATGAACATAACTTCTAAACACTCTACTACTTCTACTGTTTCAAATGCTCTTCTAGTCTCTGATGCAACATCTGATCAGAAGGTCAGACCTTCTGAAGGCATTCCTTCAACCTTTCTTTCTTAGGCACTGAAGCCACAGAAGAAGATTAGTAGAAAGAAGAAGAAGAAGTCCAATAGGATATACCAAGAAGTGTTCTATTTTGATTAAGATGAAGAAGAGGAATTGCATTCAGATAGGGGAAACTTTTTCTATGATTACAGACGTAGGGATGATTAGGATTAATGTTATAAACATATTTCTGTAATCATTCCTTTTAGTTCAATGAAGTTCTTTTCCCTTTTTAATTAGCATACCATCATTTTAATCATTAGTTAATTCCTTTATTGCAAATTGATTTAAGAAGTCCAGAATTCAGAAAGAAAACAAATCACAATAATATTAACTTGCTATTTCTTTTTCATTCGATTCATTTGATACATCTAATTAACCACAGAAATTGCTTTGGTTATAAAATCAGAGGCTAAGAAAGAATACAACAAATTTACCTAAGAATCTGAATATGCAAGTCTTAAGAAATAAAAATAAAAAATTACAAAGGAATACACGAAACAAGAATTATCCAGTCTTGAAACAAGAGTACTCGTTCGATACAATAGCTTGCACGAAGCATTCAATCTCAAGAGATACAATTATTATAAAATCCAGAAAGACTTTGTTTCGAGGGAAAGAAAGAAAAAGATAAAAGTAAAATGGATCGAGACTAGAATCGTGAATGGATCACATTCCTTATAAGTATTTCAAGCACTCTCAAATATTTTAGAGTTGGAACACATGAATACCCAGGATAATTTAGCCTATACTCGAGTTTGCACAAGACCGATGGAAACTCAAATGTAGGGAAGATGAAATTTGGAATTTTGTGTGAAGAAAGCATACTTTTGTGTTATGTTTTTTCTGAATTCGGAATGAATTATTTATATGCCATATTGATGTTGTTTCACAAGGTTATGACCCTCGATGAAACAACTTCCTTTTACCAAGAGTTACAAGCTTTTGCCAAAAGTTACGTACTTTTACCAAAAGCTACATTTTTTCGCTTATTGCAACATTCATCAAGAGTTATATCCTTTTATTCTGCAATACTTCACGAAGTGTTACCTATTTTCGAATTCAAACATACTGCAACACTTCACAAATGTTGCGTATTTATGAATTCAAACTTACTGGAATACTTCACAAGTGTTGCCTATTTCTGAATTCAAAACTAATCGTCACTTGCATAATTTCTTGTCATTTCAGAAGACACTCAAGATTATTAATTCTTAATAATTTATAATATTCTTTGGTGAATATCAGATTCTCCTCCTCCACCTTAAGGGTGAGGTATTTATAGGGGCTCATGAGTCTAGATTTAGGAGAACTCTTAAGAAGTAGTAATCGTCCCACCTTGACTAGGGAACTTGTTGTCTGTCTACTTCTTAGAGAATTATGACAATGGCTTCATTCATACATAGTTATGGATTATATAGTTACATACATCATTCGACTAGCCTTAGATAATGATAATCATGTAGGAGAGGATGTGGACATCTTTTGTACAAACTGTTTAAGAAAAATGAACTTACTTAATTCAAAAATTAAGCTTTCTATTTATAGAATACTGTAGCAGGGTTTTCGTTACCTTTAGGTTTATTTACTAAACCAAAAGTCAACATACAATTCGAGTCGCCGCCGCACTTTTATTTATCTAAAGGAAAGGCTAAAAAGCGAACAAAAGCCAAGGTAAGAAGTTTTTCAAATCAAAAACTAATAAAAATGTCAGAGATTCGGGTAAGGGGGTTGGTTATGAAATGGGAAGGTTTTACGCACCCAAAAACATCCTTAGTACTCTAAGGGAACCCTTTTTGCAAATATGTGTTGTAGGTTGGTATTTGTGAAAAAGATTTGTACAAAAGATTGGGGGGATGAGAAGAGAATAGATTATATTTACAAGTTTTGTTGTTTGAATGGATGAACCCATTGCCTACGTACCATCACAAAGGAGGATCAAAACCTCGTAGTTCGGGGTAAAAAACTCAAAGGTTGGTGAATTGATTTGATCAAAAGCCTTAAGGCCTTTTGTTATCAAAGGGATAAAGTTCAACCTAAACCAACAATCAACCATGTGAGGAAGGCTTCAACATACTAGTGAGGGGTTAACCCTATAATAAGTATGGAAGACTTATAATCCAATCACTAAGGATAAGGTGAGATTTACATCAACCACTATGACAACTCAAACCTATGACTAATGTTTTTGAAAAGGTTTTAACAAGGTGGTCATTGGAACCACAAAACAACTTGAAATGAGTTATATTTACAAGTTAGGTTTATTTACAAAATGAAGTCAAAGTTAGATTAAGATTCATTCACAATGAGTATTTATGAAAATGGTTTTGAAAAGTCAAAGGCTTAAGGCTTAGGTTTCTGTAGCGGGGTATTCGTTACCTTTAGATTTATTGACTAAATCAAAAGTAAATCATATAATTCGAGTCGCCATCGCACTTCTATTTATCCAAAGGAAAGGTTAGAAAGAGAACAAAAACCGAGAAGTTTTATCAAATCAAAAACTAATAAAAATGTCAGAGATCTGGGTAAGGGGGTTGGTTATGCAATGGGGAGGTTTTAAGCACCCAAAACATCCTTAGTACTCTAAGGGAGCCCTTTTTACAAATGTTGTAAGGTAGGTTGGTATTTGTGAAAATTATTTGTGCAAACATGATTGGGGAGATGAGAAAAGAGTATACAATTTATTTACAATTTTGTGTTTGAATGGATAAACCCATTGGCTACGTACCATCTTAAAAAAGGTAGGATCAAAACCTCGTAGTTCGGGGTAAAAATCTCAAAAGAAATCGGTGAATTGATTGGTCAAAAGCCTTAAGGTCTTTTGTTATCAAAGGGAGAAAACTAAACCTAAAACCACAAATCCACCATGTGAGGAGAGCTTCAACATGCTAGGGGAGGGTTAACCCTATAATAAGCATGGGAGACTTATTGTCCATCACTAAGGATATAGGTGAGTATTATATCAACCTCTAGGATAACTCAAACCTAATAGCTAATGTTTATGAAAAAGTTTTAACACACATGGTCATTGGAACCACAAAAATAATTGAGTGAGTTGTATTTACAAATGAAAAGTATTCACAAAGTAAGGTCAAAGTTGACTTAAGATTCAATTCAAAATAAGTGTTATGAAAAGAGTTTGAAAAATCAAAGGCATAGTGCCTAGGTTTCTAATTTTTGAAAACAATGTTAATGTTTGCACAAAAGTTTGGCTTGGGTTAGAGTGGAGAGAAGAAGAGAAGGGCTAGGTCCTAAACATGCAAAAATGAGGGAAGAGAAATAAAACCACATTGGAGTTCCCTTCTTGAGATCATAAAGATGATCCAAGTTTCTCCTTCCTTTGGATTTGGCAAGCAATAAGCAAATAACTCAAGCAATCAAGCAAATAATCAATCAAGCTCCTAGGAATCTTCCAATTGGGTTTGTATCTCTTATCTTGGATGTCCATGACAATGGCTCTTCTAATTGGCTCAAGTTTGGATCCCTAGCACACAAGAACACACAAATCAAAAAGTTCCACAATGCAATAGAAAGAATGGACAAGAATGAGTTTAGAATTAGGATCCTTTCAATGTCTTCTTCAAGATTAAGCATTCTAAATGCATGAGGCCTAGTTGCTCTTTGACAATTTTAAAGCATTCTAAAGACATGAGGCCTAGTTGCTCTTCAAACTCCATTAGCATAGGTAAGCAAAAGGAAAATTGCATTGGGTCACACAAACAAAACAAAACAAACACAATAGTATATACACAATAATATGCTCAAGTGAGCAAAAGGCAAATTGCATTAACATAAACATGAGCTCAAGTGAGCAAAGGGCAAAGGCAAATGAATTAATGTACAAGAAATTAAATTCCATTAAAGTAAATTACAAGAATTAAATGCTTGTATTAAAAGTTAGTGATTAGTAATTAGTGTTAGTGTGCCATAATGCAATTTAGCGCTATGTTAAGTAATCATAAGTGGACTAATGTAGTAGTCACACCTATCTGAGGCCGGTCAATAAAACTATAGGCAACAAACACAAGTTAGAGACCATGACTAGTAAGCTAAGCTTCTACAACTTGCCATGCCAAAAGAAAAGAAGAATGATCTTGTATGGATTTAGGTTTTTTTGCTTGACCAAGAAGCAACCTATCCTTAATGCAAAGCAATTCACTTGATCTTTGATCAAGATGAATTTGATTTTAATCAAGGAAGGTTAAGCCCCTCATATGTCAAGGCTAACCATCAATCATTAACTCATTGATCAAAAAGAAAAAAGAAGAAGAAGAAGAAGAAATGGAAATGTACATAATTGAAATTCAAATGCCATAAGCAAAATACATTGACCAAATATGAAATGAATCAACATCAATCAATGGTAAACAGAAGTGAGATGAAGCTTAGAAGTTAAGAAACAATAAAAATATTTTTGGTATTTTTGGAATTAAAATAATACTTGAATTAAAATAAACAAATAAAGGTCAAACTTCAAATCCATTTCAAATCAACTTGGAAAAGTCCAAATGGATCACCTAAGTTCAACATGGTCAAATAAGGTTTGACAAAAAATTTAATCATTTTTTGAAAACAGAAACTAATTTTAAACAATTAAAAATGAAGAAAATATAACATAATTGAACTAAAATCTCAAATAAATCTCAAATCAATTAAGAAATTGATGAGAATATTTTTCATAGATTCATCATCATTCAAAGATGTTAAGAAAATATTTTTTGCATTTTTGAATATTGGAAAGCATTTTAAATGGATTAAAAATAACCAGAAAAGAGAAAATTCACAAAAAATATTAAATGGAAAAATAAAAAATATTAAAAATCATTTTCAGAAACTAGAATTAAAAAGGGAAATAATGCAATTAATCCCATATTTTTTGGATTTAAAATGAAGAAGTTATGAATTTTTGAAAATAATTGAAATAAAAGAAAATAAAATCAGAAATTAAAAATGCCAAAAATCCAAAGGCGTCAGATCTGGATTCATTAATTGACGTGGTGCATCTGAGGGCAGGGAAACGCATGTGCATGGTGTACTTGAGTCAACAGCATCACACATGGCATTAATGAAAGTCCTAACATTCAAAGGCTAGGATTAAATCTGGAAACAACATCCAATGGTCCAGAGCTCATCCACGTGGGGACAGTGGTGTACACCACCGTCTTCTCCGGCGAGATTCACTGTTCCGGCCAAAACTTGCAGGTTTTAAAAGCTTCACCAAAATGCATGATCTATATATCTTTAGAAAGTTTGGGTGATGTACATCACCCTTGTGCCATTGGTTTCCACTCAAGATCTCTATAGAGAGAGAAATCTGAGATAGAAAATTATGATGTTCATACTGAACTTGCTCAATTCATGAAATTAAATGCACAGATCAATTGCCTCTCACACGAGGACTTCAGAGGTACCAACAAACACAAGAAATGATCAATATCCGAGGAGTTTCGAATCAAAACAGTTTGAGGGAAAACCTTTGAAGAGCAGCTTTCAAACACTTGATCTACTCCAATTCTTCGATGCAGCTTGTTCTTGAGATGGCAAGGAAGCAAGGTCTAGGAATTGAAGTTCAATGATCAACCAATGAAGTTGAAAATTGAACTTGAAAATTGAAAGAGAAAAGCAAAATTCCTTTTAATGGAGGTTGGGATTTTACTTCTGCAGCAATTCAGGCGCCTTCAGGTTGGATTTTGAAGAGGAATGGAGCTTCTATTTATAGCCAAGCATGCTGCAAGCAATAAATATTCATGTGCATGTGAAGTTGGGTCCTCCATGCATGGGCCTGTACAGGCGCATGGGAGGCCCAAACTTGATTGGTTTTGCATGCTGATGATGAAACAAATGATTTTGGACGTGTACATGGCAAGGCAATGTGGTGTGCAAGCAATTTAATCATGTTATGCATAATTGAACACAAATCTTCTCCTCTTCGAAAATGCCCTTTGCCAAATTGAAACATAGCCATATGGGTAATGGTTGGAAAGGTTTTGACATGAGGAACAAATGTTATGTTGAACAAAAATCCATTTGGAGTTGGGAAATTATTGAAAACTGATCATAAAGTTCAAGGTGCAAAACATGTATATGGAAATTTAGCCAAAATGGATCAATTTCAAGCCCCTTTGTTTCAATGATGCAAGCCTCAAATAACAAAACCTTCAACATCAAAGTTGTATATCTTTTCAATATAATCAATTTGGACTTAAAGTTTGCATCATTTTGATTTTTGATGAGAAAGTTATGGGCACTTGAAGTTGGACTTTTTCACATTTCAATGACTTTGGTCCAAAGTGACCTATAATGTTTTGTATTATAACATGTACTTATTTTAGGATTATGAAATTTTGTACAACATAAAAATTTAAGTAGACATCTTAAAATTTCCAATGCACTTGATCCCACCTCAAAATCATGAAAAATGAGGGAGTTAGGTCCTTAGGAAGTTGACCCAAAATTAGGGTTTCAGTCAAAATGACCTATAATGATTTGAGATGAATGATGACCTTCCAAGTTTCAAATTATTTTTTTATGAACATGAAAGTTGTTCATATGGTTCTTAAGAACATGTTTTCTCTTGGGATCATCTTCATTTTACAAACACATCAAAAGTTAGGTCTCAGTGGATTTCAAAATAGTTAGATGAATTGACTGATCAACTTCTCAAGTCCAAACTTCAAATCTTAATGAATTAATGATTGAGGACGCTCACATAAGCTCAAATATGCATAAAATTATTAATGAAAGAACTTACCTTGATTGTATTTGATCATGGGTTGAGGTTTCTTCATGAGCAAGGCACAGTCAATGCACAACTGAATTAGGTTTTCCTTGGGAAACAATCCTCAATCCCTTTGGTTTATCTTGATCAAATTGACAAATTGAGATACTTGGGATGCACATATGATGATTGAGGGCTTTGGGAACCATTGTCATGCTTGCTTTCAACTTCAATTGGCCACATCAATGAGTATAGGGACCTCCTAGGAGCCTTGGATCACATGATTGCTCAAGCTACACAACAAACAAAGTTAGTGACATATTTTTGTGCTTTTGGTTAGTAAAAAAAATAATAAAAGCAATAATATACAATTCAAGCATGCTTGGTGGTCTCAAACCAACTCACACAAATCCCACCCCTATGGTAAGAGCCAAGATGCTATGATCCTTGAGGCAAATGCAATGTGCAATGATATGATGCCATGAGGGATCTTAGGGTCAAAATTAGGGTCTTACAGTTTCTAATTTAAAACAAAGTCAAAGTTTAAAGAAAAGATTTTTGGCTTGGGTTAGAGTGGGGACAAGAAGAGAAGGGTTGGTCCTAAAGCATACAAAGATAAGAGAGAAAAGATAAACCCTTAGAGCTCCTTCTCTTGAAATCACAAAGATGATTCAACATGCTCCTTTCCTTGGACTTAGCAAACACTCAAGCAATCAAACAATTATTTGGATTCAAGCTCCTAGGATCTTCATTTGGCTTGTCTCTCTTAACTTGGCTACTCATGACAATGGTCCTCTTTTCACAATCTCAAGGTAGGATCCCTATCACACAAGAGCAAACATCAAAAAGTTCACAAACACAATAAGAGGAATGGACAAAGAATAAGTTTAGATGAGAAATCCTTTAAGATCAACTTTGAATTTTAGCATTCTAAAGGCATGAGGCCTAGTTGCTCTTCAAAAAATTTAGCATTCTAAAGGCATGAGGCCTAGTTGCTCTTCAACAATTTTAGCATTCTAAAGGCATGAGGCCTAGTTGCTCTTGAACTCCTTTAAGTATAGGTAAGTCCTAATTCTAAGTCCTTTCTCCTTTTGCAATTGGTTCACACAAAAACAAAGACAAAGCAAACACAAGATAATAATATATTTATATACAATAATGAGCTCAAATGAGCAAAAGAAAAATGACATAAACATAAAATATGTGCTCAAGTGAGCAAAGTGAAAATCAATATGAATAAATGAGCAAGAAATAAATGGCATTAAAAGTAAAGGGCAAGAAATTTAATGCTCAAATTAAAGTTAGTAATTAGTGTAGTTATGTTAGTTTGTCATAAGACAATGTAACGCTATGTTAAGCAATAGTAAGTGGACTAATGTAGTAGTCACACCTATTTAAGGTCGGTCAATAAAATATAGGCAAATAAGACAAGTTAGAGATCATGACTAGTAAGCCAAGCTCCATAAACTTGCCATGTCAAAACAAAAGGGGAAGGGTCTTATATGGACTTTAGGTTATTTGCTTGACCAAGAAGCAACCTATCTTGGACACAAAACAATTCACTTGATCATGGATCAAGTTGGGTTTGGTTTGGATCAAAGAAGGTTAAACCCCTCATTTGTCAAGACAAACCATAAGACATTAACTCATTGGCCATTAATGGAAAGAATGGGATGAAGATGAAAGGGAGGGAAAAAGAAGACAAGTATCAAGTCCAATTGATCAAATATGAACCAAGTCATCATCAATCAAAGCCAAACAGAAAAGGAAAGAAGATTACAAGTCAACAAGTCAACAATAATTTTTTGGTATTTTTTGAATTAAAATAAAATGCAAACTAAAAATAATCAAATAAGGTCAAACCTCAAATTCAATTCAAATAAATTTTTCATTGACCTATCATGATCCATGAATGCTAGGAAAATATTTTTGGATTTTTGAAATATCAGAAAATATTTTAAAATGAATTAAAACTGTTAAAACTCAAATAATTCACAAAAAATATTAAATGAAGTCACAAAAATAATTAAAAATCAAAATATGAAACTAGATTTTTCAAGAAATTTTTTGGAATTGGTCTCATATTTTTGTGACTTCAAATAAATTTTTTATGAATTTTTTAAAATAAAAGGAATTAACTGAAAATAAAAGAAAATAGAAATAATTGAAAATTGCACAGCCACTGGATCAGGCTCATTAATTGACGTGGCTAGGAGAAGCGGTCCAGATGTGAGGGTGCATGGTGTGACCAAGTCAAACGCGCGGTAATGTGAATTAAAACAAGTAAACATAATGAATGCTCAGGATTAAAACGTGGCAAAGCAATCCAATGGTTAGGAAGATGCACACGTGGTGATGGTGGTGGAAACCACCATCTTCTCCGGTGAGCTACCAGAATCCGGCCACCACTTGCAGAGAATTTTTTTTTAACAAAAATGAAAAACAAGGACATCAAATTGAAGCTCGTGTGATGTACATCACCACTGTATCCTTGGATCTTCCTCAGTCTTCCTATATTGAGAGAAATGTGAGATGGAAGATCATGGTGTAACAACTGTAAATGCACGAAATGGAAAATTGAAACCACCATTGGCTTTCCTCAAGTGTGAGGACTTAAAAAAACCACACAAACAAGAGAATACTACATTGAATTTGGACGTGAGGCATGAAGTGGAATTAGCTTGCCCATTAAGTTTCATCATGAAATGTTAAAATGAACATAAAGAAAGAGCTCTTCGAAACTCACACATGGTAAACCCAAAATAGAATTGTGAGTAATGGTTGGAAAGCCCTTGAAATAAGGAACACAAGTCATGTTGGATAAAAATTCATTTGGCATTTGGAAATTAATGAAAACTGGCTGTGAAAATTTAGGTACAAAACATGTTTAAATCACCTTTGAATATTTTCACCAAAAGCAAGCCTATTCAAGCCCCTCTGTTTCCATGATTCAAGCTTAAAATGGAAAAACCTCCAACATAAAATTTGTAAATCTTTTCAAGATGATCAATTTAGACTCAAATTTTGCATCATTTGGATTTTCTATGACAAATTTATGTGCATTTGAAGTTGGGTACTTTTTCAAATTCAATGAATTAAGTCCAAGGTGACCTATAATGTTTTGTATTATCACATGTATTTATTTTAGGATTATGAAATTTTGTCCAACATAACATTTGAAGTAGACATCTTACAATTTCCAATGCATTTGGTCTCACCTCAAAATCATAAAAATTAAGGAGGTTATTTCCTTGGTAAGTTGAACCAAAATTAGGGTTTCAGTCAAAATGACCTATAATGTTTTGAAATGAATGATGACCTTCCAAGTTTCAAATGTATTTTTAATGAACATTAAAGTTGTTCATATAGTTCTTAAGAACATTTTTGATATTGGGGTCATATTCATTTGACAAACACATAACAAGTTATATTACAATGGTGCTCATCTTAGTCAAATGACTTGACTGGTCAACTTTTCAAGGCCAAACTTCCAATCTTGATAAATGATTGATTGAGGATCCTCAAATAGGATCATATATGCATAAAATAATGAATGAAAGAAACTTCCCTTGATTAAATTTTATCATAGGTTGAGGTTGCTTCATGAGCAAGGCACAGTCAAGGCACAGTTGAATTAGGGTTTCCTTGGGAAACAATCCTCAAGCACTATGGGTTATCTTGATCAAATTGGAAAATTGAGATACTTGGGAGACATATATGGTGACTAGGAGATTTGTGGACCATTTCCATGCTTTTTTCTCGTCTTCATATAGCCATTGCATTGGGCTTGGGAGCCTCTTAGGAGCATGGGAGCACATGATCACTTGAGCTTCAAAACAAAAAGAGTTAGTGACATATTTTTTTGCTTTTGGTTAGTAAACAAATAAGAAAAGCAATAATATACAATACAAGAATGCTTGGTGGTCTCAAAACACTCACACAAGTCCCAACCCTAGGGTTAAGGAGCCAAACATGCTATGATCCTTGAGGCAATGTACCTATGCAATAACATGAATGCCATGAGGGATATTAGGGTCAAAATTAGGGTCTTACAGATGCCCCTATTTAAGGTCGTTCTAGTCGGAGATATGAAGGTTAAAATTTTCATCTCGACGAGATAGAATGAGCTTAAATAATAATAAAGAGACGAATTTTGGTCCCTAAGAGACCTCATGATGCAAATGTATGCATGCAAAAATAAAATCTTCATGGTGAATAATTGCCACAAATGAAAAGAAATCGGGAGAAACTGAAAATTCCAATAGGAGTAACACACTCACTAAGGAGACAGAGACTCTAGGGAAATAAAAGTAAAAATGCGTGAGGAGGCCACGACTTGAAAACTTGCTGGGAGACACGAAGGCATTCCACGAAAATAAATCGATGGAAAGAATCGAGTTGACGCAAAGATGCATGTATTGGGGAATATGTCAGTACAGCAAAACTATCCACATCGGACACATCGGATGAAAATCCGGATTCATACGGGGATATCCACAAAGGACCCAGCTGAGGGAAAAGCAAGGAGATATTATCGGTTACTAGGTAATAAACTCAAAAAGAGATATGTTATCAAAACACCGGTTACTGAGTGAGAGAACAACACGCTCAGGGAGAAATCTGACTCCACAGGGGACAAAAAGTCATAATAGGGAGCAAAAGGAAGGAACACCAGGGATACCGGTTACTGGGCATATAATAGGTGACCAACCAGGCGTGAATTGGGAACATATCCAAGACACTCATCATCCGAAGGGAGGGCTGAAAAAAGCAAACTCGGCTTACAGGATGGGCATTCGATTCCATGAGGAAATACGAATCTTACTCAACTGAGGAAGAAAAAGACTAAGACTGAAGAGCGCATGAGATATATTATCTATTACCGTCATAACGTAGATAACATACTCGCATGGAAGATTATCCACAACCGGTTACTGGGTTAATAAAGGATGAATTGACCGAAAAGAAAGGACATCGGGATACTGGTTACTGGGTATAAAATGATGACCAATCAGAAGGAGAAACAATCATTACCAAACAAGGGTAAATGAAAGATGACTCGCAAGGGATAAATTGCCTAACAAAAGCAATTATCCAAGAGATATATCACCGGTTACTGGGTGAAATACTCGAAAACAAAGGAGTATCAATATCGGTTATTGGGTAAAGATAACCAACAAAGAGGGGATTACATCTCTGGTTACTGGGTAGAAAACCACAGAAATAGGACTTACAACTACCGGCTACTGGGTAGAAGGCCACGAAATCTGCTGGGGAAAAAGATGAACAATTACTGGTTACTAAGCAATTGAACAATTAAACCATAGGGAACTGCAGGGGATAACAAGAGAGGAAGTCAATCCAGGGACAAACTAGAAAGACACCATCAAACAAGACTCAACCTAATGAGGATATATCTCAGGGGAATAATTCCATCCCAATACACAACTGGGGAGGAAACTGAAACAAAAATCATCCACGAGGACATAACTCAGTGGGGAAGAAAGAAGAAAAGATAGACATTTTCTGCTTATGGGGCTGACTCTATATGGAGAGAACAGACACCAACATCTGCTTGGCGAAGAACATTTCACCAACAACAGGAGATAACAAACAAAGGTATATAGAAAAAAAATGCAACATGAATATCTGAATGCTATGATTATGCGTGTATATGCATGATTTGTGTATGATTAATGCTGACAGACAGACATATCTAACACAAACAGGTCCAAGAATTCACGAACGGACACCAAACATATCATCTCAACAAGAAGGGCAAAGCCTACTGGAGGACTCAGCTTGGGAACAACCCGAGCAGGATGAAAATAAATCATCGAGGATATCAAACCCTTTCCCAAAGCTACACTCGTTGATGGTACAAAGAAGATGTATTCAGGAGCAGCGAAAGAGAATACCAAATAGAGAACTCAACTCTGGTAGGGATTATCTCTGGAAGAAGAAACACGGGAAGACGTCGATCACACCTGGGGAAAGGCAAAGTCACATCTTCCAACTGTCGGGGACTTTCCATCAATTCTCTCGGGGACAGGCTGCTGAATATCAATAAGATCCGCCGGAGAAGAAACTCTACTGGGGAAGCTTATCAAGGAACGATATGAAACTCTGTGGGGAACAACCACCAACCAGATGCACATCAGTCAAAACACTCCCTTCTATCTATTGGAGAGGAAACTCTGCTAAGGGGAGAAATAGTATTTTCTTCACTAGGGAAGGAAACAAACACATCTTCCACATCAACTCTCAATGCTAGAATAAATCCTCAGACTCAGAGGGGACACAAATTATCAAACTCTGACCCGGCAACCCCACCGGGGACAGGTCGCAAATGTTCTCAACGGAACTACCCTGGCTGAGGAGATCGGACATGAATCCTTTGTCAACAAATGACATGGTGGGGATGAGAAGAGGAACAAACGTTTTCACCAATCGCTCTAGGAAACTTCCTGCTGAGGAGACAATTATCTGGAAAGATAGCCCTGCAGGGAACACATGCTTACTCCACTGGGAACTCCTACTCATGTTGGGTAAAGACAAACTTCTTCGTGAGTAGAATAGCATATCAACTTTTATCAATCTATAAGGGATTTTAGTTCAGTCCATCAAGGGATGACAACCATATATTTGATAAAACACAAATGCCAGCGCCTGATACAGAAGGAATATAAGTCTCTAAAGGATCAAGAACTGGAATGGAAAGGATCCTCCACAGATCAACTAATAACCAATCATGGATTGCTAAGACTCCGCGGGGAAAATAAGCATGTATGCATAAACAAACTATCCGGGAACCGTCTTGGATGAAGATCCATAAATTCTACTAGGAGAAAGCAATCCAATAAGATAGATCCAGCCACTGTCATCAAAGAGAACCTCTCATACCATACTCTCTGGGAAGCTGATGATGTAACAATCTTTCTGCGCTCGATGGGAAGACAACTGAAAACTGATGAAGAGGATAGAAAAATTCCAGAATATGAACAAATATCTTACCTTTTGGTGATCATACTATCCTTGGGAAAGCACTGAGGACATTCCACTTATCTTTTCAATCATTCTGAATGTTCATTGTGTAAAAAAAACAGTTTATAAAAACTTTATTTGTATAAAAAATGATATTCATCAATTAAAACATGTAAACATTTGTTAAACAGAAACAAATAGGAGTGCAAAGAATTGGATAAAGGCTCAAATTTATTTAATAGAATGGTAGTCCGCAAATGGCGAGACTCCATGGATCTTTACAAATTTGAAATTGGTGATATACATGGAGAAAAGGCTACATTGAACATAATGACCGTTTCTCCACCAACTTTGAATCCACTGTATTTGAAGCTTCAGTTAATGATGACTGAGCGAGAATCTTTGACAGACAACCGTCGTAGAACAAAGTCTTGTCAGGATGCAGTTACTTGCCAAATCCCTATTTTTTGCCTAGATTTCCCTAGGGTGAGGTGCTCAATCTAGCGGGATATATATATATATATATATTATATATATATATATATATATATATATATATATATATATTCATTTTTTATGTCTCCAACTTTTGCTTGGATCGCCCTTTCGGGTTTTCAATCCACCGAGACGCTCATTTCTGCCTAAGCCGTCCTTTCGGGTTTTCAACTTAGCGAGCTATTCTGTTTTTATTTTTAGACGAAGTATTTCTTGATTGCATCTGAATTCACAGGACAGGTGAAATCCTCCCCATCCATAGTTGTAAGTAACAAAGCACCGCCTGAAAAGGCTCTTTTAACAACGTATGGACCTTCATAGTTTGGAGTCCGCTTGCCCCTGGAATCGAGCGCAAAAGACAAAACCTTCTTGAGCACGAGGTCACCTTCTCGGAACACCCGATGTTTGACCTTCTTATCAAAGGCTTTCTTCATCCTCTGCTGATATAACTGACCATGGCACATGGCAGTTAATCTCTTTTCTTCAATCAAATTCAGTTGGTCATAACGACTCTGCACCCATTCGGCCTTAGTGAATTTGGCTTCCATCAAGACTCTCATTAATGGAATCTAAACCTCCACGGGGAGCACAACCTCCATTCCATATACAAGGGAGAAAGGGGTTTCCCCTGTTGAAGTGAGGACAAATGTACGATAGCCATGCAAAGCAAATGGCAGCATCTCATGCCAATCTTTGTATGTCACAACCATCTTCTGAATAATCTTCTTGATGTTCTTGTTAGCAGCTTCAATAGCCCCATTCATCTTGGGTCTATAGGGAGAAGAATTATGATGTGCAATCTTGAACTCGCTACACAGCTCTTTCATCATCTTGTTGTTCAAGTTAGATCCATTATCAGTAATGATCTTATCTGGCACACCATATCGGCATATGAGTTGGTTCTTGATAAACTTCACGACCACCTGCCTGGTCACATTTGATACGATGCCGCTTCCACCCACTTGGTGAAGTAATCAATATCTACGAGAATAAAACGGTGACCGTTCGACGCCTTAGGTTCAATCATGCCAATCACGTCAATTCCCCACATGGAGAAAGGCCATGTTGAGGAAATAACATTCAGAAGTTTCGGGGGAATATGAATCTTATCCGCATAAATCTGACACTTATGGCATTTCTTCACATACTTACAGCAGTCAGACTCCATTGTCAGCCAATAGTAGCCTGCTCTCAACATCTTCTTCGCCATAGCATGTCCATTGGAATGAGTACCAAATGAACCCTCATGGACTTTAGTCATTAACAGGTCTGCTACGTGTCTATCCACACATCTGAGCAGAACCATGTCAAAATTCCTCTTGTAAAGCACATCGCCATTAAGGTAGAAACTACCAGATAATCTCCTCAAAGTCTTCTTATCTTTAACAGATGCCCCAGGCGGGTAAGTCTGACTTTGGAGAAAACACTTGATATCATAATACCATGGCTTATCATCTTTCACCTCCTCAACTGCAAACACATGAGATGGTCTGTCCAAGCGCATCACAGTAATATTGGGGACCTCATTCCAATATTTCACCACAGTCATTGAAGCAAGCGTAGCGAGAGCATCTGCCATCCGATTCTCATCTCGAGGAATATGACGGAAATCAACCTTAGTAAAGAAAGTTGAAATCCTCCTCGCATAATCTCTATATGGGATGAGGCCAGGCTGATTCGTCTCCCACTCACCCTTAATCTGATTAACAACAAGGTCCGAATCACCATAAACATCAAGATGTTTGATCCTAAGATCAATACACTCTTCCAAACCCATAATACAAGCCTCATACTCCGCCACATTATTTGTGCATTTGAAAGTTAGCCTTGCTGTAAAAGGAAAATGCGTGCCTTGAGGAGTAATAATCAATGCCCCAATACCATTTCCATACTGATTGACAGCACCATAGAACACCATACCCCATCGGGAACCAGGCTCTGGCCCTTCATCGAGCATAGGCTCATCACAATCTTTCATCTTCAAATACAGAATCTCCTCATCAGGGAAGTCATACTGCACAGACTGATAATCTTCAAATTGTTGATGTGCCAAATGGTCAGCCAAGATACTACCTTTAATAGCTTTTTGAGCTCGATACTCAATATCATACTCATATGACAACATCTGCCAACAGGCAATTCTCCCAGTTAAAGCAGGCTTCTCAAAGATATACTTGATCGGATCCATTCTGGATATCAACCAAGTCGTATAATTCAACATATACTGGCGTAAACGCTTAGCAGCCCAAGCCAAAGCACAACACGTCTTCTTAAGCATTGAGTACCGAGACTCATAGTCAGTAAACTTCTTACTCAAGTAGTATATTGCATATTCTTTCTTTCCTGATTCATCTTGCTGACCAAGGACACAACCCATGGAATCATCAAGCACAGTTAAGTACATAATCAATGGTCTCCCTTCAACAGGCGGAGACAGAATCAGAGGCTCGGACAGATACTCTTTGATACTATCAAAGGCCTTTTGGTAATCCTCGGTCCAATCATGACGCTGATCTTTCTAGAAGAGCTTGAATATTGGTGCACATGTGGCAGTCATGTGGGATATAAATCTCAAAATGTAATTCAAGCGGCCAAGATAACCTCGGACTTGCTTCTCAGTTTTGGGCGCAGGCATCTCTTGTATTGCTTTGACCTTGGCAGGATCAACTTCAATACCTCTCTCGTTGACAATTAAGCCCAATAACTTGCCGGAACGGACTCCAAATGTACACTTGTTTGGATTCAAGCGGAATTTGTACTTCCTCAAACGCTGGAAAAGCTTCAGCAAGTGCTCTACATGTTCAACTTCCATTTTCGACTTTGCAATCATATCATCAACATATACCTCGATCTCCTTGTGCATCATATCATGAAATAAGGTAGTCATAGCACGTTTATACCTGGCTCCGGTGTTCTTCAAACCGAAGGGCATCACTCGATAACAGAATGTTCCCTAAGGTGTGATGAATGTTGTCTTCTCCATATCCTCGGGTACCATTTTAATCTGATTATAACCGAAAAATCCGTCCATAAACGAAAACAAATTGAATTTAGCTGTATTGTCTACCAACATATCAATGTGTGGTAGAGGGAAGTCATCTTTCGGACTAGCTTTATTCAAGTCACGGTAATCTACACACATTCGGACTTTTCCTTAATTCTTAGGCACGGGCACAATATTGGCCACCCATTGAGGATATGTAGAAGTCACCAGAAACCCCGCATCAATTTGCTTCTGAAATTCTTCTTTAATCTTCACTGCCATATCAGGATGAGTTCTTCTGAGCTTCTGCTTCACAGGCACACACTCAGGCTTCAACGGCAAGAAATGTTGCGCGATATCAATATCTAGACCAGGCATGTCTTCATACGACCAGGCAAAGACGTCGGCATATTCTCGTAGCAACTCAATCAACCCCTTCTTAACTGACTCTTCAAGGAGTGCCCCAATCTTCACTTCACGAATGCAGTCTTCAGACACCAAGTTGACTATTTCCAGATTCTCAAGATGTGGCTGAATGATCTTCTCCTCGTGCTCAAGCAGACGGGTAATCTCATCAGGAATCTCTTCAACATAATCTTCTTCTGCCTCAAATACAGGGAACTCAAAGTTGGGAGATGGTGTTGGATCATTATGTTCAATGGGTTTAATTAACCTGCATAATGATTTTGAGTATAAAAGAGATTTCAAAATTCAACTAAGGCAAATCATTATGCAGATGAAAAGATTGATTTTGTTCTCTTTTTTAGGGTTTTATGGTGATCACCAATTTCATGCAAAAAGCAAAAAGGAAAAATAATTTGAGAAAAACAAACATTTAACATGCGATTATTGAATGAATATCCTTGTATTAATCAAATTATGCCAACAATGTCTTCACTTCTCCTTTTGGCATGGGAGAAGGGTTTTCAAACAAAATGAACACATTACATTGACTTATGGATAACTGTTGGAACATCAATAGCGACCCAATTATTGCAGATTCCTCCGGGTATGACAAAGTTGCCAAGGTCTTCCTCTTCATCATTTTCAACAATAGCAGCAACTTCCTGATCTTCCACGGTGTGGATGAAACCTCCACTCTGGAACAGCCCAAGATCATTAGAAACACCAGAAGAGTACCCTATGCCAGCTCGGGACTTGTTATCTTCCAACTTAATCATTTTCCCCAAACCAGTAGTTGCATCATGCTCAATGGCCAACTTCGCATCATAATAGGAGACAAATGAAGAAAGTCCTTTCCTTGAAGGCTCAGCAATAGATAAGGCTTGGAACGGCGTCCCAACCTCATCCTCAACATCAATATAGGAGAAAGAAGATAAATGGATGACCAAGAGAGCCTTCTCTTCCCCTATCACCACCAACTTCTTGTTCTTCACGAACTTCAACTTTTGGTGCAGGGTGGATGTCACGGCGCCTGCCTCGTAAATCCATGGTCTTCCAAGCAAACAGCTATAAGACGGATGAATATCCATGACCTGGAAAGTGATTTGGAAATCACTAGGTCCAATCTTGATCGGGAGTTCTACTTCGCCGATCACAGTTTTGCGCGATCCATCAAACGCCTTCACTACCACTCCACTCTACCTCATGGGAGGCCCCTGATATGAAAGTTTAGCAAGAGTGAATTTTTGAAATACATTGAGTGATGACCCTGTGTCCACCAACACATTGGACAGGGCATCATCTTTATAATTCATGGATATATGTAAAGCCAAATTGTGGTCTTTTCCCTCCTCGGGAAGATTATCATCACAGAAGCTCAAATTGTTGCAGGCGGTTATATTTGCAACAATGCTATCAAACTGCTCAATTGTGACATCGTGATCCACGTATGCCACATCCAACACCCTTTGCAACGCTTCGCGGTGTGGCTCTGAATTCATTAACAAAGATAAAACAGATATCTTTGATGGAGTTTGTAGCAACTGATCCACAACATTATACTCACTCCTTTTGATGAGCCTCAGCATTTCATCACCATTCTCTTTCAAAATGCCAGACTGGCCAACTAGGATAGGAGTATTATTGGTTTTAACAACAACAGGGTCAACACCCTTCACAACAGGAACGGACTGATTTGAAGAAGAAGTCCCCACGAGACTGACATGACTGACAACATCTTTCCTCACAACGTGTTTGTGGGATTTCGGCTGAGCCGAGAAAACACGACCACTACGGGTCACTCCACTAACGTCAGAAATGCTCACAACAGAGGTTGAGGGCAACGACACCTCCTTCCCATCTTCTAGCATGACTTCATTATAATGGTAGGGAACCGCTTTGTCTGATACATACGGGACAGGACCCGCTGGCTTAATCACAAGAGCTGGCGATACTTTCTTCTTGCTACCATCATACTTAATAACAACAGGATCAAGAATTTTGAATACGGGAGTAATAACATCTACTTTATCCTCATTACGATTCTGAAGTATCTCAATCATCCCTTGATCTATCATCTCTTGGATGTCCTTTCTCACTTGACGACATCCTCTTTCATTGATAGTGCACACCTGGCACCTATCATGATCATGCTCATAATGGATGTGTTCACACAATAGCTTATGCATCTCCACTAAGGACTTCCTTATGTCATTCACATAAAGGACTTTTTACTTGCCAGGGCACCCCTGAACCATATTAACAGCTGCTTTCCCATGCTCGGGCAATGGGTTCTTCTTCACATTAGGGCCTACGTCCTCAAAGAACAGTATCCCACTCCTTACAAGGTGTTGCACCTTGGTCTTCAATGGATAGGAATTCTCCACATCATGTCCGGGAGCACCAGAATGATACACACAATGGAGTTCGGGCTTATACCACCACTGAGGATTGGCTGGTACAACGGGAGGATCACGAGGAGTTATCAGCTTCCTATCAATTAAGGAAGGATAAAGCTCAGCATATGTCATCGGAATCGGATCAAAAGTCACCCTCTTCCTCTCGTAGTTGCTGGTGCTGGTGTTGTTATTGTTGCGAGGCTGGTAAGCCTGTTGTGGTTGACGATGTTGTTGTTGTGGTTGTTATTGAACTTCTCTGAAAGTAGGTGCTATATGAGCCACCTGGTGTTGGTTGACAGTTGGACGGACATCTCTCCTCTTCACAGAGGGCCTCCTTTTAACATGGGAAGACACATCATGAGTCTCCCCCTCCTTCTTCCTAGAAAATCCTCCATATTTCTTTGCTGAGGAACCATCATCACGAGATAAACACCCTTCACGGACCCCTTCTTCTAGCCTCGTCCCCATATTCACCATTTCAGTGAAGTCCGAGGGGTGGCACTATCAAAGTCTTCAAGAAGATCTTTGTCATCTCCTTCTCCTCCAGGGGTGGCACTATCTGAGCTGCCAGTTCTTGCCATCTCTGGGCGTATTCCTTGAAGGTCTCCTTATCCTTCTGGGACATCTCCCTCAACCGGTCCCTGTCTGGAGCCATATCCACATTATATTTATACTGCTTCACAAAGGCCTCGCCTAGATCGTTGAAAGTGCGGATGCTTGCACTCTCCAGCCCCATATACCACCGGAGCGCAGCACCTGTCAAGCTATCCTGAAAGTAGTGAATCAGCAGCTGGTCATTGTCAGTTTATGTTGACATCTTGCGAGCATACTGAAGGAGAATTGCCATCCAAGGCGCAGCGGAATTTAAAATTTTCTCCATTTAGGGATCCTTACAAATGGGCATGATCAGTGATAGAATCGTTACCTCTTGTGGCGATCATGAACGTTGAGCGATGACAACGTCTCTACTCAGTCCACACGAACGGATTCCTTCAATCTCAGTACTAGCTGCTACGAATGAAGGCTTTGAGTGAGAGAGAGAGAAACGAAATTGCAAGCCTGAGTGACAATGCTTCTACCCAAGGGTTCTATTTATAGAACCACTTGTATGGGCTTCAAGCTAAAAAGCCCACTTAAGTGTATGGCCCATATCTTATAATATGCCAAAATCACTTAAGTATTGGGTACCTTATCATATTTCGTATTCTATTTAAGTACACCGTACCTTATGCTGTTCTATAATTCACTTAAGGAAACCGTACATTACAGTATTCCTTAATTACTCTATCTCTCATCAATTCGTCCTTTGTGTGTGACCCTATAGGTTTTCGCGGCGTTGGTAATTATATTAAATCACGTATTTAATATAATAAACAGTGAGCGGTATCTAGCAACACATCACTTCTACCCAAGACACGAATATGTCATGTGATCTGACAAGTCCTTCTGTGATAATAATTATGTGTATAATTATCCTTTTGCCCTTATGTCTATATTGAACACAAGGCATAGATCGTGTCATCCTTGTCCAGTTCAATATTGGGCCCATAGACATTTATCCTGATACACAGGATGGGCAAATTCCATATAGGTCACTCATGTCCCTCAGCATGCTTCGTGGAGTACCCATCAACTGTCTTTATGGTTATCCAGTTACGGACAACGTTGGGTCAACAATAAAGCACTTGACTCTACATCTAGGGTCCATAGTGGTTTCAGGTCGAAGAGTGGTATACACCATTATCACCATGAGAATAACTTATGACACTTTGCATAACATTCTATATAGTATTCTCATAGCGGGTCAATCCAGTATAAATATTACTCTTAATATTCATACCTATGTTTAAGACTTGATAACTCTTTATCCATGATCCATGAGATGTGATCATCAGTCTACAAACATAATAGTATTAATGCTTTAATGTTATCCCACTTCACAATAAAGCTCGACTACGGATACTTTAAGAATAGTGTCCTTATGTTTAATGTGATCTCATGATTAAGTCATACTTGATACATTAAACGGACTAGCTATTATAGGGACTTTATTAAACAAACATAATAAAGAAAAAGCCTTTTATTATTAATAAATAATTCGATACAAGTACCAAAAGTATTGGCCTCTAGGGCTTACACCAACAATCTCCCACTAGCACTAGAGCCAATCAGGCATAACCCTAATGCCCATAGATCTAGTGTGGCCATCATGCTTCTGCTGCGCAAGAGGCTTTGTCAGTGGGTCAGCAATATTGTCAAGTGTAGGTACTCTACATATTTTCACATCTCCTCTATCTTTTATCTCTCGAATGAGGTGATAACGCCTAAGTATGTGTTTGGATCGTTGGTGAGATCTAGGCTCCTTAGCTTGTGCGATAGCACCATTGTTATCACAATAGAGACCAATGGGATCCACAATTCTAGGGACTATGCCAAGTTCACTAATGAACTTTTTGATCCAAACAACTTTCTTTGTTGCACTTGAGGCAGCAATATACTCGGCCTCGGTTGTAGAATCAGCAACTGTAACTTGCTTTGAACTTTTCTACCTCACAGCGCCACCATTTAAGCAAAACACATAACCATTGGAATCATTCATATTAAAGCGTCTCAGCACTTTGTCTATGTACTCTGACTTAGGCCAAGCAGTTTTGTGATCTATCTCTATAGATTCTGATTCCTAATATATAGGCTGTTTCACCTAGGTCCTTCATAGAAAAGCATTTCCCCAACCAAGACTTTACTTGTTGTAGGGTAGGGATATCGTTTCCAATGAGTAATATGTCATCTACATATAATACCAGGAAAACGATCATGCTCCCACTAACCTTCTTGTAGACACAGGGCTCATGTTCGTACTTGATCCATGAGTAATACATCACCTTGATCAGTTATGAGATATCAATATCTCTCAGGTATGTGACTATCCTGCCTGACCTTTGTTGGTCTTGTTCTACTTGAGCAGGTTGCTCTTACACAACTATTTGTGTTTCCTGCTCTAATTCCTCCATAGGTGTATCAATGCTTTGTGATTCTTGAATTTCATCAAGCTCTACTTTCCTCCCACTGATTCCTTTGGAAATAAAATCCTTTTCCAGGAAAACTCCAGTTCGAGCGACAAACACTTTGCCCTCAGAAGGATTGTAGAAGTAATACCCTCTTGTTTCTTTAGGATACCCCATAAATAAGCATTTGTCAGATTTGGGCTCAAGCTTAGTTGAAATTTGTCGTTTCACATAAACTTCGCAACCCCAAATCTTCATGTAAGACATATGTGGTTTCTTACCACTCCATATCTCATATGGTGTCTTCTCAACCTTTTTGGATGGAACACGGTTAAGTGTGTAAGCTGCTGTCAATAGTGCATGTCCCCAAAAGGAGTTTGGAAGATCGGCGTGACTCATCATGGATTGGGCCATGTCCAACAGGGTTCGATTTCTTCTCTCAGATACACCATTCCATTGGGGTGTTCTAGGAGGAGTGAGTTGGGATAGGATCCCACACTCTTTCAGATGGTCATTAAACTCTAGGCTTAAATACTCACCACCTCGATCTGATCGAAGAGTTTTAATATTCTTACCTAGTTGGTTTTGTACTTCATTCTTGAATTCCTTGAACTTTTCAAAGGACTCTGATTTGTGTTTCATTAAATACACATAACCATATTTACTGAAATCATCAGTGAATGTGATGAAGTACTGAAAACCTCCTCTGGCTGGTATGTTCAGTGGTCCATATACATCAGTATGCATGAGGGCCAAAAGATCATTAGCTCTTTCACCTTTTCCTGTGAATGGAGACTTTGTCATCTTTCCAATTAAACAAGATCTGCATGTCTCATATGATTCATAATCAAAAGAGTCCAAGAATCCATCTTTATGGAGTTTTTGGAAATGCGTTTCTCATTTATGTGGCCTAATCGACAATGCCAAAGGTAAGTTGGATTTAACTCATGAGGTTTCATCCTTTTAGTATTAATGTTATAAATAGGCATTTCAAGATCAAGGACATATAATCCATTTGTTCATTTGTGCAGTAGCATAGAATATATCATTCAAATAAATTGAGCAACAATTGTTCTTTATTATAAATGAAAAACCAAACTTGTCCAAACAAGAAACGGAAATAATATTCCTGCTAATTGCGGGTACATAATAACAGTTCTCTAACTGAATTATTAAACAACTAGGTAAAGTCAATACATAAGTTCCTACGGCTAAAGCAGCAACCTTTGTTCCATTGCCAACTCGTAGGTCGACTTCACCTTTTGCCAAATCTCTACTCCTTTTTAGTCCCTGGACATTTGTACAAATGTGAGAATCGCATCCAGTATCTAATACCCATGATGCAGAAGTAGATAAATTAATTTCAATAACAAAAATACCTGAAGTTGAAGTCTCTACTCCATTCTTCTTATCTTCCAGGTACTTTGGGCAGTTTCTCTTCCAGTGTCCGGTCTTACCGTAATGGAAGCAGGTGCCTTCTTTTGCTATGCCTCCACTAGGCTTTAAAGCAGCAACGGTGGGTTTGGGTTTGGCAACTTCCTTGCCTTTCCCTCTATCACCCTGCTTGGTGGGCCTTTTGTTCTGTCTCTTTCCATTTCCGATCATCAGAATGGACTTCCCTTTTGACTTTAGATTCTTCTCAGCAGTTCTTAACATGGCGAGAAGTTCAGGAAGATATTTGTCCATATCATTCATATTGAAATTTAGGACAAATTGACTGAATCTATCTGGCAACGATTGGAAGATCAAATCAGTTGCAAGTTCCTTTCCGAGGGGAAAGCCCGATCTCTCAAGGTTCTCCACATACCCAATCATCTTGAGCACATGGGGACCTACAGGGGCTTCCTCAGCTAACTTGCCTTGAAATTGGCTTTTGAAACTTCAAACCTCTCATGCCTTGCTTGCTCTTGATAAAGCATCTTCAGGTGTTCGATCATATCGAACGCTGCCATGTTCTCATGTTGCTTTTGCAATTCTGAGTTCATGGTAGCTAGCATGAGACAAGAAGTTTCATTGGCATCATCGACATGCTTCTTATAAGCATCTCTTTCTGCCTTAGGTGCAGAACTAGGAGGTTCCTCTTTAGGAACAGGTTTCTCCAAGACATACAGCTTTTTATCATGTTTGAGGACAATCCTCAGGTTTCGGTGCCAATCCAGAAAATTTGTCCCAGACAATTTCACCTTGTCAAGGATTGATCTCAAGATG
Source organism: Lathyrus oleraceus (assembly GCF_024323335.1). NCBI lineage: Eukaryota > Viridiplantae > Streptophyta > Magnoliopsida > Fabales > Fabaceae > Lathyrus > Lathyrus oleraceus. The sequence continues at coordinate 498,234,710 of NC_066581.1, forward strand.
TTGTTAGAGGTGTTTGTTGTCATGGTAATCTACATAAGGATTAATGAAAATATAAGTATCATTGACATATTTAATTAGGCCTTTAATTAAATATGCTCCCACTATTTTACTCAAAACAAATGACCCTTATCATTTGATTCGGAAAATCCTGTTGGAAGATTTTCTAGTGGGTCGAGATCCATATTTCACTTCGTTCTAAGTCCACGTAGGCGGATTACACAAAACTAGGTTATTTAGGTAGGAACTTCTTCCAATTGTATCTCATACAACTCTCAAAATTCCAGTTGGGTGAATAACTCCTTATTCCAATCCATCATATGGATCATTCCCAACTCTTGCTTCTAGACATATATAATATTATTATAATTAAGTTTGACCCATCGTTTTAGCAGTTGGATATTACAATTATCCCATCGCATCTTACCAATATAGAAAATGCACCTCGCGTAGACGAAACCTACATTATCCGATACTAGTCTTGATGAGTGCTAAAACTTGGAAAGCAAACATATATAATATTATTATAATTTGTTTAGTTAAGTTTGACCCATTGTTTTAACAATTGGATATTATAATTATCCCATCGCACCTTACCAATATAGAACATGCACCTCGCGTAGGCGAAACCTACATTATCCGATACTAGTCTTGATGAGTGTTAAAACTTGGAAAGCATAAACTTAATATTTAATTTGAGGGAATTTGTAATTATTCTGATCTCACCGGCTTATTTATCATATAAATCGTCTCTCACATGCATCAACATACATTCACATGCATCAACATACATATATAATGAAACAATTATGGCCCCTAGCGCAATTGTTCTCCCAAGCCAATGAGAGAACCTAAGCTAACCTAATAACGATCTAAGCTTCCTCAAGCAAGATCTTCAAGGTTTTCCTCCTCTGGCACTGACTTCTTTGCTTTCTTCATAACATTACATTACATAAAGAAACTCGTTTTACATACGAGGGAGTGAGATGAGAAAAGAAGTTACATTGAGAGATTAAAAGAGAGGCACGACACGCAGGTCGTATTTTAAAACCCAAAACAAAATAAAGGAAAACTAAAACCATAACCGATCACCACAAGACAATAATAAACACATTATTATTATTATTATCAATTTTAATTCTTTTAATAAATTAAAACCAAATTAAATCTCGACGATCGATCACATTACGCAGAGTTAGCCGAACGGGTGAATTTTGCCTTGCGTTAACCGGTTAACCAAACGCGTTAGCCGGTTAACACTGTTTGAAAATCTGTTCAAATTTTTTTTTCTGCCTGGCGTTAACCGGTTAACCAAATGCGTTAACCGGTTAACATTGTTTGAAAATCTCTTAGAAAACTATATTCCTTCTAGCGTTAATCGGTTAACCATATGCGTTAACCGGTTAACACTGTTTGAAAAACAGTTAGAAAATTTTATTTCTGTCTTGCGTTAACCGGTTAACCACATGCGTTAACCGGTTAACACTGTACGAAAATTTGTTAGAAAGCACAACTCTTGTGCAATCACAACCCCAATCGCATAACTCTCTGACAACACAACCCTTGTGCCGTCACTAACCCTGATGCACCAATTTCAAACCGTCAAACACATCTCGATTGTTGATTCAGTATGATTGATCAATACATCATTGCTTCACCATACTAATGTCGGATCAAGAAGCAAACGACCATTGATCGCTCAAAGGAAAACAACCATTGAGTGTTTGAATGAACGAAACGAGAACACTATATCTTATATAATGTATTTTGCATCAGGATTACTTATATCATATATATAACTTGATCGATCTCAATTTAATCTTTGATTCATTCTGTCTTTAATCGTATTAATACAGAAAATAAACAGGTATCAAATTCATGGTTTCGTAAGTGGCTCTGATACCACTGAAGGAGAATTGCCATCCAAGGCGCAGCAGAATTTAAAATTTTCTCCATTTAGTGATCCTTACGAATGGGCATGATCAGTGATAGAATCGTTACCTCTTGTGGCGATCACGAACATTGAACGATGACAACGTCTCTACTCAGTCCACACGAATGGATTCCTTCAATCTCAGTACTAGCTGCTACGAATGAAGGCTTTGAGTGAGAGAGAGAGAGAAACGAAATTGCAAGCCTGAGTGACAATGCTTCTACCCAAGGGTTCTATTTATAGAACCACTTGTGTGGGCTTCAAGCTAAAAAGTCCACTTAAGTGTATATGGCCCATATCTTATAATATGCCAAAATCACTTAAGTATTTGGTACCTTATCATATTTCGTATTCTATTTAAGTACACCGTACCTTACGATGTTCTATAATTCACTTAAGGAAACCGTACATTACAGTATTCCTTAATTACTCTATCTCTCATCAATCCGTCCTTTGTGTGTGACCCTATAGGTTTTCGCGGCGTTGGCAATTATATTAAATCACGTATTTAATATAATAAACAGTGAGCGGTATCTAGCAACACATCACTGCTACCCAAGACACAAAAATGTCATGTGATCTGACAATTCCTTCTGTGATAATAATTATGTGTATAATTACCCTTTTGCCCTTATGTCTATATTGAACACAAGGCATAGATCGTGTCATCCTTGTCCAGTTCAATATTGGGCCCATAGATATTTATCCTGTTACGCAGGATGGGCAAATTCCATATAGGTCACTCATGTCCCTCAGCATGCTTCGTGGAGTACCCATCAACTGTCTTTATGGTTATCCAGTTACGGACAATGTTGGATCAGCAATAAAGCACTCGACTCTACATCTAGGGTCCATAGTGGTTTCAGGTCGAAGAGTGGTATACACCATTATCACCATGAGAATAACTTATGACACTTTGCATAACATTCTATATAGTATTCTCATAGCGGGTCAATCCAGTATAAATATTACTCTTAATATTCATAACTATGTTTAAGACTTGATACCTCTTTATCCATGATCCATGAGATGTGATCATCAGTCTACAAACATAATAGTCTTAATGCTTTAATGTTATCCCACTTCACAATAAAGCTCGACTACGGATACTTTAAGAATAATGTCCTTATGTTTAATGTGATCTCATGTTTAAGTCATACTTGATATATTAAACGGACTAGCTATTCTAGGGACTTTATTAAACAAACATAATAAAGAAAAAACCTTTTATTATTATTAATAGTTCGATACAAGTACCAAAAGTATTGGCCTCTAGGGCTTACACCAACACATACATCACAAGATGGCTGAGCGGGCATGTATTTCCCTTGTACTTCTCAAAGTCAGGCACTTTAAATTTAACTGGGATTTTAACGTTGGGCACCAAGCACAACTCAGCAACACTTTTCCCAAAGATGTCCTTACCCCTCAAAGTCTTTAGTTTCTTGCGCAGCTCAAGGAATTGATCTTTCATTTCATCCATTTTTTCATATACATCCGGGCCCTCAGATGGATCGGAGTGATAAATGGTGTCTTCTACACGTGGGAGAGTGTGCACAATGGGAGGTGGCACAGATAGGACCGGGCTAGATGCCGACATAGAAGTAAGAGTAGGAGCAAAACCCTCTGGAACAAAATTAGATGGCATTCCCCAAGGGAATCCAGTTGGCATAGTTGGAGCGAAGTGGGTTGTCGCAGCAGGCACGGTTGAAGTAGCTACCTCGGATATGACCGTCCTCGCGGGAGGAGTTGCAGGAGTTGGTGAAGCTTGACTCTGCGCGACCAAAACTGACTCCATCATGGCAGTCAGCCTAGCGATCTCTTCCTTCAGGTCCCTGTTCTCTTGATCGAGATGTTCCATTATCTTCGGATGATTTGCGCTGGTATTATACCGGTGCATCAACTAGTCTTCAAAATAAATGAAGAGCAAAGAGTTAGACCACTGATCAAGAGCACGGAACAAAACCTGCTTATGCATATGATGCATGCAATGCTCGTGCACATGATTTGTTTTTTTTTATCAAAGGAACTTTATAGAGATCTATTTGCAAACATTTGGAAAATATTGAACTTCTAAGACATATATGGAATACTTATAGCAATAACATTTGGAAACTTTTTACACCAAAGAAGTAGTACAGTTTTGGTAACCAAATACAATACAAGAGAAAAAGAGAATGAACATCCTATGGAGCCCTAGAAGCAATCATCCAAAGCCTTCGAGATTGGAAGATAAGTAGCACGAAGCCTCTTCACATCTCTCTCATAAGCTGCTTCCATGTCGGCCTTCTCCTTGGCGAGCTGATCGTAATTCCTCTTCCAAAATCTGGATGAGTGAGGAAGAAGAGAAGTAACCATATCATCAGGCTCATCAATAACCTGCTGCTCTAGAAATTCTATCATTGCATCCTTATCTTTGAGTTGCTAAAGAAGTTCCTCACGCTCACGAACCCATGCACGCGACCGGTCTTCGTCTCTCAACTCCTCTACTCCTTGATTAGGGAGGGTTGAAGGCCCAACCATAATCACAGGGGTAGGTGTAATACCCCAAAATTTACCCATCATTTTTTCTTGGAAGCATGGGATTTTGTTTTACACTTCATTAGCATCATATTAGGTCATACTCATTGCATACTGCATTAGTGACATGGAAATCAAATTTTGATTGATCACTCCTTAACAGAAGGAGCCCACACAAAGCAAGATTGAGATTTGGACTTCATTTCTCTAAGTATACAAGTCTCAAGGGTCTCAGGGGGCTCCATGTATCCTATTATGGTCCTCAGTTCATCAGTGAAGGATTCAGAGCTATCAGAGTGTTCATCTGGATTTAATCAGGAAAATTAGGGTTTCAAAGCTACCTGCAACAGGCAATGCTTGGTTGTAAATATAGGAGCTCATCCATGTCATGATTGGAGAGGTATCTTGGCCTAGGAAGATTCACAATTATCTCAGAAAGATCCATTGGCAAGTAGTGCAATCAGTTCCCGATCATTTTTGCCCTAAAATTAGGGTTTGGTATAAAATCAGTTTATTTTTTATTCTTTGGGTGAAACTATTTTCCATGGCCCTCCATATGTCCACAAGGGTCTACATACAAAAAATCAGCTTTTTATCTGAGCCAGAGGTGCTTCAATTGATCAATGGAATCGAGAATCAGACAGTTTAGGAAAAGTCAACTGTGGGGCCAGAAAAGTCAACTCCTGACATTTTGAGAGTGGAATCTCAAAATCCATGCCTAGGGGATCCTACATGTGAAATTTGATCAAGGTTGGATCTTGGATTCATCATTTAATCAGGAATTGGAAAAGTTACTTAATTTGGAAATGGTTGACTTTCCATTTAGGGCAAGTTTTCATGATTGTTGCACTCACTTTAAGCCCAATTCCCATCAAGATAAAAGCTCCATTTGAAAATTTCTGCAACATGAAAGTTGTTCCTCTTGTTCCAAGCTTTCTAGAAATATAAAGTTTTCTCCATTTGGATCAAAATTGAGAAAGTTATGCTTAGTCAAAGTGAGACATTTTTTTAGAACACTTAGAAAAATTTCTAAGTCTCAAAATCTTCAAAGTTTGTCAAGACTTCTTGGCCAGTGTTCTTGCACTTCAAGGCATCATTTGAAATTGTTTTCTTCACAACAATTGTACCTTGTCATGTTCTCTTTCACCTCCTTTTGGAATCATCTCATTTGGATCCATGGTTTGAGAGATACATTCACCTAAAGTGGGCACCATGACTTGATTTTCTAGGCAGATTTTAGGCCAAACTGGCCCAATCAGTTTTGCATGGTGAGACCTGAACTTGAGGTCCATTTTTCACCTTCTTTCATTCATCATTTCAACTTGTGCTCAACATGAAAGATGCTATGCTCCATGAGGTCTTGCTACTGTTTGCATTATTTCATCATTTGGTGACTTGATCATCAAGTTACATGGACTCAAAGTCACCCCTTTGGACTTTTTTCTTGCCAAAACAAACCAACCAAACCATGCTGCATTACACAGCCCACATTTTTTTACCTCATTTCGCCATGCATTGAATGTTCATTCACTTAAGTTTGGCCCAAAATAACAATATTTCACATGCCCTCTTTCTACACCCCACTTTGCATTATTTTGCTTATGGACATCATGGATTTCTGAGCCCATTAGAACATTTGATCCATCATATTTAAAAGCCTGAAATCCTAAACCTAAACAAAAGCATTGGAATTTCGTTGCAAGCAAGGCAAAGTCACAAGTCAGATTCCATTCTTCTCATCAAGCTATCAAGTTGAAGCATTGAAGCACCATCAAGGAAGCACCATTATTATTCCATTCTCTCCATAATCAAGAGGCAGTGGACCTAACTTCCACTAGGTAACTCTATCACTCCTCTTCCATGGCCATGTATTGATACATCTATATCATTACCATGCTTGCTTACCATGCTCGTCATTATCATCACTACTGTTTGCCATGCTAATCATATGCTCATGTTTGTTTCATGATTGTTTATAAGGCCAATCATATGCCAATGTTCTTGATATTGATTTATGTTGTTGAACTTTTGCCCTCGCCCGTGCCCATATTGACATCTTATTGTCAATATTTCTCCATGATTAAGCCATCATTTTACTCAAACAAGGATACCATGTTAATCTACACATTGCATACTTGAGTTTTGGTTTTTATTTTATGTCATTTGGTGCATTATAGTGGTCGTATTATTGAGTGGAAGTTGAAGAAAATCCACTGTATTTTCATGTTTGCATGGCTAGGGTTTGTCTCCATGAAGAAGACGATGCCGTGTCACCTTCAGGACCGTTGGATCATGCGCGCGTTTTTTAATCTGAGCCATCCATCATTTTTTGTCTTTTAGTCACTTAAAATAAGTTGCCCAATTGACACCATGTCCACATGATTTTTTAAACTAAAATGTTATTTCATGTCACGCCCTGGATTTAATTGTTTGGATCGGGCCTGCGCATCTGCTTTTGACACCCCCACACTTCATGGCCCATCAACACAAATGCACCTTCCATTTTCATTTTCTTTTTATTCCCATTTTAATTTCTGTTTTGATTTTAATTATTTTAAAATATTTTCTTTGTCCATAAAAATATCAAAAAATCTTTTTCATATTTCTTAATGCCTTATTTAATTTTAATTAATTTTATTTTCGTATTTAATTTAACATTAATATTTTATTTTAATTGTTTATTCTAAATGGTTCATTTTAGCATACCTTTTTTTATTATTTTTATTTTCATAGCTTAAAATTATTTTTAGCTTTCGATTTTTGGGATGAAGGTTGACCACTGTCCCATGGTCAACCTGACCTTTTCTTGGAGTTTTATTTCCCATTTTCAATTTATTTTAGATTTATTTTTGACCTAGCCTTGTTGGTTGACTTTTGGTTTGACCTTTGTTTTATTTCATCTAATTCATGTACAAATTTTCATTATTTTTAAAATCCTTTTGGAGGATGATGATGTCCTGCCCCCACCTTACTTATTTTAATTTTTCATAATTTTCTTAATTAATTTACTATTTATTTAGTATTTATTAAGTTGGCTTGAATTTTCAGTTGACTTCTTTATGATCGATGTTTGACTTAGGGATTGCTTATGGCAATTGAAGAGATCTTTTGATCCTCCCTTGTTCATCTCATATGCCATGTATTAGAGGCCTTTCATATTGATTTTATTTGGTCCTTACCTTATTTCCTGATTTAATTATTCAGTGGACCCTTTTTGTACATCTTTTCATCTGTTTGATTCATTTGTTATCTGTTATACTTGTTTCTTTCATTCATGCTTACTATTGCTTGATTTTTTAACATGCTCATACTTCCCATGCATTGTTTAATGCCCCATTATTTCATTCTTGGATTTGATTATACCTGCTTACTTATCTAATTTGATCGATAACTGTTGCCTACTTGTATGATGATTGAGGCATATATTCTTATTGTTTGATTGCCATGAACCATCCCCATTCATAACAAATGTACCCCTCTCCCATGAAGTGTATAATATTTATTCTTTCATTCTTTATTCATCTGTTAATACAAGAATTAAAACGAACATCTCATAACCATTTCAAAACAAGATCAAAAGCTCGATCCAACGTCGAGTAACCATTTTCAAAACTTAACAGAACCAGCACGTATTCATCCATCCTTTTGTAAGTCGATTGCTTCATGCATCACCATTTCTCTTGTAAGTCGATTTCTTCAGGCATCGCCATCTACCTGTAAGTCGATTGCTTCATGCATCGCCATCTACCCTTATCCGTGGCTCCTCTCCTTGCTCCATTCGTCGAGTCTTGTTCCGTTTGGGTAGCACCCATTAGGTAGAACCCTTTGTATGATAACATAGGTAGAATTCCCTTATTCTTTGCATGGTAACATTAGGTAGATATTCCCCTTTGCAAATCCTAACACATAGGTCCACATTGCATGACAACTCTAGGGCAGAGCTTCCCCACTTTTTAGACCTTTTGTGCGTCTCCGATCTTGTGGCATGCCAGTCCGTTCTATTGCAAAGAGGTAACTGCCTAAGACTCGATTCAGCGAGCTGCGACACCTACTACTAGGATGTTGAACACATTGCCCACTCTCCTTTGACACAGCTGGTGTCCTCTTCTTTTGTAAGACCATGTTCAGATGGCAATCCCTAATCCTTAGTTAGGCGAACTACGACAACTCTGATTCTCATGTTCAGATGAGATACGTAGGCATGAGATGCGATGTCTTGCCGAGTTTGACTGACGACTAACAATTAATCTTTGTTTGCTTTCGCCCTTGTTGTGATTCTTTTCTCTCGCCCTCGTTGCGATCGAGACCTTCCCTTTCTCTTGCCCTAGTTGCAATCGAGACCCTTGTTCCCGTAGTTAGCTGAACTACGTTTTGCTCTGATTCCCATTCCAGATGAGATACGTAGGCATAAGACGCGATGTCTTATCGAGCACACTTCTCTTTCACCCATAGGTAGCCGAGCTACGAAGATTCTGATTCTCATGTTCAGATGAGATACGTAGGCAGTGGATGCGACATCCTTGCGAGTCATTTTCTTTTAACCTTCCCTTAGCAGATAGTACTTTAGATAAACCTACACCCTTTAGACTAGAACAACAAGAGTGGATCCCGTAGAGTACTACGGATGCGTAGGGGTGCTAATACCTTCCCTTCGCATAATCGACTCCCGAACCCTAGATTTGGTTGCGAGACCTTGTTTTTTCCTTCTCTTCAGGTTTTCTTCAATCGTTTCCTTTCCCTCCTTTGGGATAAATTACGAACGGTGGCGACTCTTCTGTTCTTCTTTCCTCGCCGGTTGTTTTTTTTCGCATGTTGCGACAGCTGGCGACTCTGCTGGGGACCCTGGTTTCCCTATGCGAGTCCCTCCTAGATTTTGTGAGTTTCTTGTTTGTTGGGTGTTTATTCTTTTGTACAGTTATTTACTTTCAGCATTTATCTGCTTTATCTTATTGCATTGTGTACATATGATTGTTGTATCTGTTGGCTTTGTGGGGTTGGTTGTTTGCTGGGGTGGGTTATTCTACGAGAGATAAGCCCAATACCCAGGCTTGAGCGTACATACAGGTTTTAGAGTGGATAGTCATGAGGCTTGCGTAGTATGTTGCTACGTTAAGTCGCTCATGAAGACCCACACCCAGATAAGGTTTCTTTTGGATATATTCTGTCCTACGGGTGTTCCGTAACGACAGGATGTTCCTTTTGAAATCGTCGACTCTGGTGACCATTTCCTGAGGACTCAGTCGAGGCCTCTCCTCTGAGACGCGGTTATGTTAACTCTGGTGGGCGCATTCTCGCTGCTCAATCCGAGGACCCCGAAGCTGGGAACTTGCTTTTAGGATGTCCTGTTGAGGGGAGTCAGTGGAGGTCTTTTGTCTCGCAATAATGTCAAACCTTCAGTGGTAAACGTATTATTCTCGACTGAAGGGTTAGAAGCTGACAAACTTCTGTTCTTAGAACCTACCAGTGAGGGGCGGGCTAAATTCAGGAAACCTTAACCTTCAACCAACCTGGTTTTCTGGTATTCTTGTTGGAGCAGAGCTTTGATCTCTTATATGTTCCTCAGTGGTTTTCTCTTCGGACATGGCGACCTGACAGTTGTTCAAGCAGATGCAGCAATCCTGATTCCCATGTCACTGCATTGCATCACATCATTTTACGTTCATATCATTTAACACATGTTTATCTATTTCTAGGGGTTTGTATCTTCTTCTTGATTCTAGTCGGGATCTTCTTACACTGCTTATCTGATGTGAGACTGGAATCAAGGGGTAGAATACCTTTTGGAATTGATAAACATATCATTGCATTTGCATATTCATTAACATGTCTTGCATAACAGGTACCGCCGCAGTGTTCACATTTTATTTGGTATTCCACTAGCAGGATAGCTGACCCAGGAATTCACTGATACAGTACCCAAAGAAATCAATAAAGAGCAATGGAAGGTCTACAAGCAGAGCTCTCTGAGATGAAGATTCACATGAATCAGTTCATGGAAGTGGTCTAAGGAGTGGCTTAGGGACAGCAGGAGCTTAGATTGTTGGTACAGAGGAATCCCCCTACTACTCAATCGGAGGTCGTGGCTGATCCTCCAGCTGGAGAGGCTAATGGACCCAATGGACCGGGGCCTATCCCGATCCCACGCGTCAACCTTGATCAACAACCCATCCATGATAATCAGGAGGATCAGTTCCCCCCGCTTCAGGAGGACTTTGGCATGGGCCATGGTATGGACCCTATGTTTCGGAGACTGGAAGAGAGGTTGAAACTTGTGGAAGGGCAGAATGCTCTTGGTGTGGATGTTGCTGACTTGGGGCTGGTCCCAGGTGTGAGAGTTCCACCAAAGTTCAGAGTCCCAGTTTTCGATAAATACAATGGCAACTCTTGCCGGAAGACTCACATACAAGCTTACTTCTGCAAGATGGTTGCGTATTCTGATGATGAGAAGCTGCTCATGTACTTCTTCCAGGACAGCCTAGCTGGGGCATCCTTGGAGTGGTATATGAGGCTAGACAGAGCCCATATTCGCTGCTGGAGAGACTTGGCTGAGGCTTTTGTGAAGCAATATCAGTACAATACGGATATGGCACCTGACAGGACTCAGATCCAGAATCTGTCTCTCAAGAGCAACGAGTGCTTCAAAGAGTATGCTCAACGCTGGAGAGAGATGGCTTCCCGTGTTCAGCCTCCGATGTTGGAAAAAGAGATGGCCAACATGTTTATGAACATACTGCCTGGATCTTATTTGGAGCGTCTGGTGGGTTGCAACGCCTCGAATTTTGCTGATGTGGTCTCTACCGGTGAGAGGGTGGAGAACTACTTGAAGACGGGTATGATCCAAAATGGGGTTGGATCATCTTCAGGGTCGAAGAGGCCATTCTTAGGAAGACAGAAGAGGAGAGAAGGGGATGCCAATTCCATATCTTCTTATCAGAGCAGGGGTAACCGAAGGAGCAGTTTTCAGAATTACCATCAGCAACCTTATGTTGCAGCTGTGACCATTCCGGCTGCAGCACCAGTGCAACAACAACAACCTCAACGTCAACAAAATCAATACCAACAACAACAGGGTAACAGACCCTCTTACCAAAAGAGACAGAGGATGATGGATAGGCGTTTCGACCCTTTTCCGATGTCGTATGCCCAGTTGCTTCCCAACCTTCAACAGTTGCAACTTATGCAGTTACGCACTTTGGCTCCTCCTATTGGCAGGCTTCCAGTGGGTTATGACGCCAATGCTAGGTGTGAGTTCCACTCTGGGGCACCTGGCCACACTATTGAGAACTGCAAAGCTTTTAAGCACATAGTTCAGGACCTTATTGACTCAAAGGCCATTAACTTTGCGTCGGCTCCTAATATTGTCAACAATCCTATGTCGTAGCATGGTAGAGAAAATGTTAACATGGTTGAAGGAGAAGTCAAATTATTCAAGGAGGTGTTGAAGCTGAAGACTCTGTTGTTAGAAATCAAAGAATACTTGCTAAAGGCAGATGTTTTCCCCGGTTGTAGGAGCGGTTGTTTGGGTTGTGTCGCACAGAGCAGGGGTTGTGTGAAGCTGCAGCAGGGTATCCAGGCCTTGCTTGACGATGGTGTCCTTCAAGCTGATGACCTATCTGCCCAAAGGTCTGTTGAAGGGGTTGTTGAAGGGGTTGTTGAGAATGCAGATGTTGATCCTCTCTTTCCTGAAGATGCTGAAGAATTTACAAATGTTGTTCCTACTGATTTTGTAATTCCTGATAATGTAATTATTTTTTCTGATGATGTTGCTGATATTCCACACATTGTGCTTGATTTTGATGTACTTGTTGAACTTGATTCTGATGTTTCGGATGTTTGTACTTCAATAGATAAGATTTCTGAGTATGAATGTGATGTTGCCACTATCACAATTTTCTACCCGACTGCTCAGATCAGTGTGCCAGTAGTGCAACCGGTACCACAAGTGCGACTGTATCAATCCACTATGACCATCACGACCCCTGGTCCTTTACCTTTCACCAGCAAAAGGGCCATTCCTTGGTATTACGGGGGGAGTGTATACACGCACGATCATAGAGTGGAGCAGCCACTGAAAATAGAAGAGGTGCAGGATCAAAAGTCTGAACCCGGAGTTGAGGTAAAAGATCCCGCAGTGGACAATGTTGGTGGAATCAGACGATTCACCAGAAGTGATAGACTGTTCTCACCACCGGTTACCCAACCTGAAAGTGTTGACGCCGCGGCGAAGGCCAAAGGCAAGCAAGTTGTGAATAAGGGTGCCTCTGCACCACAGGCTGGCTCTGAGCCTGCTTTTGCGAAAGATGCGGACGGGCTTTTGAGAATCATAAGGAAAAGCGACTACAAGGTAGTCGATCAGTTGATTCAGACGCCGTCTAAGATATCTCTTCTCTCACTCCTGCTGTGTTCGGAGGCACACAAGGAGGCACTCCTGAAGGTCCTTAATGCTGCATATGTGCCTCAGGAGATCTCAGTGAACCAACTAGAAGGGATCGTTGCAAATGTTCATGCAAGCAACGGGTTGGGTTTTACTGATTCTGACTTGACGCCAGCCGGACGTAATCATAACAAGGCTTTGCACATCTCGATGGAGTGTAAATACACTATGTTATCCCATGTTCTGGTGGATACAGGTTCCTCTCTCAATGTGCTACCCAAGAGAGCCCTGTCGAGGTTAGATGTAGAAGGTTTGATCTTGAAGCCTTCCGATCTTGTGGTGAGAGCCTTCGATGGTTCTAAGAGGTCGGTGTTCGGAGAAGTAGAATTGCCAATTCAGATTGGATCACAAACCTTCAACACCGTCTTCTATGTGATGGATATCAGTCCTTCGTATAGCTGCTTGCTGGGTCGTCCTTGGATCCACAATGTCGGGGCAGTCTCCTTGACCTTGCATCAGAAGATCAAGTTCCCGGTCAACGGAAGAATTATCATTGCCTGTGGTGAGGAGGATATTTTGGTCAGTCACCTGTCTATATTCAAGTATGTAGAGGTAGAAGGTGAGATTCATGAGACCCTGTGTCAGGCCTTTGAGGCAGTTCAAGTCAAGGATGCAGCTCCAGTGGAAGAGATTGAAGCAGGTGCCTCTATTTTTTCCTTCAAGCAGGCACAGGCCTTGGAAAATTCAGGTGTTGCTCCCGGTTGGGACGTCTGTTAGATTTACCTATAAAGGAAGACGAGTTTGGGATTGGGTATCAGACAGCATTGACTTCTACAACTTCAGTGCCTCAGACTCGTTAGGGGCCGATTGTAACACCTCAAAATTTGCCCTCCTCTCTTGGGACTAGCTTTGCATTATTGCATTGCATTTCTTAAGTCATTAGTCATTAGCATGTTGCATATCATATGGCTACATTGAGCAAGTCATCCTCCTAGGTCTTGATCAGAAGATAAAAAGGTTGATGTATGCAAGCCTGAGGGTTTCATTGATTGAATTGATCATTAATCATCTGAGGATGTGTGATTCAAATTAGGGTTTCTTGGTTTCTCAAGGGGGTTGAGCTTCATCTTGGGTGAAATGATACATCATCATCATCATGGTTTTGTCATCACCAAGTGCTTCATCAGATACCTTGAGATTAGGGTTTTGACCACTGGTCAACCCTAATCAACTGCATTGGGTCAATCAAGGCTTGGCAAGGAGATGAGGTTTTCAATGGATATGGGGATCATTTCATGGTTATATGGAGCTTATGGAAGCTAGGGTTTCATCATTGATCCATTTCATCAGGAGTTTGAGGCTCAAGATCATCAATGCACATTCAATTCATCTATCAGTCAGAAAAGTCAACTGTGGTCAACTGTGCCTGAATTGATGGATTTGGAGGTGGGAGAGGGTTAGATACACTTCATTCATGTCTAAACAAGTTTAATTTGACATTTCAAAGATCAAGAATGAAGAAAATAAAGTCAGATGAAAAGTTTCCAAAAATAGAAAGTGACTTGTAATTGAAAATTGCCAAAAATGGAAAGTTTTTTACCTCAAAATTACGTGTCCAAAAATGCTTCAAATGAAATTTTGTTCAACATGAAAGTTGTATATCTTGCTCTCACCTTTCCAAAAAGTCCAAGAACATGAATTTCTCATGTGTGGTTGGCAAGTTGTGATCAAATCATTTTCAGAAAATGTTGAAATTCAAAGTGGCATAACTTTTGAATGGAATGGCCAAATTGGGTGATCTTTCTTTGAGCAAACCACATTTTACATGTACTTTCATGATGCATCATCACATTTCATTGAAAATCATCATAGCAAAAAGTCATTTTTCAAGTGTTCACTTTGAAAATTGGTGGGAAAAAGGGTGAATTTCCAAAATACATGGTATTTGCATACAAAGCCTATTCCAACTCATCATAAACATCCAATGTGACTTGTTTGAACTGGTTTTTACTGTTGCATTGGTTGATTTTGCAAAAGGCCATTTTGGACATTTATGCATAATTTGCATTTTGCTAATTTCACTTGAATTTGCTAATTGTGATTAGCACTTGGATTAGCATGTGGTCTAAAACATTAATCATAACAGAAAATGCATAATCAGAAATCACAATTTCAGATCTAACAAACTTTCCCTCCAAAAATTTCTCAATTCTCTCCAAAAAATTTCACACTTTTTTTCATCATTTTCATCAAGATTCGTTCTCTATTGTGCTGGTTCTTGCATTGATCCTTCTCTACATGTATCATTGAGGAACTGTTTCACCAAATCAAGGCCAAAAGGTTGAAGAATCATGACTGTTGCAATCTCACTCATCTATGGCAAATTGAAAGTTCTTCAACCTGGTGCGCAATTGAGCTGCAAGACCTCCTTCAATCATCTTCCACATCATCAATCTTCATCTGTTTTGGCATTAGAGGCTTGGAAACTCACGATTTCAACTGCTGCCATCACCACAAGGTTAGAACTCGATCTCCTTAATTGCTCAAATAATGATATGGTTCTTATAGGTCTTTGATCATAGAGTGCACTGCAACTTGTAGTTTTGAAAATCATTGAGAATCGAGAGAGAAATCTGAAATTTAAGTTTGGATGTGCAAACTTCTTTTGATCGATTTGTTCAACATGTTAGGAATTAGAGGAAATCATGATGATATTGTTGATGTACATGTTCAGACGAATCCAACGATGTATGATTTGTTCATTTTGGTTGAAGTTTGTTCATAACGATTTTCTGGAATTGTTGTTGTTGATCTTGAGGAAGAACACTCTCCAGGACGTGTTTAATCCGTGTTTGCCTTGCCTTGTGTTTGAAAACTGTTTCCCGCGCTCGCTGGCCAATAGGACGCTGACACTGAATAAAACAAAACGCCGCGTTTTGCCTGCGATGTAGCATATTTACCACTTTGCCATTTTCAATATTAATTTCATTTTACTTCATTTCTTTTTTCCATTTCATTTCATTTGATCATTCATCTTAAAAAATTCATAAGTAATTCATTTTTAGTCCAAATTTGATGAGGCTTTTTTCACCATTCTCCTTGTGATGTGTAGTTTTTTATGGTGATTTTTAATATTTTTGTGCACGTGTGGAAAAATAAAATGCCTAGGGATTGTTTGAATGTGTCATTTGTGTGTATGTTTTGCCATATTGATCATAAAATAATGATGCCTGCTCCAAAATGCTTGAAATTTTATGTGCATGATCTGGACTCTTTCCTGGTGATTTTGATGTATAGTTTGATAATTTTGAGTTCCTGGTTAGAGAGATATGATGTGATCAAGTTGAGTGTGACAATGTGTGTCACACTATGTTATGCCATGTTCATGAATTTTGTTTCCATGCCTATACTATGTCTTTTGCCCTGGATTTTTGCATGTGATTCCATCGGTATGTTAGGTTTAACCATGATTTTTTATAGGATTTGTTGATCCATTTTCTATTTGATTGGTATTTTTGTTTGCTGTTTAGTCATTTTTAGGTTTTTCTTGAGTGATCAACTTGCATGACTTGTAAAATGCCATTGCCTTATCACATGAAGCTGAAACTTTGTGGATTGGTTCTTAACATGTTTAATTTCATTTTGGCTTTGGTGTGGTTCATTTATCTTATGCCATTTCTGTTTTACACTTGCCTAAAGTTGATACATGATTTGTGGCATTGTTTGAGCTTGTATAAGCATGACTTGAATTAGTGAATTTAATTTCCCTACTTCCACTTGTCCAAATAGCATGAAAATTGATATGCTACTCATTCAATGTGTTCTGTTTAGGCTTGAATTTTTGTGGAATTTATTGACCTGTTTTGATATTGATTTGATGGTGATCATTCTGTTTGCTCTAATGTGTTTCCAAAGTGCATAGTTTGGCATGTTTTGTATATGAAATGGATTTGGTGCATAGTTTTGGTGTGAGACCAATTGGATTCTCTTCTTACTTGATAAATCTTGGTTTTGATCAATTTTCACTTGCTGTTTTGGATTTTTCATCTCCTTTTGACCCTAGGCTTGTCCTAGTGGTCTTGTTTCTCACATTTGGATGTGCTTTTCAGGTTAAGCAGCAAATGCTTTGAGGATGTTAATTCAAGTTGATTGAATTTGGTTAATTGTTGTGAACTAACTTGTGTGTTTTGTAGGATGCTTTGCATAGTGCATTGTCTGATTATACATTGTCTGTTGGTTCTTATCTTGTCTGTTTTGACTTGGTGATTGGTATACTGACTGAATTAGATTGATTTCAGGTACTTTAGTCGCTAATAGTTCTTTGAGAACTTGCTGTGCTGCTGCTTGGTTGTATAAACCAATTGAGGTAGACTCTCTTGTCTCCATGTAGTCTGGAAGACCTGGCTTGTTATTTAGCCAAGCAACTGTCTGAAGTCCTCCTTAAGAGGCGATGTTTGTGATTGTTTAACTTTGTCCCCAAGCAGGAAAAGACCTTGATTAAGGCAATTGGCGGATAAGAGAGATATGCAATCTATCTCCCGCTATTCTGTTGAGTCGTCCCTCTGCTCACACCACTGTGTTGATGCATTGGGACATTAACCCAAGATCAGTTGAGTCAGAGTCTTGAGTGTAGAAGGGTTCCTACTTTCTGAACCCACACTCCTTTGTCTGAAGCTCTCCCTGGCCAGGGATAAGAGCTGTGAAGTCTAATCTTTACTCACCTTTCATCTGGCTTCACCCTGACTCTCAATGTCAGGGTTAAGAGCTAATATCACCTGACACAGTTGTGTTGCTTTTGCAACTTAACCCTTGATTGAGCCCACCTTGTCTGGATATAGCGTGTGCTAACTGTGAATGTTTGATTTGTTTTGTCGATGCTTGCATGCTTTGCTTTTTCCTGGTTAGGATTAGCTTGTTGTTGTGCAAGTAGATAGAAACCATAACATAGGGCAATGATGCATGATAACATCTAGGCTCGAGTACAGCTCCCTAGTAGTGTGTCTCCCTTTTTATCTGGTTAGAATTTCTTTCCCGTCCAGGGGAACTACGTCGCCCTGATCCTCATACCAGATGAGGTACGTAGGCAGGAGACCGTGCTTGTTCCCTCTTGTGTGTCAGGATATGGATGTAAGCCCAGCGATTCGCTGTCCGTATCCTGATTGTGTTTGTTTGGTTCGAAAGCCGATGTAAGTCCAGCGATTGGCGTTCGGGTTCCAAGTTTGCCCGTGTTTGTGTGTGTCTTGTTTGGCGTGCGTGAGCCGAACTACGGCAGCTCTGATTCTCGTTCCAGACGAGATACGTAGGCATAGGATGTGATATCCTAGCGAGCCCTCTCCTCTTTTCCCCCACCTGTGTTGTCTTCGGTGTGTGTGTGTGATGTTTTGTTTAGCAACCTTTTCTTTCTTTTAGAGCGTGGATCCCGTCGAGTACGACGGACGTGAGGGGTGCTAATACCTTTCCCTTGCGTAACCGACTCCCGATCCCATTCTCTTTGGTCGCGAGACCATGCTTTTTCCAGGTTTACTCTGAGCGTTTCCTTTCCCTCTTTGGGATAAATAACGCACGGTGGCGGCTCTGTGTTGTTTTGTTTCAGCCCGCCGGTTGTTTTTCGCGGATGCGACAGCTGGCGACTCCACTGGGGACTAACAAGATGTTGACCTGTGCTGGTCCATCTTCCCTAAGCGAGTCTTTCCTAGCGTTCTAGGATAGTTTAGGTTGCTTGTGCCGCTTTATTTATTGCATTTATTATTCTGATTGTGTATATATTTGCATAAATGCTTGCATGCATCATACTATCATTCTGCTGTCCTCTGTACAGGTGGTTCCTCTGTTGGGGTGGGTGTTCTGAGTGGGGCTAAAACCCAGGCCCGAGTATACACCTAGGAGTAGTGTGGTCTCATGTTGCCTCCTTCATGTTAGGTCAACATGTGTTTGGCAACGTGATGTACCACAAGCCGGACGAGGTTCATTTGATAGTGCTCTTCCTTTGTGGGGTACTCCACTCTGGTTGAGTCACTTCATCTGAGCTATTGACTCTGGTGACCGATCATTTCCCGGATCCTTGGTTTAGACGATCTCAGGAGAGCTACAATGGCACACCCGAAAGGGCAAACCCATTGAGTATCTCTGCCCGATTGTCGAGACTATTATCCGCCTTAGGATGACCTGATTAGAATTTACCTGTGAAGGGATGGGTGATTCTTACAGATGCATGTTCAGATGGTGACTTTGATGGTGACTATTGGTTCCGTTGATCGGAGTCATATTTATAAGTCGGATTTATGGACATTTCTTTCTGAGACGCCGGAGTGTTGTCCGTGTTATTTATCAGTGGGGATCCGTTTATTTCAGGATTTCCCGGGCCGATTCAGAGGATTGAGGTTATCTGTTCAGAGATTGTTTGGTGATGATGATGGTGTATCTTTAAGTTCTGTTTATTTCGGAACCCTTGAGTTGGATTTGTGGTTACATATTCCTTCAGATGGTTGTGATCAGTTCAGAGATCAGGGTTGTGATTCAGAGCAACAGATGATCAGATGACTTGGAGGATGGCAGTGCATTGCATTCATTCATCAGCATCATCACATTTTGCATTTACCTGCATCTAACACATGTTTATCCATATGCAGGGACATTTTTGATCGAGATCCTGGTTGAGAGATTTCTTTGCTCAGACATGAGGACCGGTTTGAAGCATGATGTTGCCTACAGTTTCTTCGACCCAGAGATTGGTGTGTTGAGAGATATGATAGCCTTGATTACACCCGACCATGTGGGGATGTTCAGAGAAGCATACGGTGGTATTCTGAAGATGGTTTTCAGGCTCACTGATAGCAACAGAAGCGCCATTCATACTCTTCTCCAGTTCTACGACCCGGGTTTGAGATGTTTTGTGTTCCCGGACTACTTGTTGGGACCTCTGATGGAGGACTATGCTAGCATCCTGGGTATGCAGATCCGTGATCAGATTCCTTTCCATGCTACTAGGGTGGAGCCTGACATCCTTGGGATTTCCCGTGCTCTTTATTTGAGTCCGGAAATGATCAAGGAGGGTTTGAAGGAAAAGGGCAAATTACCGGGTTTTCATTTGAGTTTCTTGGAGGTCAAAACCAAGGAACATGCTGCTATGGGTAATTGGAAGACGGTTTGTGCTTTGGTTGCTGTGAGCATTTATGGGATCATTCTGTTTCCTAATCAGAAGAGATTTGTCGACCATAATGCTATCAGATTGTTCATGCAGAGGAACCCTATTCCTACTCTGATTGGAGATGTCTATTACTCGGTCCATAACCGGAATGAGAAGCGGCGTGGGGGACTGATTCGATGTTGTGCTCAGCTGCTGTATAGGTGGTTTATGGGGTATCTGCCTTCCAAGGGTGCTTTTGCTCATCTCGATCCGACTGTCAAATGGTCATTCAGATTGATGGGTTTGCGGGCTGCTGATATAGCATGGACTCATAACGGTATGGCAGGACGAGATTTCATATGCAGTTGTGGGAGTCTTCCCAATGTGCCTCTTGTGGGAGTTCAGGGTTGCGTCAATTACAACCCGGTGCTTCTCAGGAGACAGATGGGGTTTGTTGTGGAGGGTCCTCCTCTTGGACGAGAGATTCAGGAGTCCTTTTACTTCCCGATTGAGGGCAATCAGGCCAAGTTGAGGCAAGTATTGGATGAGTGGCGTGACATTCAAAGAAAAGGAAAGGTTCCTTTTGGCAAGGTTAACAGCCGGTATTTTCCTCTATTCGATGATTGGCTTCGGAAGAGGATCGAGATCACACATCTACCATTTCCGGGAGGTGATCCTGGGTGTCCTTTGATTGAGGGTCCGCGTTCTTCTGTCAGTATGGAAGAATTCCTCGAGATAAAGAGAGCCAGAGATCAGTTGCTAGCGGAGAAAGCTGAATTGGAGATGAGTGTTGCTCGGATTCAGACGGCCAACCAGGAGATCAGAGTAAAGATGGAAGATCAAGACAAGCGACATGCATTGGAGGCAAAGCGCTTTGAGATGGATACTGCTTACTATGGGAAGGTCAGTCAGGCTTTGGCATCTTCGACAAAGGAGCACGACATCACCAAAGAGAGATTGGCTAGAGTTTCAAAGGTCATTGAAGATCAGAAGAGGAGGCAAATCCTCGTGAGGGATCAGAGGGATGACAGAGTCAGGGTTCTCATTGCTGAGTGGGAGGCCAAACTGAAGATTAAGGAAGCAGAGAATGTGAAGATCATCGCCGAGAGAGATCATTACATTGCTGAGAGAGATCATTACTTCAGGCAGATGAAGATCCACCAGAAAGAGGTGGGGAGATTACAGCAGGAGAATACCGAGCTCAGGTTCGCCGCAGAGTTCGCAAAGATGGTTGATGATATAGGGCCGTCTGTGGGACCCTCATCAGGCTAGCTTTATCATTTGGGTGGATTACCGTCAGGCTTGTTGACGGAATTCATTTGCTTGTATTTCTTTCCTGATTCTGGAGATTTGTATCTGATTTGATGTATGACTATGGCACTCTTTGTGCATTTTGCTATGTGATGGTTATTTTTCATTCAGTGATCAATCTTCAAGCTTTATTTGCTTTACCGTATGCACTCACACAGCACACACATGGTTGGGGGTATTTTGCTAAATCATATATCTCTGATCTGTATGATGAAATCGAATGCCGAATGTCAGAATATTGCTGCCGGGTTATTATCTATCTCGATGAAGCCAGGATCGAGAGATAAAGTGTTCCTCATGTGGATAAACACTGCATTCATGCATGATCATAATAACTTGTGTTTTATTTTGCAGGTATCAGTTCTAACGTGCTTGATTGTTTCAGGAATCATTGCTCGTGCTCGCAGAATTGTACCTTTGCACTCAACCCGTCCTCACAGATACTTCACGCGACGTAATACTCCCAGACTGATGGATCTCCCGAACACAGATATCCTTGAGTTGAAGGACAAGATGAACGAGTTGATCAACATCATGCAAGGTTTTGCAGTTGGTCAAAAGGCTCTGGCTGATAAAGTTGAGAAGCTCGAGCGGGCTTCAGCAGCAAACAGTGGTGTAAACCTGGATGGTGTCTCCAACCAGGGGCTGGGTGGTTCCAGAGACGGTGGTAAAAGAACAACCGTGGGTATAGTGAATAACGTTGCTGGTTTTGGTGCTGCTGGGGGTCAACCTGGTCAGAATCTGAAGGACAGTCTATTCCCGCCTTTCTTCGGGGTTGATGACGACAGAGAGGAAGATAGAGAGGCAGATCAGTTCTCGATGCACAATGAACCGTTTGGACAGTACGGTGCCCCACCACAGAACAAAGAGATTCAGCTGCTGGTTGAGAAGATCCGAGCTTTGGAGAGCTATGCCACTCCTGGGGTGGTTAACATGTCAAATATGGGGCTAGTGGAGGGGATCGTGATCCCGCAGAAATTTAAAGCGCCCACATTTGATAGGTACAATGGGAGTTCCTGCCCCGAAACTCATTTGCAAGCGTTTGTTCGTAAGATCTCTGCATACACCATGGACCAAAAGCTGTGGATGTACTTCTTCCAGGACAGCCTGTCCGGAGGCTCCCTAGAGTGGTACACCAAGCTCAAGTCCTCTGATATAAAGAACTGGCAAGATCTTGGGGACGCATTCTTTAAACAGTATCAGTTCAATGCTGATATGGCTCCGAGTCGTACCCAGCTGCAGGGTATGTCTCAGAAGAATAATGAAGGGTTTAAAGAATACGCTCAGAGATGGAGGGAATTGGCTGCCAGAGTGCAACCTCCACTAGTTGACAGAGAGATGTCTGATCTCTTCATGGGTACCCTGCAAGGGGCGTTTGCTGAGAGGATGGTGGGCTGTCCGGTCACCAATTTTTCAGATATAGTTGTGGCTGGTGAAAGGATAGAGAGCTGGCTGAAGCTCGGGAAAATACAGGGTGGCAATGCTTCGTCGTCTAGGTCGAAGAAGCCCTTCAGTAATGGCCAGAGGAAGAAGGAGGGTGATCCCAGTGCGGTCTATGCTCAGAGAGGACCCAGTAGGGATCGTTACTTTCAGCACACTGCTGCGGTAACTATTCCTGCTGATAATCAGCAACAACAACAGCAACCTCAACAGCAAAGACAACCATTTCAGCAGAGGCCTCAGAGGGCTGGTTATCAGGTGCGGGGAAGAATGAATGACCGTCAGTTCGACAGGCCGCCTGTGACCTACTCCTTTTTGTTGAAGAAATTGCAAGACTTGGGGTTGGTACAGTTGAGAACTTTGGCACCTTTGAGACCTGATCAGAGGCCAGCTAATTATGATGAAAATGCGAATTCCATTCGGGTGCTCCCGGGCATAACATAGAGAACTGCAAAGCTTTTAAGCACACAGTTCAAGACCTGGTGGATTCGAAAGCGATCAACTATGCACCATCTCCCAACGTCAATGCTAATCCCATGCCCGTGCATGGTCAAAGGGGAGTGAATGCTGTCTCGGAGGAGAACAGAGTTGGGTTGTTGTCTGTTGATCAACTGAAGACTCCGCTGACTAAGGTTAAGAGGCAGTTGTTGCTGAATGGGGTTCATTTGGGCTGTGGTGATGATTGTGCTGAGTGCACTGTTGATCAGAATGGGTGTGAGTTGTTGAGAGAGACTGTCCAGGGTCTGATGGACGATGGAAGTATCCAGTTTGAGGCTGATTTGGGGAAAGCTGAAGTCTCCACCATAACGATTTATTTTGACCCGGTGGATTTGTCTACTCTAGTGGAGGCGGCTCCAGTTACCATCACGGTACCTGGACCAATTCCGTATGACAAAGATGATGTCGTGCCTTGGCATTATGGTGGAGAGGTATACTATAATGGGGAGAAAGTAGAAGACCAAACTGCTAGTGAAACCACCGTTTCAAAGGTGGATAATGCTGGTACCAGTGGTTTCACTCGCAGTGGCAGACTGTTTGCTCCTGATGCCTTGAGGGGAGGAGAAGGAGAAAAAGAGAAAAGAGAAAAGGCCGAGGCTTTAGCCAAGGCGAAAGGGAAAGCAGTGGTGAGCGATGGTACTCCTGATGTGACACCGGCGCCCGTGGGGTCGGAAGAGAAGCTTGATGATGATGCAGAGGAATTTTTAAGGATCATCAAGAAATCCGAGTACAAGCTTGTGGACCATCTGCAGCAGACTCCCTCCAAAATATCGATTCTGTCATTGCTGTTAAGCTCTGAGGGGCATAGAGAGGCTTTGATGAAGATCTTGAAGAAAGCCTATGTTCCTCAAGAGATAACTATAAACCAGTTGAAGACAGTAGTGTCTAATGTGCATGCCAGCCATGGGTTGGGTTTTACAGACATGGACCTGACGGTGGATGGGAGGAATCACAACCGGGCATTACATATCGCAATGGAGTGTAAAGGAGTCGTGCTTTCGTATGTGCTGGTTGATACCGGCTCCTCATTGAATGTGTTGCCGAAGAAGGCTTTGGCTAAATTGAATTGTGACGGGCTGATTCTGACTCCCACTGATCTGATAGTGAGGGCCTTTGATGGGTCAAAGCGGGCCGTATTTGGAGAAGTTGAGCTTCCGGTGAAGATAGGCCCGGAGGTGTTTAAGTCGACTTTCTATGTCATGGATATTCAGCCGGCATACAGTTGCCTTTTGGGTCGCCCATGGATCCATGCTGCTGGGACAGTAACGTCGACTTTGCACCAGAAGCTTAAGTATATCTGGGAAGGACAGGTTGTCACTGTGTGCGGAGAAGAGGACATCTTTGTCAGCCACTTGTCCTCATTCAAGTACGTTGAAATGGACGGCGAGATATGGGAGACGCCCAGTCAAGCTTTCGAAACCGTCAAGGTGGAGAATGCTCTGTTTGCAAAGGAAGAGGAGAAACCGTCCATTGCTTCGTACAAACAGGCCGCCGAGGTGGTGAGGAATGGGGAGGCTCCTGGTTGGGGCAGGATGATGGATATCTCCGCAAAGAAGGACCGTTTCGGAGTGGGGTACCAGCCGGGTCGAGGCTCAGGACAAGGCAGAGGACGCCGTACGTCAGTCACCTTCACTAGTGCCGGAATGCTGGATCCGGATCACATCTGCATGATGAGTGAGGAAGCTGATAGCGACTGCGAAATTGACCAATGGATAAAGTCGTGCGCACCAGGGATGGGAATCCAGAACTGGAAGGCTGAAAAGATCATCCGGGTCACTCTGCTGGAAGAGTAATATTTTTCCTGTTTTTATTTTATATGCATGAAAGCCATACGTGTTGCCCGACACGTAATGGTTCATTGTAAGGGCCACCTCATGTTTAAAATTTGCAATTTTGCATCATCAATAAAAGGATGTTTTTCAGTTAAAAGCGGTGTTCCCTGTTTTTCATTTATTTTTGCAGTTTAAAAATAAAAACAAAATAAAATGGCAATGTTTTCATTTTTCTTTTTGATTTGTCTCGTTCCGGTTCTAAGCAATGCATGAATCCACATTCATGCAGATGCAATCATTCTTCGGATCTCATTGATAACAATCCTGTTACACCCTCGTATGACTTCAACAATCCAATCTATCATGCTGAAGAAGAAGACGAAGAAGATTGTGAACTGCCAGGGGAGTTAGCCAGGTTGTTGAAACAAGAGGAGAAGGTGATTCAGCCGCATGAGGAACCGATTGAGGTTGTGAATCTGGGTACCGACGAGGTCAAGAAAGAGGTGAAAATCGGGGCTGCTTTGGAGGAAAGTGCCAAGAGCAGAATGGTAGCATTGTTGAAAGAGTATGTCGACATCTTTGCCTGGTCTTATCAAGATATGCCAGGGTTGGATACTGATATCGTTGTGCACAAGCTACCGTTGAGAGCTGATTGTCCTCCAGTGAAGCAGAAATTGCGCAGAACTCGACCTGACATGGCAATGAAAATCAAAGAGGAAGTGCAGAAGTAGTGGGATGCTGGTTTCCTTACTGTCACTAACTATCCGCCATGGGTTGCGAACATCGTGCCAGTCCCGAAGAAAGATGGGAAGGTGAGAATGTGTGTGGACTACCGAGATCTGAACAGAGCTAGTCCGAAGGATGACTTTCCATTACCTCACATTGATGTGTTTGTAGACAATACGGCTCAATTCTCGGTGTTTTCCTTCATGGATGGCTTTTCTGGCTATAAACAAATCAAAATGTCGCCAGATGATATGGAGAAAACAACGTTCATCACACCATGGGGCACCTTTTGTTATAAGGTGATGCCATTCGGTCTCAAGAACGCAGGTGCTACTTATCAGAGGGCCATGGTGACTTTGTTTCATGATATGATTCATCATGAAATCGAATGCTATGTTGATGACATGATAGCAAAGTCCCAAACAGAAGAGGGGCATTTGGTAGATCTGGCCAAGTTGTTCGACCGGCTGAGACAGTTCAGACTGAGGTTGAATCCGAACAAGTGCACTTTCAGGGTGCGGTCCGGTAAATTGTTGGGGTTCATAGTAAGTGAGAAAGGAATAGAGGTTGATCCTGCTAAAGTAAAAGCAATAAGAGAAATGCCTGAACCGAGAACGGAGAAGGAGGTTCGTAGTTTCTTAGGTAGATTGAACTACATTTCACGGTTCATATCTCATCTAACAGCCACGTGTGAACCAATATTCAAGTTGTTGAGAAAAGATCAAACGGTCAGGTGGAATAATGATTGCCAAGCGGCATTTGAAAAGATAAAAGAGTATTTGCAGGAGCCTCCGATTCTGATGCCTCCTGTGGAGGGAAGACCGTTAATTTTGTACCTGACAATCCTCGAGGGGTCTATGGGGTGTGTATTGGGGCAGCATGACGAGTCTGGTCGAAAAGAGCATGCCATATACTACCTTAGCAAAAAGTTTACCGACTGTGAAACAAGATATTCACTGCTCGAGAAAACTTGCTGTGCTTTGGTCTGGGTTGCTCGCCGACTAAGACAGTATATGCTGGTTCATACCACTTTGTTGATTTCCAAGATGGATCCAATCAAGTACATTTTTGAGAAGCCAGCATTGACCGGACGGGTTGCGAGGTGGCAAATGATTTTGACAGAATATGATATACAGTATACCTCTCAGAAGGCAATCAAGGGGAGTGTATTGTCTGATTACCTCGCCCAGCAACCCATTGAGGATTACAACCAATGAAGTTTGAATTCCCTGATGAGGACATCATGTTTCTCAAATCGAAAGATTGTGAGGAACCATTCCCGGAGGAGGGGCCTGACCCTGAATCCGAATGGATTCTGATGTTTGATGGGGCCGTTAACGTGAATGGTAGCGGTGTTGGTGCTGTTTTGGTTACGCCGAAAGGATCCCATATTCCTTTTGCTGCCCGGCTAACATTTGAGTGCACCAACAACGTGGCTGAATATGAAGCTTGCATATTGGGGATTGAAGAGGCGGTTGATTTAAGGATCAAGAACCTTGTCATATATGGAGATTCAGCTCTGGTTGTAAATCAAGTTAACGGAAAATGGTATACGCATCAATCTCATTTAGTTCCATACCGGGATTATACGAGGAGATTGTTGACATTTTTCACCAAGGTGAAGATGCATCATGTGCCTAGAGAGGAGAATCCTTTGGCAGATGCTTTGGCTACTCTGGCCGCCTTGATTAAAGTGCATTGGTGGAATCAGTTCCCTAGTGTTGAAGTAGGTCGTCTGGATAGACCGGCTTATGTGTTTGCTGTTGATACAACGCCTGATGATGAGAAGCCGTGGTATTACGATATCAAGCGCTATCTGGAGACTCAAGAATATCCTGAGGGAGCATCGAAGAAGGACCGAAAGACTCTGCGGAGGTTGGCCATGGTGTTCTATTTGAATAAGGATGGGGTTTTGTACAAGTGGAATTTTGATTGGGTCTTGCTCAGATGTGTTGATGATAGAGAAGCAAGCCAATTGATGAAAGAGGTCCATGAGGGATCGTTTGGTACCCATGCCAGTGGGAATGCGATGGTAAAGAAGCTGTTGAGGGCAGGCTATTATTGGATGACAATGGAGGCCCAATGTTTCAATTTCGTGCGGAAGTGTCATAAATGCCAGATTTATGCTGACAAGGTGCACGTACCTCCAAACCCGTTGAGCTTAATGTCGTCTCCATGGCTGTTTGCTATGTGGGGCATTGATATGATTGGAAAGATAAAGCCTATGGCTTCGAATGGGCACCGATTCATATTAGTGGCTATTGATTACTTCACCAAGTGGGTGGAAGCAGCCTCTTATGCGAACGTGACAAAGCAGGTCGTTGCCAGGTTTCTCAAGAGAGACATCATTTGCAGATACGGGGTTCCCGAGAGAATCATTACTGATAATGGTTCCAATTTGAACAATAGGGTGATGGCAGAACTGTGCCGGGAATTCAAGATTGAACATCACAATTCTTCTCCCTATCGTCCGAAGATGAATGGGGCGGTTGAGGCAGCCAATAAGAATATAAAGAAGATTGTGCAAAAGATGATGGTAACCTACAAAGACTGGCATAAGATGTTGCCGTTTGCATTGCATGGGTATCGAACGTCGGTGCGTACATCTACCGGGGCAACTCCTTTCTCATTGGTATATGGGATGGAAGCCGTGTTACCGGTTGAGGTTCAGATTCCCTCTTTGAGAGTCCTGATGGACGTAAAGTTGCAAGAGGCGGAATGAGTAAGGACCCGGTATGAGGAGTTAAGCCTGATTGAAGAAAAGAGGCTGGCAGCCATCTGTCATGGGCAGTTATACCAGCAGCGGATGAAGCGTGCTTTTGACAGAAAGGTACGACCTCGGGTATATCACGTAGGTGATATGGTGCTGAAAAGGATCCTTCCTCCTCAAAACGATCGTAGGGGCAAATGGACACCCAATTATGAAGGTCCATTCGTGGTTAAGAAGGTTTTCTCTGGCGGAGCCTTGTTGTTAACGACCATGGATGGAGAGGATTTTCCATCCCCTGTGAATGCGGACGCAATTAAAAAATACTTCGTATAAATAGACCCGCTGGACGAAAAGAACAAAATAGTCCAGGCAAAAATGGGCATCCCGGCGAACCAAAAACAGAAAGAAAGGTTCGGGCAAAAATTAGGGATATAAAAAGAAAAACTGTACACCCGGCAAGTCGAAAACCTGAAAAGGCGACTTGGGCAAAAATGGGTATCCCGGTGGACTGAAAACCCGAAAGGGCGGTCCAGGCAAAAGAGGGATTGAAACGAACAACTGTGTCTAGCATGATCGTTTGCGCTTTAGTTAAAGCATCATGGATAATACCCGTTAGGGATCAATCAGAAGCGTCTTGTTCAGAAGGCGGAAAGCACGGAGAGTCTGAGGACATATGGGGTGTAACCGAGTTGGAACTCGATGAGATTACGAGTTTCACATTGCCATTAGGATAGATTTTTCCTTTTGTGCGCAATTACCTCTTTTCAGGAATTGCTTCCTTTGTATTTCTCAGTTTGAGCCACACTTTTCCAATCAATAAAATGCATATTCAGTCAAATAATTTTGTTTTTTGTTTTCATTACCGCTTTGATTGCAAAAACATCCGATTATTTTTGATGAAGAATCTTTGCATTTTAAGACATACAGGTCCCTTCCGATGCATGTTTATAAGATTGGAAACTTGAAATCTTATTCGGAAGGTTGAGTGACCCAAGTGTTGAAATCTTGACACGCCTGGGGCACGGTTTTATCTAACGATCTTTTTTGCAGGTCCTGTTAGATCTTTTCACTCACTTGCAGGTTGTGGTGTGGAAGCTGTTGACAAAACAAATCCCCATGGAGTCCGATCAGGGACGAATGAATGGAAGAACGGTAAAAAGATGGCAAGAGACGTACGACGACCCTTGAGAATTAATCAAGAAGACTCTTCAAAGTCGGAAGTTTGGAAAGTCTGTATAAATCCCGGGAGTTCGCTCTCCGTCGAGTGCGGAGCGGTGGGGAATACAAGATGATGGAACAGAAAAGGTCCAGACGAGTCTGGGGGTTCTCAAAATTGGAAAGCTGACATTGGGATTGGACATTGAATACCATGGTTCGACGAGTCGACGGGTGTTCAGTACCAGAGTTTCCTCATCTCTCCAAGCAGAGTCGTGAGGACTAATTCCCCAGCAGATTCAAGGTCTGTGGATTCCCTAGCAGGGTCAAGATGGTTATCCCTAGCAGGTTCCAGATCGATGCTTCCCCAGTCGCCAGGCCTGAAGGTTGCAGTTTTCCCAGCGGAAGTATCTGTGTGTGGTGGTATCAAGCAGAGTCGGGATTGATATCCCCAGCTAGTCAAGACTGTTGTATCCCTACAGAGTGCATTGGTGGTTCTATCCCCAGCATATCCCCAAACGGATTGGGTACAAAGGAGGTTTTTCCCCAGGAAGGGTAGCCTTTTCCCAGCGGCAGTGCTATTCCCCTGCAGGGCGGAAATCGGAGTGTTGTCGAGTTCCTCAGCAGAGTGTCTCGAGCTCCCCAGAAGAGTCCCTTGAGGGGGGATACTTTTTATACATTCATCATGTAGAATAAGCATAGCATATTGCATAATAAATCGCGTAGCATTTCCATAATTATGGAGCATTACGCAGAAAAATCAATCATGCATCACATTGCGAGCATGAGCTAGTCTCAGACCGTGGTTACCGTTTGAGATGTGGTTGCCTGAGGGTGAAGGTGTTGCTCCGAGGAGTTTGGCACCGTTTTTTATCAACAATACTTCCCCAGTAGTGCGATACTGGAGGAAACTTTTCCGTCGGACAGAGATGGGAATGTTATGCCATCAGCGTTACTCAAGTTGTGGTTACCGTTTGAGATTTGGTTTTGCCCGAGGGTGAAGGTGTTACTCTGAGGAGTTTAGCATCATGATGTCAGATTAGCAATGTTCCCCAGTAGTGCGATACTGGAGGAAATTTTTCCGTCGGACGGAGATGGAAATAAAATCAAAGGACGCTACGCGATCAGCGCGACAAACGGGGTTCAAACGGAGAAAGGGAAATGTTGAGGCATTTTCTAGAGATCAGGGTTCAAACGGAGAAAGGGAAATGTTGAGGCATTTTCTGGAGATCGGGGTTCAAATGGAGAAAGGGAAATGTTGAGGCATTTTCTGGAGAACGGGGTCCAAATAGAGATTGGAGTTGAAGATTATATCCGGGATGAGGTCCGCAGGATTATCTTCTGTTCATGTGTCACCTTAGACTTTGGCTGAGGTCGATGGAGGCCGTTATGGGTGTCTTCTGAGGAAGAGATGCACATGTTACCTTCCTTTTATGAAGGTATACCCTCTGATATGTCGCCATCAGAGTGGTGTTTGGTGTTATTTCCGACATTGCCAGCGGAATTATCACAAGAAATTGGAGAGCGGGGTTCAAATGGAGAAAGGGAAATGTTGAGGCATTTTCTGGAGAGCGGGGTTCAAATGGAGAAAAGGAGACACGAGGTGTTTTCTGGAGAACGGGGTTCACAATGGCGATCACAAGTTATCGTCAGGCGACTAGGGTTCAAATGGAGAATGGAGTTCATTATTTTGGCAAACAAGATGTCGGGGTTCGAATGCAATGATCCGGGATCATTTGTGCAAAGAAAAATTTCGGGGTTCAAGAAAATGAAAAAAGAAGAGCAAAGAGAAAATTTCGGGGTTCGAGAAAAAGCAAAAAAGAATAATCCCCAGCGGATGTGGTGTTCAGGCCATGGTTATCCCTGTGTTACCATTTATTTTGGTATACAGGTCGACGTTTCTGTTTCGGTGATCAGGCCGACTTTCTCCGTTCCAGACGGGTGTTTCTTTCAAAATTGTGTTCTTTGCCGATTCTGACAGGCATTGTTAATTATTTCCCATCGGAGTGCAAATTGTTCGTCTGTTCTTGGTATTCAATCACTCTTCATCCTGGTCATCTGAAAGCCGAGGCTATTCATATCGACAGGTTCACAGTGGATTGAACAGGGGCAGCTGTAACACCTCAAAATTTGCCCTCCTCTCTTGGGACTAGCTTTGCATTATTGCATTGCATTTCTTAAGTCATTAGTCATTAGCATGTTGCATATCATATGGCTACATTGAGCAAGTCATCCTCCTAGGTCTTGATCAGAAGATAAAAAGGTTGATGTATGCAACCCTGAGGGTTTCATTGATTGAATTGATCTTTAATCATCTGAGGATGTGTGATACAAATTAGGGTTTCTTGGTTTCTCAAGGGGGTTGAGCTTCATCTTGGGTGAAATGATACATTATCATCATCATGGTTTTGTCATCACCAAGTGCTTCATCAGATACCTTGAGATTAGGGTTTTGACCACTGGTCAACCCTAATCAGCTGCATTGGGCCAATCAAGGCTTGGCAAGGAGATGAGGTTTTCAATGGATATGGGGATCATTTCATGGTTATATGGAGCTTATGGAAGCTAGGGTTTCATCATTGAGCCATTTCATCAGGAGTTTGAGGCTCAAGATCATCAATGCACATTCAATTCATCTATTAGTCAGAAAAGTCAACTATGGTCAACTGTGCCTGAATTGATGGATTTGGAGGTGGGAGAGGGTTAGATACACTTCATTCATGTCTAAACATGTTTCATTTGACATTTCAAAGATCAAGAATGAAGAAAATAAAGTCAGATGAAAAATTTCCAAAAATAGAAAGTGACTTGTAATTGAAAATTGCCAAAAATGGAATGTTTTTTACCTCAAAATTACGTGTCCAAAAATGCTTCAAATGAAATTTTGTTCAACATGAAAGTTGTATATCTTGCTCTCACCTTTCCAAAAAGTCCAAGAACATGAATTTCTCATGTGTGGTTGGCAAGTTGTGATCAAATCATTTTCAGAAAATGTTGAAATTCAAAGTGGCATAACTTTTGAATGGAATGGCCTAATTGGGTGATCTTTCTTTGAGCAAACCACATTTTACATGTACTTTCATGATGCATCATCACATTTCATTGAAAATCATCATAGCAAAAAGTCATTTTTCAAGTGTTCACTTTGAAAATTGGTGGGAAAAAGGGTGAATTTCCAAAATACATGGTATTTGCATACAAAGCCTATTCCAACTCATCATAAACATCCAATGTGACTTGTTTGAACTGGTTTTTACTGTTGCATTGGCTGATTTTGCAAAAGGCCATTTTGGACATTTATGCATAATTTGCATTTTGCTAATTTCACTTGAATTTGCTAATTGTGATTAGCACTTGGATTAGCATGTGGTATAAAACATTAATCATAACAGAAAATGCATAATCAGAAATCACAATTTCAGATCTAACAAACTTTCCCTCCAAAAACCTCTCAATTCTCTCCAAAAATTTTCACACTTTTTTTCATCATTTTCATCAAGATTCGTTCTCTATTGTGCTGGTTCTTGCATTGATCCTTCTCTACATGTATCATTGAGGAACTGTTTCACCAAATCAAGGCCAAAAGGTTGAAGAATCGTGACTGTTGCAATCTCACTCATCTATGGCAAATTGAAAGTTCTTCAACCTGGTGCGCAATTGAGCTGCAAGACCTCCTTCAATCATCTTCCACATCATCAATCTTCATCTGTTTTGGCATTAGAGGCTTGGAAACTCACGATTTCAACTGCTTCCATCACCACAAGGTTAGAACTCGATCTCCTTAATTGCTCAAATCATGATATGGTTCTTATAGGTCTTTGATCATAGAGTGCACTGCAACTTGTAGTTTTGAAAATCATTGAGAATCGAGAGAGAAATCTGAAATTTAAGTTTGGATGTGCAAACTTCTTTTGATCGATTTGTTCAACATGTTAGGAATTAGAGGAAATCATGATGATATTGTTGATGTACATGTTAAGACGAATCCAACGATGTATGATTTGTTCATTTTGGTTGAAGTTTGTTCATAACGATTTTCTGGAATTGTTGTTGTTGATCTTGAGGAAGAACACTCTCCAGGACGTGTTTAATCCGTGTTTGCCTTGCCTTGTGTTTGAAAATTGTTTCCCGCGCTCGCTGGCCAATAGGACGCTGACACTGAATAAAACAAAACGCCGCGTTTTGCCTGCGATGTAGCATATTTACCACTTTGCCATTTTCAATATTAATTTCATTTTACTTCATTTCTTTTTTCCATTTCATTTCATTTGATCATTCATCTTAAAAAATTCATAAGTAATTCATTTTTAGTCCAAATTTGATGAGGCTTTTTTCACCATTCTCCTTGTGATGTGTAGTTTTTTATGGTGATTTTTAATATTTTTGTGCACATGTGGAAAAATAAAATGCCTAGGGATTGTTTGAATGTGTCATTTGTGTGTATGTTTTGCCATATTAATCATAAAAAAATGATGCCTACTCCAAAATGCTTGAAATTTTATGTGCATGATCTGGACTCTTTCCTGGTGATTTTGATGTATAGTTTGATAATTTTGAGTTCCTGGTTAGAGAGATATGATGTGATCAAGTTGAGTGTGACAATGTGTGTCACACTATGTTATGCCATGTTCATGAATTTTGTTTCCATGCCTATGCTATGTCTTTTGCCCTGGATTTTTGCATGTGATTCCATCGGTATGTTAGGTTTAACCATGATTTTTTGTAGGATTTGTTGATCCATTTTCTATTTGATTGGTATTTTTGTTTGCTGTTTAGTCATTTTTAGGTTTTTCTTGAGTGATCAACTTCCATGACTTGTAAAATGCCATTGCCTTATCACATGAAGCTGAAACTTTGTGGATTGGTTCTTAACATGTTTAATTTCATTTTGGCTTTGGTGTGGTTCATTTATCTTATGCCATTTCTGTTTTACACTTGCCTAAAGTTGATACATGATTTGTGGCATTGTTTGAGCTTATATAAGCATGACTTGACTTAGTGAATTTAATTTCCCTACTTCCACTTGTCCAAATAGCATGAAAATTGATATGCTACTCATTCAATGTGTTCTGTTTAGGCTTGAATGTTTGTGGAATTTATTGAGCTGTTTTGATATTGATTTGATGGTGATCATTCTGTTTGCTCTAATGTGTTTCCAAAGTGCATAGTTTGGCATGTTTTGTATATGAAATGGATTTGGTGCATAGTTTTGGTGTGAGACCAATTGGATTCTCTTCTTGCTTGATAAATCTTGGTTTTGATAAATTTTCACTTGCTGTTTTGGATTTTTCATCTCCTTTTGACCCTAGGCTTGTCCTAGTGGTCTTGTTTCTCACATTTGGATGTGCTTTTCAGGTTAAGCAGCAAATGCTTTGAGGATGTTAATTCAAGTTGATTGAATTTGGTTAATTGTTGTGAACTAACTTGTGTGTTTTGTAGGATGATTGGCTCACTTGCTTTGAGCTTGTGCTTGGCTCACTTGAGTTGATTGTGCTTTGCATAGTGCATTGTCTGATTATACATTGTCTGTTGGTTCTTATCTTGTCTGTTTTGACTTGGTGATTGGTATACTGACTGAATTAGATTGATTTCAGGTACTTTAGTAGCTAATAGTTCTTTGAGAACTTGCTGTGCTGCTGCTTGGTTGTATAAACCAATTGAGGTAGACTCTCTTGTCTCCATGTAGTCTGGAAGACCTGGCTTGTTATTTAGCCAGGCAACTGTCTGAAGTCCTCCTTAAGAGGCGATGTTTGTGATTGTTTAACTTTGTCCCCAAGCAGGAAAAGACCTTGATTAAGGCAATTGGCGGATAAGAGAGATATGCAATCTATCTCCCGCTATTCTGTTGAGTCGTCCCTCTGCTCACACCACTGTGTTGATGCATTGGGACATTAACCCAAGATCAGTTGAGTCAGAGTCTTGAGTGTAGAAGGGTTCCTACTTTCTGAACCCACACTCCTTTGTCTGAAGCTCTCCCTGGCCAGGGATAAGAGCTGTGAAGTCTAATCTTCACTCACCTTTCATCTGGCTTCACCCTAACTCTCAATGTCAGGGTTAAGAGCTAATATCACCTGACACAGTTGTGTTGCTTTTGCAACTTAACCCTTGATTGAGCCCACCTTGTCTGGATATAGCGTGTGCTAACTGTGAATGTTTGATTTGTTTTGTTGATGCTTGCATGCTTTGCTTTTTCCTGATTAGGATTAGCTTGCTGTTGTGCAAGTAGATAGAAACCATAACATAGGGCAATGATGCATGATAACATCTAGGCTCGAGTACAGCTCCCTAGTAGTGTGTCTCCCTTTGTATCTGGTTAGAATTTCTTTCCCGTCCAGGGGAACTACGTCGCCCTGATCCTCATACCAGAT
This sequence comes from Lathyrus oleraceus, assembly GCF_024323335.1. Lineage (NCBI taxonomy): Eukaryota > Viridiplantae > Streptophyta > Magnoliopsida > Fabales > Fabaceae > Lathyrus > Lathyrus oleraceus. The sequence goes on from NC_066581.1 coordinate 498,270,640, forward strand.
GAGGTACGTAGGCAGGAGACCGTGCGAGGTCTCTCCGGGCAACCTTTTTTCTTTTTTGTGTGTGTTTGCTTGTTCCCTCTTGTGTGTCAGGATATGGATGTAAGCCCGGCGATTGGCTGTCCGTATCCTGATTGTGTTTGTTTGGTTCGGAAGCCGATGTAAGTCCAGCGATTGGCGTTCGGGTTCCAAGTTTGCCCGTGTTTGTGTGTGTCTTGTTTGGCGTGCGTGAGCCGAACTACGGCAGCTCTGATTCTCGTTCCAGACGAGATACGTAGGCATAGGATGCGATATCCTAGCGAGCCCTCTCCTCTTTTCCCCCACCTATGTTGTCTTCGGTGTGTGTGTGTGTGATGTTTTGTTTAGCAACCTTTTCTTTCTTTTAGAGCGTGGATCCCGTCGAGTACGACGGACGTGAGGGGTGCTAATACCTTCCCCTTGCGTAACCGACTCCCGATCACATTCTCTTTGGTCGCGAGACCATGCTTTTTCCAGGTTTACTCTGAGCGTTTCCTTTCCCTCTTTTGGGATAAATAACGCACGGTGGCGGCTCTGTGTTGTTTTGTTTCAGCCCGCCGGTTGTTTTTCGCGGATGCGACACCGATTACTTTCTCCAGTGCTGGCATCATTCAGTATGGCCAGGTCTCTACGATCAACGAAGAAGATGGGGATAGTGATTGCGACATTGACAACTGGGTGCGTCCAAGGGTCCCGGGTGAAGTTCTCCGTAATTGGTCTTCTGAAGAGATTATCCAAGTCACTCTTCTTGAAGAGTAATTTTCTTTGTTTATTCATGCATATCCAAGTCTTGTGTTCCGCCCAGGGCGTAATGACTCATTGTAGGGCTCATCTATGTTGATACCTGCATTTTTTATCATAAATAAAGGACGTTTTTTTTGCATTCAAATATTTTGTTCACTGTCTTTCTATTTTTGGCAGTTTTAAAAAAAAATCAAAAAAATATATTTGGCAATGTTTTGTTTAGTTTTCACTCCTTGTTCACACTCATAAGCACATACCATCACTCATGCAGATGCACGTCACCGGATCCTATTGATAACAATTCTGCTATGACTCGCTTCGACTTGGAAAATCCAACCTTTCAAGCTGAAGAAGAGGGTGATGAAGATTGTAAACTCCCTGAAGAACTTGCCAGGTTGTTAAAACAGGAGGAAAGGGTCATTCAACCACATCAAGAGTCTATTGAAGTGATTAATCTCGGCACCGAGGATGCCAAGAGAGAAATCAAGATAGGGGCTGCTTTGGAAGATAATGTGAAGAAGGGGTTGATTGAATTGCTGCAAGAGTATGTTGACATCTTCGCTTGGTCTTATCAGGACATGTCAGGGATTGACACAGACATTGTGGTACACCGTTTGCCTCTCAAAGAGAATTATCCTCCGGTCAAGCAGAAGCTCAGAAGAACAAGACCAGAGATGGTTGTCAAGATAAAGGAAGAAGTGCAAAAACAGTTGGATGCAGGGTTTCTAGCAGTTACAAATTATCCGCCATGGGTTGCAAACATCGTTCCAGTACCCAAGAAGGATGGAAAGGTACGGATGTGTGTCGACTACCGGGATCTGAACAGAGCTAGTCCTAAAGATGATTTCCCATTACCTCACATTGATGTTTTGGTGGATAATACGGCTCAGTTCTCGGTATTCTCCTTCATGGATGGTTTTTCTGGCTATAATCAAATTAAGATGGCACCAGAAGACATGGAGAAGACAACTTTCATAAGCTCATGGGGCACCTTCTGCTACAAGGTGGTGCCGTTTGGTCTGAAAAATGTTAGGGCAATATATCAACGAGTTATGGTAACTCTTTTCCATGATATGATTCATCATGAAATTGAGGTTTATGTGGATGATATGATTGCCAAATCTCAGACGGAAGAAGAACATTTGGTGAATTTGCAAAACCTGTTCAAGCGTTTGAGGAAATTCAAGTTGAGGCTTAATCCGAACAAGTGTACTTTTGGGGTGAGATCTGGAAAGCTGCTGGGTTTTATTGTTAGTGAAAAAGGGATCGAGGTGGATCCTTCCAAAGTAAAAGCAATACAAGAAATGCCTGAGCCAAGAACAGAAAAACAAGTTCGTGGTTTCTTAGGGAGGTTGAACTACATTGCAAGGTTCATCTCTCACCTAACAGCCACGTGTGAGCCAATATTCAAATTGTTGAGAAAAGATCAGGCTATCAGGTGGAATGATGATTGCCAAAGGGCTTTTGAAAAAATAAAAGAGTATTTGCAGAATCCTCCAATTCTTATGCCTCCAGTCCCAGGGAGACCGCTGATTATGTATTTGACAGTACTTGATAATTCCATGGGTTGTGTTCTCGGTCAACACGACGAGACAGGTAGGAAAGAGCATGCCATCTACTACCTGAGTAAAAAAAATCACAGATTACGAGTCGAGATACTCAATGCTTGAAAAGACATGTTGTGCACTTGCATGGGCTGCTAAGCGATTGAGACAATACATGTTGACTCAACAACCTTACTGATCTCCAAAATGGATCCAGTCAAATATATATTTGAGAAGCCAGCTCTCACCGGGAGGGTTTCTCGTTGGCAAATGGTACTGACAGAGTACGACATCCAGTATACATCCCAGAAAGCCATCAAAGGGAGTATTCTGTCAGACTATCTTGCTCAGCAGCCGATTGATGATTATGAGCCGATGAAGTTTGATTTTCCAGATGAAGACATCATGTTCCTCAAGATGAAAAACTGTGAAGATCCAGTTGTTGAGGAGGGATCTGATCCAGATGAAAAATGGACTGTAATGTTTGACGGGGCCGTCAATGCCAAAGGAAGTGGAATTGGTGCTATCATTACCACTCCGAAAGGTGCCCACATGCCTTTCACCGCTCGTTTGACTTTTGAGTGCACCAATAATGAGGCTGAGTACGAGGCATGTATCTTGGGTATTGAGCAAGCCATAGATTTGAGAATCAAGACTCTAGACATCTTCGGAGATTCAGCTCTAGTGATCAATCAAGTGAATGGTGATTGGAATACTCTCCAGCCTAATATGGTCCCCTATAGAGATTACACGAGAAGACTGTTGACTTTCTTCACAATAGTAAAGCTGTATCATATACCTCATGATGAGAACCAGATGGCAGATGCTCTTGATACTCTATCCTCCATGATCAAGGTGATCGGGTGGAACTATGCTCCCAGGATCGATGTTATGCGTCTTGATAGGGCCGCGTATGTGTTTGCTGTTGAACTGGTAGTTGATGACAAGCCCTGGTATCACGACATCAAGCGCTTTCTGAAGAATCAAGAGTACTCAGCAGGGGCATCCAATAATGAAAGAAAGACTTTGAGAAGATTGGCAGGCAGTTTCTTCTTGAACAAAGACGATGTGTTGTATAAGAGGAACTTCGACATGGTTTTGCTCAGATGCGTGGATAGACACAAAGCAGACATGTTAATGCAGGAAGTTCATGAAGGATCCTTCGGTACTCATGCCGGCGGACATGCAATGGCTTAGAAATTGTTGAGAGCGGGTTATTACTAGATGACCATGGAATCTGATTGTTTCAAATATGCTCGGAAGTGTCATAAATGCCAGATTTATGCTGATAAGGTGCATGTGCCGCCAAATACTTTGAATGTGATGTCTTCGCCGTGGCCATTTGCTATGTAGGGCATTGATATGATTGGAAAGATTGAGCCGATTGCTTCCAATCGGCATCGCTTCATCCTTGTTGCCATCGACTATTTCACCAAGTGGGTCGAAGTAGCGTCATTTGCGAAGGTCACCAGACATGTGGTTTCACGATTCATTAAGAAGGAAATCATTTATCGTTATTGAAGGTGAGAAAAACAAGAAAGGGGGGTTTGAATTGTTTGGAAAATAAGCGCTTTTTCAAAATGAAAATCACACAAGGATTTTATACTGGTTCGCTTATAACACAAAGCTACTCCAGTCCACCCGGCCAAGGTGATTTCGCCTTCAACAAGGACTTAATCCACTAATCTTGAAAGATTGATTACAAACAACGTCTAAGAGAAAGATCTCTTAGTCCTCTCAAGTATACAGACTACACAGAGTCACTTGAGGAAATAAACAAACAATAGATAAAAGATTTATGTAATCTAGAGTGCTTCTAAGAAAGCAAATATTACAATAGTAAGAACAAAAGTGATTCACGTTATAAGCAAAAGCTTCGTGAAGGTTTAGAGAGCAAGAGTGTTTCCTTGAGCGTTGATGTTTCAGTATAATTTTTGCTTGTATATGTTGTGTGCTGAATGTTGATTTGCAGTCCTTTATATAGATCAGTGAGGTAGTAGTTGAAACTGATGAGTAATAAGATGAGTTTACGCCATAACATAAATAGCTTCTGCAGGATAACTTTCTCTCCTTGAAATGACTACTTACCACATATAGTATCTTCTTTATTGAAATTGGAGATTAACGTCTCTTTCTGTATTAGGAAATCCATTTGCAAAACTTTACTTGACTTTAACGTTACTCTTTCATAATTAGCAATTCCATAATCAGAGTCTTCATGTTTCTGGAGATCTTGGAATCTGCTATCTAGCTTCTGATGTTGATCTTTTGAGTTCTGATGATTTCTTCAGATAGCGCCAAGAGCTTCTGAAGTTTGACATACTGTTGTTCAGAATCAGAACTTCTAGAGCGTACTTCTTGTTTAGATGCTTCTGATACTTTGCTGTTTTGCTCAGAGTTGGACTTCCTTGAACGTGTTTCTACTTCAGATGCTTCTTATCTTCTGATAATTTGTATCTGATCTGGTTCTGTATCTGATGACATCATCAGATCTCTTCCTTCTTTCTTTAGAACCCTGCACACTTAGAAACTTTTCATTAGGGTTCCATTTTTGGTTTCATCCTTTGTTATCATCAAAATCATGGAATCTGTTGTAGAACAATTTTTGTTCTTACAATCTCCCCCTTTTTGATGATGACAAAACAAACTTAATTAACATATAAAATATCATATCAGATAGACAAGAGCTCCCCCTGAGATAGTGCTAGGAAGTTCAGAAGTTCTTAGCAGAGCTTCTAAGTAAAGAGGTTTCTTGATACCTTCTGCAATTTCTTAAGTCCAGGTTAGATAAATTTATTTTTAAGAAAAATATGTCGCAGAATGCTTAAGGTATTTAGACAATATTTTCATCAGAGTTATTAATGACTTCTCCCCCTTTTTGTCAGAATCAAAAAGACATAGCAAAAAAACAAAATTGAAGAGAAAAACATTGTATTTAGATAAAAAGCAACAGAGGCAAAAAGAAACAAAACATCAGAAACAAAGAAATCAGAGCAACAAGCAATAAGTCCTAAGTGCCTAGGGGTTCGGAGGTGGAGGCATTCTCTGAAGTAACATAGCCAGCATGTTCTGAATGTTGTCGTTGACAGTGTCTTGCTTATCCATTCTGGCACGGAGTTCATTCTGATCTTGCTTAAGTTCTTTCAGCGTCTGGAGAACCATAGGGATAACAGAAGAAGAAGACTCCCCCTGAGTCAGAGCCTGCTGTGCTTCAGCAGCAGCCAGCGCTTCAGCTTCAGCAGCAGCTTGTGCTTCAGCTTCCTTTATCCTTAGAACTTCAGTTTCTCTTGCTCTTTCTTCCTCCAGCCTTCTAGCCTCTTCTTCAGCTTCTCTTGCTAATCTCTCTTCTTCCAGCCTTCTGGCTTCAGCTTCTCTTGCAAGTCTTTCCTGAAGTCTTGCCTCAGCATCTCTGATGTAGCCATTTCTGACTTGTTCAGAGATGTTCTTCAGTCTAAAAGCCTCAGAGGTCATCCAGCCAATGACTCTGTTCCAGTGTGTCCTTACAGAGTCAGGATCATCACTGACTTCAGAGTTAGTGGTCAGAGACTTGACCTTTTGTACTGAAGCCCCTGCGACCAGCATGATGGCTTCCTCAAGGGTAGGTATAGAAAGGTCAGGTTCAGAGGTTTGAGGTGAAGAAATTGGAGGGCTGAGATTTAATGTGAGAGGTTCAGATTCTGCTTCAGGTTGAGGTTCAGATCTTTGGGGTGAAGCGTAAAGAGGGTTTAAGTCTAATGGTTCAGTTTCAGCTTCAGGTTCAGGTTCAGGAGAGGTGTTTGGAGGGGTGATATCAGAGGTGTGGAGGTCAGAGGGTTGAGTTTCAGAGGGTTGAGAAGTAATGTTGGTTGTTTGTTCTGGTGGAGGTGAAGTTGCTTCAGATTGTGTTTGTGTTGGTTGTTGTGAAGCAAGGTTTTGAGCCTGAATTTGGGCTAAGGTTGGGGAGTCAGGGTCAGAGTATTCTTGGTCAGAAGAGATTTCAAGGTATGGGGGTGATTCTGGTTCTGAAGATGATGAAGAGGAAGTGCTTTGGTTCATTTGTTCAGGTTCAGAAGGAGGTATGAATGTATGGGCGATATTTAAAATTGGTGAAGGTTGTGAGGTTCTGGTTGTAGAAGGTGGGATTTCAGAGGTTGTATAAATGGGTGGTGTTGGGAGAGGATTAGAGGAAGGATTAGAGGAAACCATTAGAGGTTCAGAGGAAATAGGAGGAACAGACGTACCAGTAGAAATTTGCAGAGGAGCTGGAGATCTGCTTCCAGAAGATTCTCCAAGTCTTGCCTTCTTTGCCTGTGATGTTATCTTCTTCTCAGAGAGACCTCTCTTGTACCTGACGAAGTCTTCTTCTGAATCTAGACAATCGTCGAGGCTGGAGTCAGAGATGTCAACACCTTCATCCAGCAGACGATTAAGATAGATAGCAACCGCATCTCTGGGTTCGTTCTTGTAGAACCTAGCAAGACCATGAGGCAGCTTCCTCTGATCTTTCAAGGAATCCCAGGATGTGTCCAGCGTGGGTCTGACTTGAATCTTCTTTATTATTCCCATACTCTTGAGATTTCTGGCGTTCAGAGGCTTCCCAGTATCTATTGCCAGATCTAGCATCAGCTTGGCCTTCTCCAGATGATCTACCAGCCCATTCTCGATGAAAACATCAGATAACAATCTTCCCAGAGGGATGTAGGATCTAGGCTTCATGTTGTTTCTGGTCTCCCTGACAGAGTCTCTTAGGTATCTGAAGAGTAGTGCAGGAAGGCAGATCTTCACACCCTTGTGAATGCAATACAGAATGCACTTCTGATCTGCATTGATGTAATCAGAGGAGTTAGATGCTGGGCGGTGGTGAATAGTTCCCAAAATGATCTTGAGCCACACTCTGAGGTTCTGATGCAGCTCTTTGTTCTTTGAAGGATTTCCTTCAGTGTTGGGTTTGAAGATGGTTGGATTGATTACTTCAGCAACGCGCCTTGATCTTGGGTTGATGTTGTAAATCCTTTTTCCTCCATCTTTCTCCATGTTCAACAAAGAAGCAATTGACTCTTCAGTAATTACTATCTTTACCCCCAAAACATAGGAGACGATGAAATGGTCATCAGCATCTGCAAATCTCCAGAACTCCTTGATGAGAAGTGGGTAAACAGGGCCATAGAGCCTTTGGAAGTAGTTTCCCCAACCTTGTTGACGAAGTTCTTCAGTAAGATCAACTCCATTTCTTCTCAAGTTGTCAAAGTCCACCAGTGTTTCACATAACATATCCAATCCCTCAAAGGGAGTTGATAGGTTGATGTGAGGTAAACGATCAAGGATATGGGGTTCCTTGTAAACTGGGGTGATGGAGACTCCTGTAACAGTTGGAGTTGGAATGCTTGAAGTTTGAGCAGTTGAGCTTGATTCCATTTGTTGAAAAAAGTTGAAAACTTGTTGTTGTTGAGCGTCCATGGTTGAAGAAGAAGATGAAGAGTTTGCAGAAATGCTTCAGAGAGGTTTAGGGTTTTAGAGAGGGTTTGAGAGTGAGTGAGAGTGATAAGTGTGTGAAAAGTGAGAAAAGTGTTTAAATACCCTAAGTTAAAACACATGCAAAACGACACACAATATTGCGTTAGCACAAAGCTCAAGTAAGCACGCTTGGGGGAGAAATGATTAAGGCTAATTAATGAATTTCTAATCCCAACAGTATGCACACTGCTCGAGGAGATCTCAAACGTTTCCCTTTGATTTTCTTCTGGACAGCTGTCTAGAAGTTCTAGGGTTGGACGCTAAGTGCTCCACGTGTTGATGTATCTGATCTTCAGGAATACCAAGGGATTGGTTCCTGGAGATTTCTAACTCAGATATCTTCTTAACTTGGTAGAAGTATCAGAGTCAGAGGCAGAAACACATTTGTTTATGTCAGAGTCTCATTTTATATTTTCAGAGCCACACTTCATTTTGGACAATTTTGAATGTTCAGATTTTCTAAGATAAAAAGAAATCTATCTTCAGCTAGAGGCTTAGTAAAGATATCTGCCCATTGATGATCTGTATCAATGAACTTCAATGTTACTATCCCTTTCTGAACATAGTCTCTGATAAAATGATGTTTTATTTCAATGTGTTTAGCTCTGGAATGTAGAATGGGATTCTTACTTAGACAAATGGCAGCAGTATTATCACAGAAGATAGGAATGTTACTCTCAAAGATTTGCAGATCTTCTAACTGATGCTTCATCCAGAGCATCTGAGTTGTGCACAGTGATGCTGAGATATATTCTGCTTCTACAGTTGATAGAGCGATAGTTGACTGTCTTTTGCTAGCCCAGGAGATTAGATTGTTTCCCAGAAGCTGGCAATTTCCAGATGTGCTTTTTCGTTCTAGTCTATCTCCTGCATAATCTGCATCACAGTAACCAGAAAGTCTATACTCTGATGTTTTCTTATACATCAGGCCCAGGTTAGGAGTTCCTTTCAGATACTTAAGAATTCTCTTAACTGCTGTTAAATGAGATTCTCTAGGATCTGATTGGAATCTGGCACAGAGACAGACACTAAAGCGAATATCAGGACGAGTAGCAGTCAGATAGAGAAGAGAGCCTATCATACCTCGATAGAGCTTCTGACAAACCTTTGAGCTTACTTCTTCTTTTTCAAGAATGCATGTTGGATGCATTGGAGTTTTTGCAGAGTTGCAGTTAGCCATGTCAAATTTCTTCAGAACATCTTTAATATATTTGCTTTGATGAACATATGTAACTTCTGAAGTTTGGTTAATTTGAATTCCCAGAAAGAACTTTAGTTCTTGCATTAGACTCATTTCAAATTCTGCCTGCATTAACTTAGAGAATTCTTGACAAACAGAGGCGTTAACTGAACCAAAAATAATGTCATCAACGTATATCTGGCATATCATGAGATTATTGTTAAGGTTCTTACAGAAAAGTGTGGAGTCAACTTTCCCTCTGATAAAATTGTGTTCTAGAAGAAAATTTCTTAAACGTTCGTACCAAGCTCTGGGAGCTTGTTTAAGTCCATATAAAGATTTTTTAAGTTTAAAAACATGTTCTGGAAAGTTTGGATTTTCAAAACCTGGAGGTTGGTTGACATACACTTCTTCTGATATATAACCATTAAGGAATGCACTCTTGACATCCATTTGATATAATTTAATAGAATGGTTAATAGCAAAAGATACAAGAAGACGAATAGATTCTAACCTTGCGACTGGAGCAAAAGTTTCATTATAATCAATACCTTCTTGTTGACTATAACCTTGAGCTACCAGTCGAGCTTTGTTTCTGACGACTTCTCCTTTCTCATTCAGCTTGTTTCTGAATACCCATCTGGTTCCAATAACGTGAGTGCCTCTGGGCTTTGGAACAAGATCCCAGACATCATTCTTTGTGAATTGATCTAATTCTTCTTGCATGGCTGAAACCCAGTCGTTATCTTGAAGTGCTTCATCACAGGACATAGGCTCAATCAGAGACACTAGTCCCAGAGGAGTATCTTCAGAGGTTCTGAAGGTAGATCTGGTTCTGACAGGTTCGTCCTTGTTTCCCAAAATCAAATCTTCAGATATCTTAATACGACTTTTGACTTTCTTTGGGATTTCTGGGGATTTTATTTCTTCAGAGTTCTGAATGACAGTTGCTTCTGGAATTTTATCAGATCCTGCAAGAGTGATTTCTAAATCTGCAAAATTTTCAACTAGCTTTGACTTTTCAGGGTCAAGCTTATCATCAAATCTGACATGAATTGATTCTTCCACACTTTTGGTTTCTGTGTTGTATACTCTGTAGCCTTTAGAGCGTTCTGAGTATCCTAACATAATACCTTTCTGTGCTTTGGAATCAAACTTGTTCAGATGTTCTTTAGTGTTTAAAATAAAGCAAGAACATCCAAAAGGATGAAAATATGAAATGTTTGGTTTTCTTCCTTTACACAGTTCATAGGGAGTCTTTTCCAGAATGGGTCTTATAGAGATTCTATTCTGAATGTAACACGCTGTATTTACAGCTTCTGCCCAAAAGTGCTTTGCCACATTAGATTCATTGATCATGGTTCTGGCCATCTCTTGGAGTGTCCTATTCTTCCTCTCTACAACTCCATTTTGTTGTGGAGTTCTAGGGCAGGAGAAATCATGGGATATTCCATTAGAGTCAAATAATTCTTCAAAATCTTTGTTTTCAAATTCTCCACCATGATCACTTCTGACTCTAACAATTTTAGCATCAAATTCTTTTTGCACTTTGGAGCAGAAACTAGTGAATACAGAGTGAGACTCACTCTTGTGCTTTAGGAATTTCACCCATGTCCAACGACTGTAATCATCAACAATGACTAGTCCATACTTCTTTCCATTGACTGATGCTGTTTTCACAGGACCAAATAAGTCAATGTGGAGAAGTTCCAGAGGCTTAGAGGTAGAAACAACATTTTTCTTTTTAAAAGATGTTTTAGAAAATTTTCCTTTCTGACATGTTTCACACAGAGCATCTGAAGAAAACTTCAGTTTAGGTAGGCCTCTGACTAACTCAAGTTTGTTTAGCTGAGAAAGTTTCCTCATGCTAATGTGGCCCAAGCGTCTATGCCATACCCATTGCTCTTTATGAACAGACATCAGACATTTAACATTTTGTTCTTTTAAATCAGAAAGATTAATTTTATAAATGTTGTTTTTCCTCTTGCCTGTGAAAAGGACAGAGCCATTGTTCTGATTAATGGCTTTACATGTTTTTTGATTAAAGATTACATCATAACCGTTATCACTTAATTGACTTATGGATAACAAGTTATGCATTAATCCTTCTACGTAAAGAACATCAGATATAGAGGGAAGAGTACCATTACCAATAGTTCCTGAGCCTCTGATCCTTCCTTTCTGATCTCCTCCGAAACCTACGAATCCAGCATCTTTAAGTTCCAGGCTTTGGAACATAGACTTTCTTCCCGTCATGTGTCGCGAGCATCCAGAGTCCAGGTACCATGACTGGTGTCTGAACTTTGCTGCATAGGATATCTGCAACATACACAATCTTATCTTTTGGTACCCAGAATCTCTTGGGTCCTCTTTGATTAGTCTTCCCAGAGTTTCTCATAACTTTGGGTTTTCTAGCTTTTTCAAATTTTTGTTCTTGTGTGTGTGTGTATAGTGATATGAAAATGGAGATTTAAGTTGGTCACTAGAAGAAGTTTTAACTTCCTTAGGATCATACCCAATTCCCTTTTTATTGTTCTGACTGACTCCATAAATCATGGATGCCATAATACTCCTACCTATTCCATTTTTCAGAAATTCTTGAAAGGCTTCTTCGTATTTATAAATTATTGCATTTGCAGTTTGTGGAGTTTGAGATAACGCTTCTTCTAATTCTAAGCTTTTTCTTTTTGCTCCATCTCTTTCTAATGTTAACAATCTGATTGTATCTTCTTGTGCTAGAATTGTCATCTCAAGCTTGCCACATTCTTCAAATTTTGCTTTAAGACAGCCTTTAATGTTTTTAAACTTTTGTTTTAATTTCTGATATGAGCTAAGAGTTTCTGACAAACAAGATTCTAGATCAGATCGAGAAAGTTCAGAAAATACCTCTTCAGATTCTTCATCTGAGCTACTCCTGGATGTGGTAGCCATAAGTGCCACATTGGCCTGTTCATCAGAGTCAGATTCTGATGATCCAGATTCACTATCATCCCAGGTAGCCATCAGTCCTTTCTTTGTCCTGAAGGTATTTTTCTTGAAGCTTTCTTTTCTAGGGTTGTCTTTCTTTAGCTTGGGGCATTCATTCCTGTAATGACCTGTTTCTTTACATTCATAACAGGTAATATCTTTGTTAGATTTACCTTTTGAAGTTGATTCTGATCGATCCCCTCTGGGTCTTGGTCTTCTGAAGTTGTTGTTCCTCTTTTTCCAGAGTTGCTTAACTCTTCTGGTTAGTAGGGACAATTCTTCTTCATCATCAGAGTCTTCTGGTTCAGAGTTGTCAGCATCTTCAGTTTCTGCCTGGAGAGCTTTGGTTCTGTCAAGTTTGCGTCTTTCAGGTCTGGACTTTAATGCTACAGACTTGTTCCTTTTCTGAGGCTCATCTTCCTCTAGTTCTATCTCATGGCTTCTGAGAGAACTGACAAGTTCTTCAAGGCTAATATTGTTTAGATCCTTTGACAGCTTCAGAGCAGTAACCATAGGTCTCCATTTCTTTGGCAGACTTCTGACTATCTTTTTGACATGGTCTGCAGTTGTGTATCCTTTGTCTAGAACCTTGAGACCTGCAATCAGAGTTTGGAATCTAGAGAACATTGCCTCTATGGCTTCATCATCCTCCATTTTGAAGGCTTCATATTTCTGGATAAGCGCCAGAGCCTTTGTCTCTTTGACTTGAGAGTTTCCTTCATGAGTCATCCTTAGAGAGTCAAGTATGTCTTTGGCTGTTTCTCTGTTGGTGATCTTTTCATACTCGTTGTAAGATATAGCATTTAGGAGTATGGTTCTGGCCTTGTGATGATTCTTGAAAACTCGTTTCTGATCATCTGACATCTTACTTCTGGGAACTTCAGCTCCATCCTCTGTGACAGGAGGTTTGTATCCATCTGTGACAATGTCCCAGAGTTCAGCATCATAACCTAGAAAGAAACTTTCAATTCTATCTTTCCAGTAATCGAATTTCTCTCCATCAAAGACAGAAGGCTTAGCATTGTAACTATCCTTTTCATTTGTGTGGGCCATAGTTTTTCTCTTTCTGGATCTCTCTACACTGTTAAGTGTTTGATTAGAAAATCAATAACAGAGCCGGAGCTCTGATACCAATTAAAGGTGAGAAAAACAAGAAAGGGGGGTTTGAATTGTTTGGAAAATAAGCGCTTTTTCAAAATGAAAATCACACAAGGATTTTATACTGGTTCGCTTATAACACAAAGCTACTCTAGTCCACCCGGCCAAGGTGATTTCGCCTTCAACAAGGACTTAATCCACTAATCTTGAAAGATTGATTACAAACAACGTCTAAGAGAAAGATCTCTTAGTCCTCTCAAGTATACAGACTACACAGAGTCACTTGAGGAAATAAACAAACAATAGATAAAAGATTTATGTAATCTAGAGTGCTTCTAAGAAAGCAAATATTACAATAGTAAGAACAAAAGTGATTCACGTTATAAGCAAAAGCTTCGTGAAGGTTTAGAGAGCAAGAGTGTTTCCTTGAGCGTTGATGTTTCAGTATAATTTTTGCTTGTATATGTTGTGTGCTGAATGTTGATTTGTAGTCCTTTATATAGATCAGTGAGGTAGTAGTTGAAACTGATGAGTAATAAGATGAATTTACGCCATAACATAAATAGCTTCTGCAGGATAACTTTCTCTCCTTGAAATGACTACTTACCACATATAGTATCTTCTTTATTGAAATTGGAGATTAACGTCTCTTTCTGTATTAGGAAATCCATTTGCAAAACTTTACTTGACTTTAACGTTACTCTTTTATAATTAGCAATTCCATAATCAGAGTCTTCATGTTTCTGGAGATCTTGGAATCTGCTATCTAGCTTCTGATGTTGATCTTTTGAGTTTTGATGATTTCTTCAGATAGCGCCAAGAGCTTCTGAAGTTTGACATACTGTTGTTCAGAATCAGAACTTCTAGAGCGTACTTCTTGTTTAGATGCTTCTGATACTTTGCTGTTTTGCTCAGAGTTGGACTTCCTTGAACGTGTTTCTACTTCAGATGCTTCTTATCTTCTGATAATTTGTATCTGATCTGGTTCTGTATCTGATGACATCATCAGATCTCTTCCTTCTTTCTTTAGAACCCTGCACACTTAGAAACTTTTCGTTAGGGTGCCATTTTTGGTTTCATCCTTTGTTATCATCAAAATCATGGAATCTGTTGTAGAACAATTTTTGTTCTTACAGTTATGGGATTCCCGAAAGAATTATTACTGATAATGGTTCTAATCTCAATAACAAAATGATGAAAGAGTTGTGCAAGAACTTCAACATTCAACATCATAATTCTTCCCCTTATCGTCCCAAGATGAACGGTGCTATTGAGGCAACAAATAAGAATATAAAGAAGATTGTGCAGAAGATGGTCGTTACGTACAGAGATTGGCATGAGATGCTACCCTTCGCCTTGCATGGTGTCGCATTCTGCAAAAAAACCGGCGGGAAAAGAAGAAACAACAGAGCCGCCACCGTGCGTTATTTATCCCAAAAGAGGGAAAGGAAACGCTCAGAGTAAACCTAGGAAAGAACATGGTCTCGCGACCAAAGAGAATGGGTTCGGGAGTCGGTTATGCGAAGGGAAGGTATTAGCACCCCTACGCATCCGTCGTACTCGACGGGATCCACGCACAAAAGGAAGGATAAATGGTTGTTAAACACTGCTCAAACTCACACACACTGGCTGAAAGAGACGAAAGAAACTGACCGAAACTGACTCGGCAGGACATCGTATCCTGGGCCTACTTAGTCTATCAGGCATAGACATCAGAGTCAAAGTAGTTCGGACCGGGGAAACGACACATGCTCGCTAGGATATCGCATCCTATGCATACGTATCTTCTTGGATGAGAGAAGAATCAGAGCATTCGTAGCTCGGCTGACACGCACACAAACAAACATAAACAGAGGCAAACATGGAGCCCGAATGCCAATCACTGGACTTACATCAGCATCCGAACCTAAACATACACACACTGGAACCCAAATGCCACTCGATGGACTTACATCGGCTTCCAAGCACACAACAACACAACAAGTTGATAGGGAGTCGGGGACTCGAGCCTATAATTGTCAATCAACACACACAAAAGAAAAGAAAAGGCGCCCGGAGAGATCAGCTCAATCTCCTGCCTACATACTTCATCTGGTATGAAGATCAGGGCGATGTAGTTCCCCTACGCAGGGAAAAAGGACCTAGCCTAACCAGATAACAGAGGGAGACACAACTCTAGGGAGACTACGACTCGAGCCTAGATGTTATCATGCAAAATCAACCCTAAGTCAAGGTTTCTAGCTAACAGACACAGGAAAAAGAAGGATCTCGATTGTAACTAGGGCAAGAGAAAGGGGATATCTCAATCACAACAGGGGTGAGAGAAAAGAATTAGTGTTAGTGGTTAGTCAAACTCGACAAGACATCGCATCTCGTGCCTACGTATCTCATCTGAACATGAGAATCAGAGTTGCCGTAGTTCGGCTAAACTATTACTGTTGGTTTGTGTTTTTTAAGTGGACAACGTCACTGCACAATCTACCTGATGCTCGACCTTTGGAGACTTACTCACCTGTAGTAGAAGGAGTTAACGTATCCTTAAGAGGGGATGATGTTTGTTTGTGTTTTAAGAAGGCTCGAGCAAGAAAGGAAGTCCTATACGAAGGAACCGTGCTACCTTAATTGACATGCAAACGAGACTACGCGGAGTCTAACAAACCTAGGGGATATGATCACACCACACAAACATACACAAGCATATACAGCATAAAATAAACACACCAACAAGGGGGCTCAAACATGGGTTAGGTTTTAGTCGAGGGGTCACATCAACCTCAACAAACAAACCTCTGGAATGGGGTGAATGTTGCTCTTAACCTTGCCATTGAGGGGCTAAGGGGAAGCAGATGAAAGGAGATGAGGGGTGTGCCTCATTGCTCTTATCCCTGGCCAGGGAGAGCATTTGACAAGAATGTGTGGGTTCAGAAGGTGGGAACCCTTCTACACATTTGATACTGACTCAACTGTACAATTGTACAAGATCTTGGGTTTTTATCTGTAATGCATCAACACAGTGGTGTGAGCAAAACAGAAGACACACTGAATAGCAGGGGATAGGTTGCTTATCCCTTGGTTCTGCCAATTGCCTCTTCACTTAGGAGGTCTTTGACTCTGTACAAGGACAATTTAAACATACACAAACATTGCCTCTTAAGGAGGACTTCAGACAGTTGCCTGGCCAAGTAACAGGCCAGGTCTTCCAGACTACATGAAGAAAAAGGAATTATACCTCAAGCAAGTTGCTAAATAGCAAAGCAAAGCAAGTTCAAAGAACTTAAGCAACTAATGGTACCTGAAATAGTCAAACAAATCAGTACACATTTCAACAGTTAAAGCAAAAGGAAAAGAATCAACAGTCAACACAGGGGGACCAATGTGCAAGGCACAAGACTCAAATCATATGAGTCAAGCCACCTACAAAACCAAGAGGTTAGACAATGATATTCAAACAAGCTTAATCAAAAGAAATTGATCTCATTGGTCATTTGGTGTTCAACCTGAAAACATAAGCTCAACAGTAAGTAACTGGACCACTAGGACAAGCCTAGGGTCAAAAAGGAATGAGAAAGTCAAAACAGCAAATGAAAGTCAAACAAAATCAAGTTCAAACATTTAAGAAGCAAACTCAATTGGTCTCAAGTTTATATCATGCATCATCATCAATTCACAAGCAAAAGAAGTCAAAGCATGGCAAGGGAGGGCTCAAAGAAGTCAACAGAATGACTTGCATCAAAAGTCAACTCAAACATTTTCAAAAATCACCAGATAAATCATGATCAATCCTAACACCTAGCATGGTAAGCATGTAAAATTTCATCACATTTGGACAAGTGGAAGGCAGTCAATGAAAATCATAAAGTCAAAGCAAATTTGAACATGCTCAATGAAGTCAACAGCAAGACTTAGCTCAAAACCAAACATGATCAATTCCAAAAATCACCAAATAATTCATGCTCAATCAAAATCCATAACATGACATGCATATAAAATTTCAGCTCAATTGGATCATGGAAGATAGTCAATTAAAATCAGAAAGTCAAAACAATTTCAATCATGCTCAAAGAAGTCAAACAAACATGCATCAACTTCAAAAAATCATAACTTAAAGGCAACAGATGAGAAATGAATGGGATCAACACCATGGCAAAGCTTAAGATGTCTAGTATGCACATGTAAAAATGCATGATCATCCAATAAAGTATGAGAATTTCCCAAATGGAATGGCAACATGTATCACACAAAGTCAACATTTGACTAGACAGGGGAGAAAATCTCAAACAAATAGGAAATGGCACAATTAATTCTAAGAAAATTCACATGTGAACTAGACACATAATAGAAGGTTCATGCAAAAATTGAGGTCAATTGGAAGTCAGGAAGCATGTCATCAAAATTCATGAAATTGCACAACCATGGTGTGACACAAGTTGTCACACCCTACTTCAAAAATTCACAACTCTCAAACCACATAAGATAAAATCATGATCTTTACATCAAAATAAACATGGATGAGTTTAGATTAAGCACAAAAAAATTCAGATCAAATGGATGTATCATCACAATTTCACAAGAGATTTGGCAAGGTGTACAATATTTGGTCACATTCTACAAACCCTAATGCCATTTAAAATTCACTGATCAAAAAAATCTGGAAAAATAATGATAAAAAACTAGGGATCATGATGAAGATGATGCAAAAAACCCCATGAAAATTGGATTTGAAATGAGTGAAATATGAATTTCCAAAGTGAGCCATGCCAAATGAAATAAAATGAGGAATGAAAATGAATTAATTGGATTAATTAAATGGCCGGATGGCATTTGTGTAATTAACAAGTTCACTAAACGAAGCACGGTCGTTTTGGGCCATGGAACGGAATAATCTTATTGGCCAGTATGCTAGCACAGTACCATGCACACGTACAAAGGAGAAATCTGGGAAATGGATGAGTAATTTCTAGGGTTCCATGAACAGTGGCACGACCTTCATCTTCAACAACAACTCTTGCCAAAAAATTTTCCAGAAATGAAAATTGAATGCACCATTCTAACCAGCCAACATCACACACCAAAGATACATCATTCATAATCACTAAATCAAGCTACTCAAGAAGAAACACGCAAAAACAAAATCGAGCATCAACCTTTAAACCAACACAACTTTCAGTAAACTTAATCATTTTCAAAATTAAAACCATCAATGAACTCAGCATCAAGAGACCTATCTAAAGCATGTACTAATTTAACAAAATAAGGAGATCGAATCCTTACCAAATTGGAAGAGCAATCGTGATACAGTTGTTATTTGGTAGCTTTGACTCAAAACAGGTGCGCCTCAAGCTTCTAAAAGATGGATGATGAAGAAAGTTTGGTTTGAAACAACTTGATTTGACTCTAAATAGCTTCTGCCATTGAAGATGCTTGAAGATGAACAGCCACGAAAAGCTTCTTACAGTTGAAGGATGATGGTTGAAAAGTGCATGAAATGATGCTTGGATGACGCAGCAACAATGGTATAGTCGTGCTCTTTGGAGGATTTTGAAGAATTTGAAAAATGCAAGCAAGATGAAATTTGAGAGAGAGTGGATTTCTGAGTGTTTTGGCAGCTGCTAGGGTTCACTTTTGGACAGAAAATATGCTATATACCATCTGTTTAACATCTAATCCAAGTATGTTAAACAAGCTTAACTCAAATCAACCAATTTGCTAATCTTGCCAATTTGGTCAAATGGTGGTGTGTGGTAGCATGCTGCTCGAATTTGGGCCCTTGGCAAGTCAGAAATAAGGTCCTAAAACAATTCCAAATGGCCAATGTGATAGAAAATGTTTAAATCAAAAAGTCAATTTTGCACCTCTCTTGAAATTAATTAAGTCAAGTCCAAAAATGCCATTTTGCATGGTGAGGTTTTGATGAATGAAGTTTATATTTTGGAAAGAGGAGGTAAAATGTGGTTTGTAGGAAAAAACCCCACCAAAATTGGCCAAATGGTTTGGGAGATATGGCCTTTTGAAGTTCAAAAAATTGTGAAAATGAAATGATCATATCTTGACAACCATACATGGGAATTGAGAGTTCTTGGACTTTTTGGAAATGGGAGAACAAGATCTTCAACTTTCATGTTGGGCAAAAATTCATTTGAAGCTTGTATCATGATGTAAGTTTGGGATCAAGAAGTTTCCATTTTTGGCAGTTAAAATTACAGGTCCAGTTTCTATTTTTGGAAATTTTCTGATTGGCTTCAAATTCTTCAATGATGTTGATTGCCATGATATATGAGGCCTATTGGGACATGAATAAGCTCTCTCAAACCATTTCCATCCATCAAAACCATAAAATCAACCACAGTTGACCAACTTTGACTTTCTAGGGTTTTTGACTGATTGTGCATGGACTGATGACTTCTGAACATCCAACCCTTGACTTAAACACTTCAAATGGACCCCCAAGTCATATGAACATGATGGACCAACCCTAGGGACTTGGCTCAATGAAAAACACACTTGCTTGCTTGGTTGACTGATCTCCTGATCAGTTTGACCTAATTCTCTTGATTGGCTTGCACTTGAGGCAAATGGGACAATGCAATGCTATGCAGTGGACCATGTTATGCTATGACCTAATATGAGAATGTATGTACAATGATAGGTGCAAATTTGAGGTGCTACAGCTGCCCCTATTCAATCAACTGGGAACCCGAATGGATGATAGCAGCGGCTGTCAGACTTTCAGGGTAAACAGGGATTGAATACCAAGAACCGTAGAATTTGCGCAATACAGGGATCCAACACTGGAAACGTCCGCTGGGATTTATTACTGGGTATATATTTTTTGGGTTTTTGTTTTCAAAGGGTACGACCACATCCAGACATCGCAACGACGATGAATGGGAAAAGAAATCACAACTAGATGCCGACGGACAACTAGGAAAAACTCAACGTTTATCGGGACCAACTGGGAGGTAACCAGACATTATTGAATGACTGGAAGGAATACAACCATACGTCAACGGACGAAATGGGGAAAAACTCAACGTTTACCGAGACCAACGGAGAGGTAAACAACTGGGGACGACCAGGAAAAACTCGACGTTTATCAAAACCAACGGAGAGGTAAACAACTGGGGACGACCAGGAAAAACTCGACGTTTACAGACATCGAAAGATGATGTTTACAGACACCAAAAAGATCGACCAGACATTTACTGATGAATGGGAATACTCGACCAGACATCAACGGATGAATGGGAGAAAACTCGACGTTTACAGACATCGGAAGATGATGTTTACAGACACCAAAAAGATCAACCAGACATTTACAGATGAATGGGAATACTCGACCAGACATCAACGGATGAATGGGAGAAAACTCGACGTTTACAGACATCGGAAGATGATGTTTACAGACACCAAAAAGATCAACCAGACATTTACAGATGAATGGGAATAGGAGAAATACAACCAGACGTCAACGGACGACTGGGAAAAAACTCAACGTTTATCGAAACCAACGGAGAGGTAAGTCCACATGGGGAGGGTACAACTAGACGTCATAGGACGAATAGGAAAAACTCGATGTTTATCGACACCAACGGAGAGGAGTAATGGAAATAATGAACACAACCAAATCATCAACGGATGATCGGGAAAAACTCGACGTTTATCGACACCAACGGAGAGGAGTAATCTTCACTAGGGAAGGGATAACACAACCAAATCATCAACGGATGATCGGGAAAAACTCGACGTTTATCGACACCAACGGAGAGGAGTAATCTTCACTAGGGAAGGGATAACACAACCAAATCATCAACGGATGATCGGGAAAAACTCGACGTTTATCGACACCAACGGAGAGGAGTAATCTTCACTATGGAAGGGATAATGACGTTACAAACATCGAAAGATGATGTTTACCGACATCAAAAGAAGACCAGACACTTACGCATGACTGGAGATCACCGAAAGATGGTGTTTACCGACACCAAAGAAGGCCAGACACTTACGCATGACTGGAAATCACCGAAAGATGGTGTTTACCGACACCAAAGAAGACCAGACACTTACGCATGACTGGAAATCACCGAAAGATGGTGTTTACCGACACCAAAGAAGACCAGACACTTACGCATGACTGGAAATCACCGAAAGATGGTGTTTACCGACACCAAAGAAACAAACACACGCGGGTGCTGACGGGGTATTGATATTTACAAGACGACTAGGCAAGGCTGAACACTTGCAGGGGGGTCTCACTGGGGAGAAACAGACTTTTCTGTTATCAACGGATGAGGAAATAAACCTCTGTGGGGATTGTTAACACCAAAAATTGACTGGAGCAACTGTAGCAAATGTGCTGTTCAGGTTGAACAAAAATTTGTCTCTGCAGGGAATACGGTCTGATGGGGTTTTGAACACATGAATGCATATGTTTGAATTTTTTTTTTTTTTTTTTTATGGCGTAATGCTCCATTTATGAATGGGAATGCTACGCGATTTTTGAGGATGCAATGATTACTACATGCAAAATGCAAATTAACCCGGGCTGGGGAGCCAAAATGGTCAGATACTCCCACTCTGTGGGGAACCTCCTCTTGGGGAAATACTCTGCGGGGAACTCTGCTTAGGGGAATGGTAAAGCGACTTCACTGGGAGAAAACTCGACCAATCATCAGATAGGATAAACTCTGCTTTGGAGAAATATCTGTTACTCCGCTGGGGACGACCCACGCAATCCATAGGTAGCATCAACTCAGCTGGGGATGCAGATATCGGTCTGCTACGGAAACTCGTCCAATCCACTGGTAGGACAAACTCTGCTGGAGATATAAATGCTACTCCACTAGGGACGACCCAACCAATCCATATGTAGGAGAATCACTGCTGGAGATGTATTTCATGAGACCCGCTCCACTCGGGGAACTTGCTGAGGAAAAAACCGCTCCCTTCTGCTGGAGAGAACGATCCTAGTGGGGAGAGTAACAAATCTGTTGGGGATGATAACACGTCATATCATACTGGAGATGAACCTCCACACCCTGCTGGGGATAAGCATTCACGGCCGTGCTGGAGATAACAACATCACAATCCCAACTGCTGGGGAACAACATTCTTCTGACAAAAGTTGCTGGGGAACTCCTGGGGAAAACATCTACCAGGCACTCAGTGGGGATTCCCAACTGGGGAAATCTGCAAGCATAGACCTGCTGGGGATAAGCAATCCTTAGATCTGCTGGGGAAAGAAAGTACTGTCCACAGACGTTTCTGCAGGGGAAACAACTCTGATAGCTTTAATACTGGCTTGGGCTGGGGACGCGACAACCTTCAGGCTCGCCGAGGAAACACCGATCTCGAATCTATCGGGAAGGTCACACTCTCAGACCACTGGGGAGATACAACCTGTTTGACAGGGATGTCGGTCGACTTGTCGAACACTGGTATTCATCATCTTTCCACAGTGTTGACTTTCCACTTTTAAGAACTCCCGGACTCATCTGGACTTTTCTGCTCCATCATCTTGTATTCCCAGCTCGTCCGTACTTCACGGAGATCGAACTCCTGGGATTCATACATACTTTTCAGTTACCAGACTTTGAAGAGTCTTCTTGATTAACTTTCCAGGATCGTCGTCGTAACTTTCATCGTCTTTTCACGGTTCATCTATCCCTTGCCCCTGGTTGGACTCTGAGGGGATCTCTTGTCAAAAAGGGTTCACATTATCACTGGCAAGTGAATAAAGATATCTAACAGTACCTGCACAAGAGATCGCCAGATAAGAGCGTGCCCCAGGTATGCCCCAGGCGCTTAAATATTTCAACACTTAGGTCACTCAAACTTCCGAATAAGATTTCCAGATTTCAATCTCCTAAGCATGCATCGGAAGGGACCTCTATGTTTCAAAATGCAACTATTCTTATCAAAACGAATGGATGTTTTCGTAATCAAAACGGTAATGACACAAAAACAAAATTTTATTCGATTTGAACACACGCTTTATTGACTGGAACAAAAGATGGCTCACAATCGAGCAACACACAGGAAGCAAACCCTGGAAAGAGGTGATTGCACATAAAAGGAAAAAATCTATCCTAATGGCAACGTGAAACTGTGATCTCATCGGGTTCCAACTCAGTTACACCTCATATGCCCTCAAGACTTTCCACACTTTCTGTCTTCTGAATAAGATGCTTCTGATTGATCTCTGTTGGAGATTATCCAAGTCATCCAAAACACAAACGATCATGCTGGACGCAGTTGTTCGTTTCAAT
This sequence comes from Lathyrus oleraceus, assembly GCF_024323335.1. NCBI lineage: Eukaryota > Viridiplantae > Streptophyta > Magnoliopsida > Fabales > Fabaceae > Lathyrus > Lathyrus oleraceus. The sequence goes on from NC_066581.1 coordinate 498,293,946, forward strand.
CCCTCTTTTGCCTGGACCGCCCTTTCGGGTTTCAGTCCACCGGGATACCCTTTTTTTGCCCAAGTCGCCCTTGCGGGTTTTCAACTTGCCGGGTGTACATTTCTTTCCATTTTTTATCCCTAATTTTTGCCCGAACCTTTCTCTTCTTTCTTGGTTCGCCGGGATGCCCATTTTTGCCTGGACTCTTTTATTCTTTTTGTCCAGCGGGTTTCTTTCACGAAGTATTTTCTGACTGCGTCCGCATTCACAGGGGGTGGAAAATCGTCGTCATCCGTGGTTATCAACAACATGGCCTGGTCTGAGAAAACCTTCTTGACCACGGATGAGACACTCCTAATTGTTTATCCATTTGCCCCATAATTGTCTTGAGGAGGAAGGATCCTTTTCAACCAACTCTTCCAGGTGATACGCCCGAGGTCACACTTCTCGGTCAACAACACGCTTCATTCCTTGGGGTGCAACTGTCCCATGTCAAGTAACTGTCAGCCCTTTTCCTCAGCTGGACCCAACGTGTCATTCTGTGTCCTTATCCATTCAATCTTCTCTGATTTCTCACACATCTGTGAGGAAGACACTGCCCCAGGTAGATGCACATCCCTAGGTTCAATATCCAGGATACAGACTTTATGTTCAGCCACCATTGTTGGTGCAACCAACTGTGATCCGGGAAGCACTACCTTATTCACCTCATCTCATTCCCCCTCAGACATCGGAATCCGTTCGGATTCGGGGTCAGACCCCTCCTCCGGGATCGGTCAATCTCAATCTTTCGATTTGAGTACCTCGAGATGTCCTCATCAGGGACCTCAAACTTCCTTGGTTGATAACCTTACACGGGTTGCTGCTAGCTCTCAAACACATACCTGATCAGATCCATTTTGGACTTCCACGAAGTGGTATGAATCAGCATACACTGTCTTAGTCGGCGAGCAGCCTATGCCAAAGTACATCAGTTTTTTTCGAACAGTGAGTGTATTGTTTCACAGTCGACAAACTTTTTGCTTAGGCAAATTGCATACTCTTTTCGACAAGACTAGTCATGTTGACCCAATACGCACCTCATAGACCCCTCAATGGTTATCACGTACCGGATTAACAGTTGTCTCTTTCACTGAAGTATCGGAATCAGAGGTTCCTGCAACTTATCTCTTCTTTTTTCCAGTGCCCTTTGGCAATCTTTATTCTGACCGTTTGATTCTTTTTTTTTTTTTTTTCTCTCTCTTTTTTTTCGGTTCAGGCATTTTTTTTTAGCAGGATCGACCTCGATTCCTCTGATTCGCTCACAACAAGCCTCGGTAGCTTGATGGACAGCACTCCATAAGTGCACTGATTCAGACTCAAAAGTATGAGTTATCTCAACCGGTCAAACAACTTGCCCCAGGTCTACCGGATGCCCCTGTTCTCTTCGGGACTTTGTCATCATGTCCTCAACATGGGATTTGCTTTCACGATGAATCATATCATGAAACAAAGTCACCGTAGACTTTTGACACGTGGCACCGGCCTCTTGTGATTGAACGACATCACCTTAGAACGAGAAGGTGCCCCTTGTGTGATGGACCTGGCTTACTTCATATCATCTGGCAGCAATTCAATCTGGTTTTGGCCAAGAAGCCATCCATGAAGATAAACACTGAGACCTGAGCCACATAATCAACCAATACCTCATTGTGAAGTACCGGGAATTCATCCTTCAGATTAGCTCTGTTCACATCTTGGTGGTCCATACACCTTCTCATCTTTCAGCACCAGTTTCCGCTTCACTGGAGGACAGTCTTCTCTTAAGGGTATCTCGTGCCCCATAACATTGGTATTCCGCCCTGGTGTATCTAAATACAATCAGGCATACGTATCAACCTGCTCTTCTAACAGGGCTACCATTCTGTTCTTGACTTGCCTCTGAAGCGGTCTCAACTTTCACTTTCCCTTCTGACCTTGGCGGTACCTAGGGTAACGATCCTGAATTGCTCCTCGTGTAGTTGAATCACCTTCTCCTCTTGTTTCAATAACCTGGCTAATTCCAGCTGATCACAATCTTCTGCGCCTTTTTCCTCGGCATGATAGCTTGGATCGTCGAAGTCATATAGAGGTGTAACCAAATTGTTATCGATGAGCTCAGGAGAGTAAACACTTTTGAGGTTGGAACCAAATGAATCAAAAGGAAAGAGAATAAAAACATTGCCATTTTTATTTGTTTTTAAAAAAAAAAACTGCAAAAATAAGCGAAAAACAGGGAACACCACTTTTAATTACAAAAACATCCATTTATTACTGATGCAAAATGTTGCAAAATGAAACACATGAGGTGGCCCTTACAATGGACCATTACGTTTCGGGCAAAACGTATGGCTTTCATGCAAAAAGATTAAAATACAGAAATACTACACTTCTGGATGAGTGACAGTGATGCCTTTGGGGGCCTTCCAGTTGCCTGGTACGCACGACTTTATCCACAACTCGAGCTCACGGTCACTGTCAATTCCTTCACCCACTGAACGGGCATGCCCAGGATCCAACATTCCTGCACTGACGAAGGTGTATGGCGGACGACATCCTCTACTTGGTCTAGACGACTCTGGATCCGACTGATAACCGACCCCAAACATGTCTGCTTTTACCACGATGTCAATGATCCTTCCCCAGCCTTGGGCCTCTTTGTTTCTCACCACTTCCAGAGCTTGTTTATAAGAAGAAATGGACAACTTCTTCTCTTTCTCAGCAACAAGGGCCTTCTCTACCTGGACGGTTTCAACTGCCAGACAGGGTGCTCCACACCTTACATCGTCCATTTCCACTTCCTTCATCTTCTGGGTCGTGTCTTTCATCAATACTCTTCCCTCTATGGTGACGGTCGCACAAGAATTATCACTAACAGGGAAAACTCCATCCTGCTCCAGAGGTTTTGGGACCACAGCCCTTGGAACCTTTAGCTGATCCTCCTCAGTCATCTCCAATCCTTTCTTGGCCTTTTTCAACATCTTTACCTTTACTGGACCCTGCCTGAGTACGGGGTTGACATCCTCATTCATTATCTGTGCCAAGCTGATAGCCTTGGAGTCCACCAGATCTTGGACAATATGCTTAAAAGCTCTGCAACCTTCAATGCTGTGTCCGGGTGCCCCAGAGTGAAACTCGCACTTGGCACTCTCATCATAGTTTGCAGGCCTCCGCTGCTGTTCTATAGGAATCAAAATCCTCGGCCGAACTAATCCCAGATCCCTCAACCTTTGGAAAAGAAGGGCATAAGTCACAGGTAGTTCCTCAAACTGACGATCCTCATTTTTCTTCTTCACCTGGCTCTTAGCTCCCGGTGTCTTCTGTTGAGGTGGCAGTTGTTGTTGTTGAGCAGGTGGATTGCTGACAGGAGTGGTTACAGTGGCAGCATAAGGATGATAACGATCTTTACTACGTTCTTTCTTTGCGGGCACACCAACTGGCTCAACTTCCCTCTTGAATGGACCACTGTCGGAGGATTTCCTTGCTACAATACCAGAAGGTTTGTTCACTTCGGAGGACGGAGCCTTCCAGTGAACCTTCTCCACTATCAGCCACTTCTCAATCTTTTCCAATCTCTCAGACATGGCTTTCTGTCCCAAGGCAAGCCCTTGCACAACACTGAACAAGTCCCTCATCATCCCTTTCAGCTCAAGGATATCGGCGTTGGGAAGATCCATCAGCTTGGATTTACTTACCCCCAGCAGGTTATCTGAACAGACGAGCTATGCGCACCGGTTGAATACTGAAACCTACAAAACAACAAATGGGTTAGTATGACTCACACATGCAATGTCTGTCCGTACTAGGAATATTCAGTCCTCTCTTTTTTTCTGGTTTCATTGAGACAGATAAAATTTCATCAACAATTTTTTAACATTCGGATGTCTCTCAACCTGAGTCTTAGTTAGAAAATAATGGACCCTGAGTACGGACAGACATGAGTTGAATGCAGATGAATGCGAGATGATATGATGCAAATGCATGAATGCAGGCCCTTGTGCCACCAAGTCAACTGTAGACCCTCTGCTTTTCTGAACCAGTCAATTTGCGGGACCAAGTCACCATAAATCCAACTTGGGGAGTTCCGAAATAAACGGAACCGGAGATTACATCACTAACTTCACAAGAACAGTCACTGAACAGGTGACAGGCAGATCCTCTGAACGAGTACTCTCAATTCAGCCCGGGGATCCGAAATAAACGGAACCCGCCGATAAACCACGGACAGAACTCTGGCGTCCCAGAAATAAATGCCCATAATCCATAGTCACCGTCAGTACCAAGAGTCACCAACAAGTCACCAACCAATCAGCAATTGTACCTGTAATAAACAAACCCTCCCCACTCACAGGTGTCCTCTAGGCCAGGGTAAAGTCGAAGAGAAACGCAGCATACATAACCTTTCGCAGAATACCATCATATACACACCTGAAGTATGTAACGACGATATCCTACCAGGGTCTGAACTGCTCGTGATATCAATGTTCCGCTAAGTGGCGCAATACCACCCGCTTCCCATGAATCACTTTATTCCTAAGTATCCTAGATTTCACTCATAGCCTGGGTATTGGGCCTTTTACCTCGAGTAACTCCCACCCCCAAACAGAGAAACACAGACAGCACAGCAGATGAATATGAATGAATGCAAACATTAATGCAAATAATAAATGCAAACAGTAAATGCAAATATATACAAACGAATGCAATAAAATACAACAGCAAACAGCAACCAAAACCCCAACCTAGAGAGCGCTAGGAGAGACTCGCTTAGGGAAGATGGACCAGCACAGGTCAACTTCTCTAGGTCCCCAGCAGAGTCGCCAGCTGTCGCATTACGCGAAAAAACCGGCGGGAAAACAAGAACAACAGAGCCGCCACCGTGCGTTATTTATCCCAAAAGAGGGAAAGGAAACACTCAGAGTAAACCTGGAAAAGACATGGTCTCGCGACCAAAGAGAATGGGTTCGGGAGTCGGTTATGCGAAGGGAAGGTATTAGCACCCCTACGCATCCGTCGTACTCGACGGGATCCACGCACAAAAGGAAGGATAAATGGTTGTTAAACACTGCTCAAACTCACACACACTGGCTGAAAGAGACGAAAGAAACTGACCGAAACTGACTCGGCAGGACATCGTATCCTGGGCCTACTTAGTCTATCAGGCATAGACATCAGAGTCGAAGTAGTTCGGACCGGGGAAACGACACATGCTCGCTAGGATATCGCATCCTATGCATACGTATCTTCTCGGATGAGAGAAGAATCAGAGCATTCGTAGCTCGGCTGACACGCACACAAACAAACATAAACAGAGGCAAACATGGAGCCCGAATGCCAATCACTGGACTTACATCAGCATCCGAACCTAAACATACACACACTGGAACCCAAATGCCACTCGATGGACTTACATCGGCTTCCAAGCACACAACAACACAACAAGTTGATAGGGAGTCGGGGACTCGAGCCTATAACTGTCAATCAACACACACAAAAGAAAAGAAAAGGCGCCCGGAGAGATCAGCTCAATCTCCTGCCTACATACTTCATCTGGTATGAAGATCAGGGCGATGTAGTTCCCCTACGCAGGGAAAAAGGACCTAGCCTAACCAGATAACAGAGGGAGACACAACTCTAGGGAGACTACGACTCGAGCCTAGATGTTGTCATGCAAAATCAACCCTAAGTCAAGGTTTCTAGCTAACAGACACAGGAAAAAGAAGGATCTCGATTGCAACTAGGGCAAGAGAAAGGGGATATCTCAATCACAACAGGGGTGAGAGAAAAGAATTAGTGTTAGTGGTTAGTCAAACTCGACAAGACATCGCATCTCGTGCCTACGTATCTCATCTGAACATGAGAATCAGAGTTGCCGTAGTTCGGCTAAACTATTACTGTTGGTTTGTGTTTTTTAAGTGGACAACGTCACTGCACAATCTACCTGATGCTCGACCTTTGGAGACTTACTCACCTGTAGTAGAAGGAGTTAACGTATCCTTAAGAGGGGATGATGTTTGTTTGTGTTTTAAGAAGGCTCGAGCAAGAAAGGAAGTCCTATACGAAGGAACCGTGCTACCTTAATTGACATGCAAACGAGACTACGCGGAGTCTAACAAACCTAGGGGATATGATCACACCACACAAACATACACAAGCATATACAGCATAAAATAAACACACCAACAAGGGGGCTCAAACATGGGTTAGGTTTTAGTCGAGGGGTCACATCAACCTCAACAAACAAACCTCTGGAATGGGGTGAATGTTGCTCTTAACCTTGCCATTGAGGGGCTAAGGGGAAGCAGATGAAAGGAGATGAGGGGTGTGCCTCATTGCTCTTATCCCTGGCCAGGGAGAGCATTTGACAAGAATGTGTGGGTTCAGAAGGTGGGAACCCTTCTACACATTTGATACTGACTCAACTGTACAATTGTACAAGATCTTGGGTTTTTATCTGTAATGCATCAACACAGTGGTGTGAGCAAAACAGAAGACACACTGAATAGCAGGGGATAGGTTGCTTATCCCTTGGTTCTGCCAATTGCCTCTTCACTTAGGAGGTCTTTGACTCTGTACAAGGACAATTTAAACATACACAAACATTGCCTCTTAAGGAGGACTTCAGACAGTTGCCTGGCCAAGTAACAGGCCAGGTCTTCCAGACTACATGAAGAAAAAGGAATTATACCTCAAGCAAGTTGCTAAATAGCAAAGCAAAGCAAGTTCAAAGAACTTAAGCAACTAATGGTACCTGAAATAGTCAAACAAATCAGTACACATTTCAACAGTTAAAGCAAAAGGAAAAGAATCAACAGTCAACACAGGGGGACCAATGTGCAAGGCACAAGACTCAAATCATATGAGTCAAGCCACCTACAAAACCAAGAGGTTAGACAATGATATTCAAACAAGCTTAATCAAAAGAAATTGATCTCATTGGTCATTTGGTGTTCAACCTGAAAACATAAGCTCAACAGTAAGTAACTGGACCACTAGGACAAGCCTAGGGTCAAAAAGGAATGAGAAAGTCAAAACAGCAAATGAAAGTCAAACAAAATCAAGTTCAAACATTTAAGAAGCAAACTCAATTGGTCTCAAGTTTATATCATGCATCATCATCAATTCACAAGCAAAAGAAGTCAAAGCATGGCAAGGGAGGGCTCAAAGAAGTCAACAGAATGACTTGCATCAAAAGTCAACTCAAACATTTTCAAAAATCACCAGATAAATCATGATCAATCCTAACACCTAGCATGGTAAGCATGTAAAATTTCATCACATTTGGACAAGTGGAAGGCAGTCAATGAAAATCATAAAGTCAAAGCAAATTTGAACATGCTCAATGAAGTCAACAGCAAGACTTAGCTCAAAACCAAACATGATCAATTCCAAAAATCACCAAATAATTCATGCTCAATCAAAATCCATAACATGACATGCATATAAAATTTCAGCTCAATTGGATCATGGGAAGATAGTCAATTAAAATCAGAAAGTCAAAACAATTTCAATCATGCTCAAAGAAGTCAAACAAACATGCATCAACTTCAAAAAATCATAACTTAAAGGCAACAGATGAGAAATGAATGGGATCAACACCATGGCAAAGCTTAAGATGTCTAGTATGCACATGTAAAAATGCATGATCATCCAATAAAGTATGAGAATTTCCCAAATGGAATGGCAACATGTATCACACAAAGTCAACATTTGACTAGACAGGGGAGAAAATCTCAAACAAATAGGAAATGGCACAATTAATTCTAAGAAAATTCACATGTGAACTAGACACATAATAGAAGGTTCATGCAAAAATTGAGGTCAATTGGAAGTCAGGAAGTATGTCATCAAAATTCATGAAATTGCACAATTGGCAAGGTGTACAATATTTGGTCACATTCTACAAACCCTAATGCCATTTAAAATTCACTGATCAAAAAAATCTGGAAAAATAATGATAAAAAACTAGGGATCATGATGAAGATGATGCAAAAAACCCCATGAAAATTGGATTTGAAATGAGTGAAATATGAATTTCCAAAGTGAGCCATGCCAAATGAAATAAAATGAGGAATGAAAATGAATTAATTGGATTAATTAAATGGCCGGATGGCATTTGTGTAATTAACAAGTTCACTAAACGAAGCACGGTCGTTTTGGGCCATGGAACGGAATAATCTTATTGGCCAGTATGCTAGCACAGTACCATGCACACGTACAAAGGAGAAATCTTGGAAATGGATGAGTAATTTCTAGGGTTCCATGAACAGTGGCACGACCTTCATCTTCAACAACAACTCGTGCCAAAAATTTTTCCAGAAATGAAAATTGAATGCACCATTCTAACCAGCCAACATCACACACCAAAGATACATCATTCATAATCACTAAATCAAGCTACTCAAGAAGAAACACGCAAAAACAAAATCGAGCATCAACCTTTAAACCAACACAACTTTCAGTAAACTTAATCATTTTCAAAATTAAAACCATCAATGAACTCAGCATCAAGAGACCTATCTAAAGCATGTACTAATTTAACAAAATAAGGAGATCGAATCCTTACCAAATTGGAAGAGCAATCGTGATACAGTTGTTATTTGGTAGCTTTGACTCAAAACAGGTGCGCCTCAAGCTTCTAAAAGATGGATGATGAAGAAAGTTTGGTTTGAAACAACTTGATTTGACTCTAAATAGCTTCTGCCATTGAAGATGCTTGAAGATGAACAGCCACGAAAAGCTTCTTACAGTTGAAGGATGATGGTTGAAAAGTGCATGAAATGATGCTTGGATGATGCAGCAACAATGGTATAGTCGTGCTCTTTGGAGGATTTTGAAGAATTTGAAAAATGCAAGCAAGATGAAATTTGAGAGAGAGTGGATTTCTGAGTGTTTTGGCAGCTGCTAGGGTTCACTTTTGGACAGAAAATATGCTATATACCATCTGTTTAACATCTAATCCAAGTATGCTAAACAAGCTTAACTCAAATCAACCAATTTGCTAATCTTGCCAATTTGGTCAAATGGTGGTGTGTGGTAGCATGCTGCTCGAATTTGGGCCCTTGGCAAGTCAGAAATAAGGTCCTAAAACAATTCCAAATGGCCAATGTGATAGAAAATGTTTAAATCAAAAAGTCAATTTTGCACCTCTCTTGAAATTAATTAAGTCAAGTCCAAAAATGCCATTTTGCATGGTGAGGTTTTGATGAATGAAGTTTATATTTTGGAAAGAGGAGGTAAAATGTGGTTTGTAGGAAAAAACCCCACCAAAATTGGCCAAATGGTTTGGGAGATATGGCCTTTTGAAGTTCAAAAAATTGTGAAAATGAAATGATCATATCTTGACAACCATACATGGGAATTGAGAGTTCTTGGACTTTTTGGAAATGGGAGAACAAGATCTTCAACTTTCATGTTGGGCAAAAATTCATTTGAAGCTTGTATCATGATGTAAGTTTGGGATCAAGAAGTTTCCATTTTTGGCAGTTAAAATTACAGGTCCAGTTTCTATTTTTGGAAATTTTCTGATTGGCTTCAAATTCTTCAATGATGTTGATTGCCATGATATATGAGGCCTATTGGGACATTAATAAGCTCTCTCAAACCATTTCCATCCATCAAAACCATAAAATCAACCACAGTTGACCAACTTTGACTTTCTAGGGTTTTTGACTGATTGTGCATGGACTGATGACTTCTGAACATCCAACCCTTGACTTAAACACTTCAAATGGACCCCCAAGTCATATGAACATGATGGACCAACCCTAGGGCCTTGGCTCAATGAAAAACACACTTGCTTGCTTGGTTGACTGATCTCCTGATCAGTTTGACCTAATTCTCTTGATTGGCTTGCACTTGAGGCAAATGGGACAATGCAATGCTATGCAGTGGACCATGTTATGCTATGACCTAATATGAGAATGTATGTACAATGATAGGTGCAAATTTGAGGTGCTACACATGGGTACCGTACTTCAGTACGTACGTCGACTGGGGCAACCCCTTACTCCCTTGTGTATGGTATGGAAGCAGTCCTACCTATTTAAGTGGAGATTCCTTCTCTAAGAGTCCTACTGGATGTTAAGTTAGACGAAGCTGAATGGATTCGGATAAGGTTCAATGAGTTAAGTCTTATCGAAGAGACGCGAATGGCAGCCATTTGTCATGGGCAGTTGTATCAAAGTCGGATGAAGAGAGCCTTTGATCAGAAAGTGCATCCTCGATGCTTCCAAGTCGGAGATTTGGTGTTGAAAAGGATCCTTCCTCCTCAGACAGATCACAGGGGCAAGTGGACTCCCAACTATGATGGACCGTATATTGTCACCAAGATTTTTGATGGTGGAGCCTTAATGCTTGCAACTATGGATGGTGAAGACTTTACTTCCCCTGTGAACTCAGACGCAGTTAAAAAATACCTCGCATAAAATAGACCCGCTGGACAATAAAAAGAATAGTCCAGGCAAAAAATGGGCATCCCGGCGAACCAAAAAAATGAAAAAAGGTGCGGGCAAAAGTTAGGATTAAAAATGAAAAGATTGTACACCTGGTAAGTTGAAAACCTGAAAAGGCAACTTAGGCAAAAATGGGTATCCCGGTGGATTGAAAACCCGAAAGGGCGATCCAGGCAAAAGTTAGGGATTAAGCGAATGACTGCGTTTTGAGTGGTTCTGAATCTCATCTCGTGTCGATAACCGGAAATTTCCGAAGGATAGGAAACAGTCCATTCACTTTTTTCAGAAAGTTGATCATTTGGAGGATCTTGAAGACGAGCGAGTCATAGCAGAATTGGAACCCGATAGAAATCCATTTCACATTGCCATTAGATTAATTTCTGTTTTTATCTTTTGTGCAATTACCTCTTTCCAGGGATTGCTTCCTGATTTAAATGCCTATTCAGAGGCCATGCAATCAATAAAATCATGTTATTCAGTACATCTCTGTATTCATTTTCATTTTACTGTTTTGTTTGCAAAAATGACGTCAGAATTTTTGATAAACATTGCATCATGAAACATAAGAGCTTTACAGGTACATGCTTAATAAACATTTAAAATAGCTGTAAATTTTAAGTGCTTTGGATCGTCTATTCAGAACAGGTACACTCGGGGTATTTCCTTAAGGTTCCCAGTAGATGATCGCGGATGTTTTTCCTCAACAGTTGGTATTTGGTATCTTATCCCTGCAAAGTTGGTTTAAGCGCTGGATTCTTCAGTCCCCAGTAGGTTCTCACTACTGTACTTCCCCAAGCATGTGTTTCAGACTATACATTCACTAGTAGAGTCAACAGTGTCAGACTGTATATCCCCAGCGGAGTTGACAGTGCCAAACTGTACCTTCCCAGCAGAAGCGGCTACTCCTCAGAGTTCGATGCCAGATTGATGATCTCGACGCTAGATCCATGGTCTCTTTCCTTGAAGCAAAATCTTGGTACCGTATCAGGGTTTGCTTCCCTTGCTGAGTCGTCTCTCTCGTAGATTATGGTTGCCAGAACCACTGTCGTTTTCCTCAACAGCAGGCTTCCAGTGCCATTCTCTCCCTAGTCAGAGTCTCGGTATTTTGTTATTGCCAGAACACCGTATGGCCGGTCATTTCCCCACAGATTTCATTGCGCTGTGCATCTCCAACAGCATTGCCAGGGTCCAGAAGATTGTGATCATTTCCCCAGCAGAATTCTTTGCCTCGGCTTGGCGTTCTCTCTAACCTAGCATTTTGCATCCCTGCAGGTAGAATCATATTACATTGCATCTTCCCAAATCCGTAGCATTTCCATTTTCATGGAGCATTACGCCATTGAAAAATTCAAACATACGCATGTAAAGCATGAGACATTCTCGGTATCCCAAGTGATAAGCCAGAAGTTTGTTTCTAGTACTCAGACTGAAGTTTGTTCATGACTTTTCCTTTAGTATTCCCAGCAGGGGTCGTTGGCCCACGCGCCGCCTCAATTATCATTTTCCCTATTTTTGCCGATGCTGACAAGCATGAAAGTTTTCCGGTATTCAAACCGAAGTGGCATTCAGGCCAGTTTTTCCAATGCTCAGATCGAAGAAGTTTCTGACGTTCAGGTCGATGCAACTTGTGGCATTCAGGCCAGTTTTCCGGTATTCAGACCAAAGTGGCATTCAGGCCAGTTTCCAGTATTCAGACCGAAGTGGCATTCAGGCCAATTTTCTGGTATTCAGACCGAAGTGGCATTCAGGCCAATTTTCCGATGTTCAAATCGAAGAAGTTTCCGACGTTCAGGTCGATGCAACTTGTGGCATTCAGGCCAGTTTTCCGGTATTCAGACCGTAGTGGCATTCAGGCCAGTTTTTCGATGTTCAGATCGAAGAAGTTTCTGACGTTCAGGTCGACGCAACTTGTGGCATTCAAGCCAGTTTCCGGTATTCAGACCAAAGTGGCATTCAGGCCAGTTTTCCGGTATTCAGACCGAAGTGGCAGTCAGGCCAGTTTTCCGATATTCAGACCGAAGTGGCACTCAGGCCAGTTTCCCGATGTTCAGACCGATGTTTGATAATTTATTATCTTCCGATGCTCAGATCGAAGTCATTTCCAGTATTCAGATTGATGAGCGGCATTCAGGCCATGGTTATTTCTGTGTTACCATTTATTTTGGTATTCAGGCTAACATTCTTTTTCGGTGTTCAGACCGACTCTCACCGTACTAGACGGGTTCTTCTTTCAAGACTACCTCTTTGCCGATCCTGACAGGCATTATTACTTCCTTTTTTCACTTCAGTGTAAATTTTCGGGCTTTTATCGTATTCAATCCCTTGATACCTCGAAAGTGAGAAAGTCGTTGTTATCTTCCTTTCGGGTTTCAAGTTGATTGAATAGGGGCAGCTGTAATACCCCAAAATTTACCCTTCATTTTTCTTGGAAGCATGGGATTTTGTTTTACACTTCATTAGCATCATACTAGGTCATACTCATTGCATACTGCGTTAGTGACATGGAAATCAGATTTTGATTGATCACTCCTTAACAGAAGGAGCCCACACAAAGCAAGATTGAGAATTGGACTTCATTTCTCTAAGTATACAAGTCTCAAGGGTCTCAGGGGGCTCCATGTATCCTATTATGGTCCTCAGTTCATCAGTGAAGGATTCAGAGCTATCAGAGTGTTCATCTGGATTTAATTAGGAAATTAGGGTTTCAAGGCTACCTGCAACAGGAAATGCTTGGTTGGAAGTAGAGGAGCTCATCCATGTCATGATTGGAGAGGTATCTTGGCCTAGGAAGATTCACAATTATCTCAGAAAGATCCATTGGCAAGCAGTGCAATCAGTTCCCGATCATTTTTGCCCTAAAATTAGGGTTTGGTATAAAATCAGTTTATTTCTGATTCTTTGGGTGAAACTCTTTTCCATGGCCCTCCATATGTCCACAAGGGTCTACATACAAAAAATCAGCTTTTTATCTGAGCCAGAGGTGCTTCAATTGATCAATGGAATCGGGAATCAGACAATTTGGGAAAAGTTAACTGTGGGGCCAGAAAAGTCAACTCCTGACATTTTGAGAGTGGAATCTCAAAATCCATGCCTAGGGGATCCTACATGTGAAATTTGATCAAGGTTGGATTTTGGATTCATCATTTAATCAGGAATTGGAAAAGTTACTTAATTTGGAAATGGTTGACTTTCCATTTAGGGCAAGTTTTCATGATTGTTGCACTCACTTTAAGCCCATTTCCCATCAAGATAAAAGCTCCATTTGAAAATTTCTCCAACATGAAAGTTGTTCCTCTTGTTCTAAGATTTCTAGAAATATAAAGTTTGCTCCATTTGGATCAAAATTGAGAAAGTTATGCTTAGTCAAAGTGAGACATTTTTTTAGAACACTTGAAAAAATTTCTAAGTCTCAAAATCTTCAAAGTTTGTCAAGACTTCTTGGCCAGTTTTCTTGCACTTCAAAGCATCATTTGAAATTGTTTTCTTCACAATAATTGTACCTTTCCATGTTCTCTTTCACCTCCTTTTGGAATCATCTCATTTGGATCCATGGTTTGAGAGATACATTCACCTAAAGTGGGCACCATGACTTGATTTTCTAGGCAGATTTTAGGCCAAACTGGCCCAATCAGTTTTGCATGGTGAGACCTGAACTTGAGGTCCATTTTTCACCTTCTTTCATTCATCATTTCAACTTGTGCTCAACATGAAAGATGCTATGCTCCATGAGGTCTTGCTATTGTTTGCATTATTTCATCATTTGGTGACTTGATCATCAAGTTACATGGACTCAAAGTCACCCCTTTGGACTTTTTTCTTGCCAAAACAAACCAACCAAGCCATGCTGCATTACACAGCCCACGTTTTTTTACCTCATTTCGCCATGCATTGAATGTTCATTCACTTAAGTTTGGCCCAAAATAACAACATTTCACATGCCCTCTTTCTACACCCCACTTTGCATTATTTTGCTTATGGATATCATGGATTTCTGAGCCCATTAGAACATTTGATCCATCATATTTAAAAGCCTGAAACCCTAAACCTAAAGAGAAGCATTGGAATTTCGTTGCAAGCAAGGCAAAGTCACAAGTCAGATTCCATTCTTCTCATCAAGCTATCAAGTTGAAGCATTGAAGCACCATCAAGGAAGCACCATTATTCTTCCATTCTCTCCATAATCAAGAGGCAGTGGACCTAACTTCCACTAGGTAACTCTATCACTCCTCTTCCATGGCCATGTATTGATACATATATATCATTACCATGCTTGCTTACCATGCTCATCATTATCATCACTATTGTTTGCCATGCTAATCATATGCTCATGTTTGTTTCATGATTGTTTACAAGGCCAATCATATGCCAATGTTCTTGATATTGATTTATGATGTTGAACTTTTGCCCTTGCCCGTGCCCATATTGACATCTTATTGTCAATATTTCTCCATGATTAAGCCATCATTTTACTCAAACAAGGATACCATGTTAATCTACACATTGCATACTTGAGTTTTGGTTTTTATTTTATGTCATTTGGTGCATTATAGTGGTCGCATTATTGAGTGGAAGTTGAAGAAAATCCACTGTATTTTTGTGTTTGCATGGCTAGGGTTTGTCTCCATGAAGAAGACGATGGCGTGTCACCTTCAGGACCGTTGGATCATGCACGTGTTTTTTAATCTGAGCCATCCATCATTTTTTGTCTTTTAGTCACTTAAAGTAAGTTTCCCAATTGACTAAATGTCCACATGATTTTTTAAACTAAAATGTTATTTCATGTCACGCCCTGGATTTAATTGCTTGGACTGGGCCTTCGCATCTGCTTTTGACACCCCCACACTTCATGCCCCATCAGCACAAATGCACCTTCCATTTTCATTTTCTTTTTATTCCCATTTTAATTTCTGTTTTGATTTTAATTATTTTAAAATATTTTCTTTGTCCATAAAAATATCAAAAAATCTTTTTCATATTTCTTAATGTCTTATTTAATTTTAATTAATTTTTATTTTCGTATTTTATTTAACATTAATATTTTATTTTAATTGTTTATTCTAAATGGTTCATTTTAGCATACCTTTTTTTATTGATTTTATTTTCATAGCTTAAAATTATTTTTACCTTTCGATTTTTGGGATGAAGGTTGACCACTGTCCCATGGTCAACCTGACCTTTTCTTGGAATTTTATTTCCCATTTTCAATTTATTTTGGATTTATTTTTGACCTAGCCTTGTTGGTTGACTTTTGGTTTGACCTTTGTTTTATTTCATCTAATTCATGTACAAATTTTCATTATTTTTAAAATCTTTTTGGGGGATGATGATGTCCTGACCCCACTTTACTTAGTTTAATTTTTCATAATTTTCTTGATTAATTTACTATTTATTTGGTATTTATTAATTTGGCTTGAATTTTCAGTTGACTTCTTTATGATCGATGTTTGACTTAGGGATTGCTTATGGCAATTGAAGAGATCTTTTGATCCTCCCTTGTTCATATCATATGCCATGTATTAGAGGCCTTTCATCTTGATTTTATTTGGTCCTTACCTCATTTCCTGATTTAATTATTCAGTGGACCCTTTTTGTACATCTTTTCATCTGTCTAATTCATTTGTTATCTGTTATACTTGTTTCTTTCATCCATGCTTACTATTGCTTGATTGTTTAACATGTTCATACTTCCCATGCATTGTTTAATGTCCCATGATTTCATTCTTGGATTTGATTATACCTGCTTACTTATCTAATTTGATCGATAATTGTTGCCTACTTGTATGATGATTGAGGCATATATTCTTATTGTTTGATTGCCATGAACCATCCCCATTCATAACAAATGTACCCCTCTCCCATGAAGTGTATAATATTTTGTCTTTCATTCTCTATTCATCTGTTAATACAAGAATTAAAACGAACATCCGATAACCATTTCAAAACAAGATCAAAAACTCGATCCAACGTCGAGTAACCATTTTCAAAACTTAACAGAACCAGCGCGTATTCATCCATCCTTTTGTAAGTCGATTGCTTCATGAATTGCAATTTCTCTTGTAAGTCGATTGCTTCAGGCATTGCCATCTACCTGTAATTCGATTGCTTCATGCATCGCCATCTTCCCTTATCTGTGGCTCCTCTCCTTGCTCCATTCGTCGACTCTTGTTCCGTTTAGGTAGCACCCATTAGGTAGAACCCTTTGTATGATAACATAGGTAGAATTCCCTTATTCTTTGCATGCTAACATTAGGTAGATATTCCCCTTTGTAAATCCTAACACATAGGTCCACATTGCATGACAACTCTAGGGCAGAGCTTTCCCACTTTTTAGACCTTCCGTGCGTCTCCGATCTTGTGGCATGCCAGTCAGTTCTATTGCAAAGAGGTAACTGCCTAAGACTCGATTCAGCGAGATGCGACACCTACTGCTAGGACGTTGAACACATTGCCCACTCTCCTTTGACACAACTGGTGTCCTCTTCTTTTGTAAGACCATGTTCAGATGGCAATCCTTAACCCCTAGTTAGGCGAACTACGACAACTCTGATTCTCATGTTCAGATGAGATACGTAGGCATGAGATACGATGTCTTGTCGAGTTTGACTAACGACTAACAACTAATCCTTGTTTACTTTCGCCCTTGCTGCGATTCTTTTCTCTCGCCCTCGTTGCGATCGAGACCTTCCCTTTCTCTTGCCCTATTTGGAATCGAGACCCTTGTTCCCGTAGTTAGCTGAACTACGTTTTGCTCGGATTCCCATTCCAGATGAGATACGTGGGCATAAGACGCGATGTCTTATCGAGCACACTTCTCTTTAACCCATAGGTAGCCAAGCTACGAAGACTCTGATTCTCATGTTCATATGAGATACGTAGGCATTGGATGCGACATCCTTGCGAGTCATTTTCTTTTAACCTTCCCTTAGCAGATAGTACTTTAGATAAACCTACACCCTTTAGACTAGAACAACAATAGTGGATCTCGTAGAGTACTAGGATGCATAGGGGTGTTGATACCTTCCCTTTGCATAATCGACTCCCAAACCCTAGATTTGGTTGTGAGACCTTGTCTTTTCCTTCTCTTCAGGTTTTCTTCGATCGTTTCCTTTCCCTCCTTTGGGATAAATAACGAATGGTAGCGACTCTTCTTTTCTTCTTTCCTAGCCGGTTGTTTTTTTTCGCACGTTGCGATAGTAGGTCTCGGATATTCGTACGACATGCGGTACTCAAGATCTCTCCTCCTCACCCAAGCGGTGTAAGGTTCTAAAGCAATACAATTCTTCAGACCAAGCTCATTCCTCCCTTTCCTATGAACCTTGCGCCAGGCGCGGACCATCCTATTCTTCAAGTTTTGGGGATCTTTACCCTCTTGAAAGAACAAGCCTTCCAACGAAATGTTGTTAGGTTTATCCTTTAAGGGGAACCCAAGTTGACGGCGAGCCAAAGCAGGGTTGTAGTTAATTCCACCACATGTACCAAGAAGAGGCACATTGGAGAACTCACCACAAGAGTCAATAATCTGAACGCCATCATAAACACGATTATACCAAGAGATATCATTATTAGTGAGAGACATAAGTCTCGTGGACCACCGTAGACATCCCTTATTCTCCTTGAAGGCAAGCGTATGAGACAAGTGCGAAATAAACCACTTGTACAACAGAGGCAGACAACACACAATGGAACCACCACCCCTTGCATTCCTCATATGCAAAGAGAAATAAGTGTCACCCAACAGAGTCGGAACGGGATTAAGAGAAGAAACAATCCTAATAGCGTTCACATCCACAAAGCTGTCGATGTTGGGGAATAACACTAGCCCATAGATAAGGAGTACAAATATGGCTTCAAACGTTTCCTTACTCATGGCCTTCCCAAACAAAGTAGCTTTGGCAATCAGAAAATCAGATGGGAGACCTTGAATCCCACCTTTGGTAGTCATATTGACAACAATGTCAGATACATCCACATGAAGCATGTCAGCAATCTATTGAGAAGACGGAATCTTCTCCAAGCCACTGAACAGCAACTGATCAAGAATAGGTATACCCACATGATAGGCATACTCCTCAAGTGTAGGAAAAAGCTGAAAATCCGGAAAAGTGAAGCACCAATACAGAGGGTCGTAGAACTGCACCAACACACTCATCAGACCTTCATCCACCTTAGTAGAAATAATAGACAGAAGCTTCCCATGGAGAGCTTCGAACTCCAAGGGCTCTAATACATAAGATGTCAAACTCCTTAACTCTTTCAAGTCGGGTTGTCTGAAACTGTACTTCTTCGTATTCCTTCTTTGCTTATCCATGTCTGAAAATTTGCAAATAGACTTCTTAAGTTCCTTGAAAAATATTTATTGTTGATGACATGAATGCGAATGAATGCATGGATGCACAAACACGCTCAAGGATCAAGCAAGTCACACCATACAAAGGTCACGGGATGGCTCAAGTCATCATCAATATCAATCATCCATTTTGGTGGATTATGGTTTACACCTTATCAACATCCAAGTTCCATTGATATTGAGGATATACGAGAACGAATCAACCGCGAATCAAAGGTTTGTTGAGAGTCACGGGCATGGAGTCTCGGTTAAGAACCACCCAAAGGGAGTGTACTATGGTTAAACCTGACAATCATGTTCTAAAAAGGTCCCCATAGTCATCATCTCATCTTTCTGATATTATCGATGAAACGACTACTCGTACTCCAAAAATATTCTCAAGAGAGACTCTTGTGAGTGTAGTATCGCGTAACAATCGCCTCATGTCTTACACTTGAACGACCTTCGCACTACGTCCTAAAATAGGCCAAGATGGGCTAGGTATCTAAGGTCCTCAGCTTCTAAGGTTTATATTGGAAAGAGTAATGCCTAACCACGACTACTCGTGTGACATTATTGGTCCCAACAAGACCTCCACCAAGTGAATGGGCTTGCAAGTCAACTTGTTAAGGAATAACCCCACACAAGTCAACAAGGCTATGCCATTCTCCTATCATAAGTGCACTCGAGTTCGGGTATAGAACTCATCTCACAAGATACCACCAAGCATACAAACATTTAATATATCAAGCAATTCATACATTACAAACAATACAGTCATCCCAAATTTGCACAAAAATATGTCACAAATAAATATAGACATACAACACACATAAGCAAAAAGTAGGCTAAACCCATTAGGAAGATATGTTTTCCTCTTCCCTAGCAGAGTCACCACTTTTCTGTAGCGGGGTTTTCGTTACCTTTAGGTTTATTGACTAAACCAAAAGTCAACATACAATTCGAGTCGTCACCGCACTTTTATTTGTCCAAAGGAAATGCTAAAAAGCGAACAAAAGCCAAGGTAAGAAGTTTCTCAAATAAAAAACTAATAAAAATGTCAGAGATTCGGGTAAGGGGGTTGGTTATGAAATGGGAAGGTTTTACGCACCCAAAAACATCCTTAGTACTCTAAGGGAACCCTTTTTGCAAATATGTGTTGTAGGTTGGTATTTGTGAAAAAGATTTATACAAAAGATTGGGGGGATGAGAAGAGAATAAATTATATTTACAAGTTTTGTTGTTTGAATGGATGAACCCATTGCCTACGTACCATCACAAAGGAGGATCAAAACCTCGTAGTTCAGGGTAAAAAACTCAAAGGTTGGTGAATTGATTTGATCAAAATCCTTAAGGTCTTTTGTTATCAAATGTAGAAAACTCAACCTAAACCAACAATCCACCATGTGAGGAAGGCTTCAACACACTAGTGAGGGGTTAACCCTATAATAAGTATGGAAGACTTATAATCCAATCACTAAGGATAAGGTGAGATTTACATCAACCACTATGATAACTCAAACCTATGACTAATGTTTTTGAAAAGGTTTTAACAAGGTGGTCATTGGAACCAAAAAACAACTTGAAATGAGTTATATTTACAAGTTAGGTTTATTTACAAAATGAAGTCAAAGTTGGATTAAGATTCATTCACAATGAGTATTTATGAAAATGGTTTTGAAAAGTCAAAGGCTTAAGGCCTAGGTTTCTAATTTAAAACAAAGTCAAAGTTTAAAGAAAAGATTTTTGGCTTGGGTTAGAGTGGGGAGAAGAAGAGAAGGGCTAGTCCTAAAGAATACAAAGATAAGAGAGAAAAGATAAACCCTTTGAGCTTCTTCTCTTGAAATCATAAAGATGATTCAAGATGCTCCTTTCCTTGGACTTAGCAAACACTCAAGCAATCAAACAATTATTTGGATTCAAGCTCCTAGTATCTCCATTTGGCTTGTCTCTCTTAACTTGGCTACTCATGACAATGGTCCTCTTTTCACAATCTCAAGGTAGGATCCCTATCACACAAGAGCAAACATCAAAAAGTTCACAAACACAATAAGAGGAATGGACAAATAATAAGTTTAGATGAGAAGTCCTTTAAGATCAACTTTGGATTTTAGCATTCTAAAGGCATGAGGCTTAGTTACTCTTCAACAATTTTAGCATTCTAAAGGCATGAGGCCTAGTTGCTCTTGAACTCCTTTAAGCATAGGTAAGTCCTAATTCTAAGTCCTTTCTCCTTTTGCAATTGGTTCACACAAAAACAAAGACAAAGCAAACACAAGATAATAATATATTTATATACAATAATGAGCTCAAATGAGCAAAACAAAAATGACATAAACATAAAATATGTGCTCAAGTGAGCAAAGTGAAAATCAATATGAATAAATGAGCAAGAAATAAATGGCATTAAAAGTAAAGGGCAAGAAATTAAATGCTCAAATTAAAGTTAGTAATTAGTGTAGTTATGTTAGTTTGTCATAAGACAATGTAGCGTTATGTTAAGCAATCGTAAGTGGACTAACGTAGTAGTCACACCTATTTGAGGCCGGTCAATAAAATATAGGCAAATAACACAAGTTAGAGATCATGACTAGTAAGTCAAGCTCCATAAACTTGCCATGCCAAAACAAAAGGGGAAGGGCCTTGTATGGACTTTAGGTTATTTGCTTGACCAAGAAGCAACCTATCTTGGACACAAAATAACTCACTTGATCACGGATCAAGTTGAGTTTGGTTTGGATCAAAGAAGGTTAAACCCCTCATTTGTCAAGACCAACCATAAGACATTAACTCATTGGCCATTAATGGAAAGAATGGGATGAAGATGAAAGGGAGGGAAAAAGAAGACAAGTATCAAGTCCAATTGATCAAATATGAACCAAGTCATCATCAATCAAAGCCCAACAGAAAAGGAATAAAGATTACAAGTCAACAATAATTTTTTTGGTATTTTTTGAATTAAAATAAAATGCAAAATAAAAATAATCATATAAGGTCAAACCTCAAATTCAATTCAAATCAACTTCATCAAGTCCAATTAAATTCTCATATTTCTAACATGGTCAAACAAACTTTGACTAATTTTCTCAACAATTTTAAAAATCAGAAAGTATTTAAAAACAATTAAAAATAGCACAAAATGGATTAAAATCTCAAATAAATCTCAAATCAAATAAGAAATTTATGAGACTATTTTTCATTGACCTATCATGATCCATGAATGCTAGGAAAATATTTTTGGATTTTTCAACTATCAGAAAGTATTTTAAAATGAATTAAAACTATTAAAACTCAAATAATTCACAAAAAATATTAAATGAAGTCACAAGAATAATTAAAAATCAAAATATGAAACTAGATTTTTCAAGAAATTTTTTGGAATTGGTCTCATATTTTTGTGACTTCAAATAAATTTTTTATGAATTTTTGAAAATAAAAGGAATTAACTGAAAATAAAAGAAAATAGAAATAATTGAAAATTGCGCAGCCACTGGATCAGGCTCATTAATTGACGTGGCAAGGAGAAGCGGTCCATATGTGAGGGCGCATGGTGTGACCAAGTCAAACGCGTGGCAATGTGAATTAAAACAAGTAAACATAATGAATGCTCAGGATTAAAACGTGGCAAAGCAATCCAATGGTTAGGAAGATGCACACGTGGTGATGGTGGTGGAAACCACCATCTTCTCCGGTGAGCTACCAGAATCCAGCCACCACTTGCAGAGAATTTTTTTTTAACAAAAATGAAAAACAAGGACATCAAATTGAAGCTCGTGTGATGTACATCGCCACTGTATCCATGGATCTTCCTCACTCTTCCTATATTGAGAGAAATGTGAGATGGAAGATCATGGTGTAACAACTGTAAATGCACGAAATGGAAAATTGAAACCACCATTGGCTTGCCTCAAGTGTGAGGACTTCAGAAAACCACACAAACAAGAGAATACTACATTGAATTGCAAGATTTAGATCCAAAAATTTTGAAGTTCTACCTCTGAATTGGAGCTCTTAAGGCCACAAATTCTTCAAGATCTTGATTTCCCTTCACTCTAGGGATGCAATGGAGATGATAGGCTAAGGAATTGAGCTTTGAAAATCAACTAATGATGTTGAATTTCAAGCTTGAAGGTGAAGAAAAAATCTGGAAAATTCCTTTGGTATTGGTTAGGATTTCAGTGCTGCAACGTTTCAGATCTCCAAAAGGTTATCAAATGAAGCTCATGAGGTGTTTATTTATAGCTGGACGTGGCTGAGTTCATACTTCCCTCGTGTGCATGGAATTTGAAAATGGATATGCATGGGCATGTACAGGCGCATGTGAGGCCCAATGATGGGTTCAAAACCAAGCTGAATTCATTTGGAATGGAATTGGACGTGTACATGAAGTGGAATTAGCTTGCATATTAAGTTTCATCATGAAATGTTAAAATGAACATAAAGAAAAAGCTCTTCTAAACTCACACATGGTAAACCCAAAATAGCATTGTGAGTAATGGTTGGAAAGTCACTTGAAATAAGGAACAAAAGTCATGTTGGACAAAAACTCATTTGGCATTTGGAAATTAATGAAAACTGGCTGTGAAAATTTAGGTACAAAACATGTTTAAGTCACCTTTGAAAATTTTCACCAAAAGCAAGCCTATTCAAGCCCATTTGTTTCCATGATGAAAGCTTCAAATGGAAGCACCTCCAACAACAAAGTTGTAGATAATTTCAAGATGATAAATTTAGACTCAAATTGTGCATCATTTGGATTTTCTATGACAAAGTTATGGGCATTTGAGGTTGGGTACTTTTTCAAATTCAATGAATTAAGTCCAAGGTGACCTATAATGTTTTGTATTATCACATGTATTTCTTTTAGGATTATGAAATTTTGTCCAACATAACATTTGAAGTATACATCTTAGTCTTTCCAATGCATTTGGTCTCACCTCAAAATAATAAAAATTAAGGAAGTTATGTCCTTGGTAAGTTGAACCAAAATTAGGGTTTCAGTCAAAATGACCTATAATGTTTTGAAATGAATGATGACCTTCCATGTTTCAAATGGATTTCGATGAACATGAAAGTTGTTCATATAGTTCTTAAGAATATTTTTGCTATTGGGGTCATATTAATTTGACAAACACATCAGAATTTATAGTTCAATGGTGCTCAGTTTAGTCAGATGACTTGACTGGTCAACTTTTCAAGGCCAAACTTCCAATCTTGATAAATGAATGATTGAGGATCCTCAAATAGGCTCATATATGCTTAAAATAATGAATGAAAGAACTTCCCTTGATTAAATTTGATCATAGGTTGAGGTTGCTTCATGAGCAAGGCACAATCAAGACACAGTTGAATTAGGGTTTTCTTGGGAAACAATCCTCAAGCACTTTGGGTTATCTTGATCAAATTGGCAAATTGAGATACTTGGGAGACATATATGGTGACTAGGATCTTTGTGGACCATTGCCATGCTTTTTTCTCATCTTCATATAGCCATTGCATTGGGCTTGGGAGCCTCGTAGGAGCATGGAAGCACATGATCACTGGAGCTTACAAACAAAAAGAGTTAGTGACATATTTTTGTGCTTTTGGTTAGTAAACAAATAAGAAAAGCAATAATATACAATACAAGCATGCTTGGTGGTCTCAAAATACTCACGTAAGTCTCAACCCTAGGATTAAGGAGTCAAACATGCTATGATCCTTGGGGCAATGTACCTATGCAATAACATGAATGTCATGAGGGATCTTAGGGTCAAAATTAGGGTCTTACAAATACTACAAGAATTGCACGTTCAATGTCATGTTCTTCTATATTGTACATTGATATTACCTTTAACTAATTTGAGTCTTCTTATACACATTTTCAAGGTGGTTAATTCTAATATTTTTATACATAATTTCAAAGTTTTTTTTTAAATAATCACATTTTTTAAATTAAATACTAAAATAATTATTTTTTCAAAAAAAATACAAAAATAATCACCTTTCCAAACAGATGCATCAGTTGATCTGACGCATTCATTTAACCTTAAGAGGAGGCGTCAGCTCTCTTTGCGCATGCTTCTAAAGCATTGTATGGAGGCGCCAGGATTGCTGGCGCATACATGTATCTTTAGCACATGCGTCCATGCATCTGGCGCATGCATGTGTTTATGTAGTTGGCACCTCCTCTTAGGGACATTTAAAAAAAATTAAAAAAAAATTAAGGTGTATGCGTCAGATCCATTGGCGCATAGACACATGCGTCAGCAACTCAGGCGCCTCCATGCAAGATTTTAGAAGCATGAGTCAAGGGAGTTGGCGTCTCTTAATATTAAATGGATGCGTTAAATCAGTGATTATTTTCGTATTTTTTTAAAAAATTGATTATTTCACTATTAAATTTGAAAAATATGATTATTTAAAAAAAAATCCAATTTCAAATACTTTTCTTCAAAGTTCTCTTTAAATTTTATCTACTTCACATGAGTGATTTCACTAAAAAATACTTCTTTAAATAAAAATTAAAGACTAATTTAAAACCATACAGATAAACAACCTGTTCCGGACTGGGCCATGACCCTAGGCACGGCACGGCCCAATACTCGCCAAGCCCACGTCCAAACGGCCATGTCCACACGACCACGAGGACGCGTCAGGTGGACGACAGTCCGCCCGACGAACGTCTCCCCGGGCCCTTAAACACGTGTCGGACAGTGAGCGGGTCCTCCTCGTACGATCTCCATCCACTCACCGTCAACCCACGTTGCGGGCACCTCAGTTGTGTCGGGCAGGGCCTTAACGGCATCCCACTCACCACGTCACCCAACTCCCCTATATTGTCGCCTTAGGGATAGGGGCAGTTGGACCAGGGGGCAGACTTTGGTCTAGGTCTTAACGCTTCTTACGCGTCCCCTGGCAGCTCCTCCTTGGGCCTAGCTAATCCAGCCCATTAGGAGCCTTGGCCCAGCGCTGGGGGCTCACTATAAATACCCCTTTCATGGCAAAGGGGCGGGTATTCTAACTCACACTCTGATAACCTCATTCTGTACCTTTTCTGACTTAAACATTGGAGCACTTTGCAGGTACACCCCCCTTTTCACTTCATTCTCCGGCCCATTCACCAAGACCTTGGAAGGCCCTCCTGATCAGGTGAGATCAGTGGCGCCGTCTGTGGGAACTAGCTATCCCCATCTTCATCAAACGAGGATCAAAAGCTCATTCATTTCTGTCCTTCCAACATGGCCGGAGAACAACATAGCGATCACAGCCGTCCCCTCGTCAACTACAACATGGACGACGGCCCGCCATCCCATGAGGCGGACGTTCGGGACGGTCATCCATCCACCCCGTCTCCAGAGCCCCAAAACAACGGAGATGTCCCTCACGCCCACAATTTAGGGGCAGAGACATTTCATCCCATTCCCGTTCCCGTTGAAGGAGACGCCGTAATGATTGCCATGGTGAATGCCCTCAATCAGGCCGGTTCTATGCTCCACCAGCAGCACGAACGAATCATGGCCCTCGAAGCCGAACGACAAGAGGCCCGGCCCCAGCCGGTGAGTAGGATACAACAACGTCCGGAGCCAACGAAGAAGCGAGGACGTCGCTCTCCCGAACCCCACGCCAGCAGGGCACGCGCCCATCGTGACGGTGGTCGAGCGAGAACATCACCAAGGCGCGGGCACAGCCCCGACAACAACGAACTGTCTCCCTTAAGGAGCGACGAGGAAGATTTGCATTGCCCCCTATCTCGGGCAATAATGGAAGCCCCGCTCCCCAAAGGCATGGAGAAACCGCCAAACCTAGCTGTGTACGACGGGACTACAGATCCCGACGATCACGTCGACAACGTCAACGCGATGCTCGACTACCGCAATGATATAACCGGGCACCTCAAATGCCGACTGTTCTCAACGACCCTCAGGAAAGGGGCCATGGCCTGGTACAAAAGCTTGGCCCCTGAGTCCATTACGTCATGGAGAGTCATGAGGTCCATGTTCACCCGGCACTTTACAGCTTCCCGTCGTCACCCCAAGACTGAGGCGACCCTTGAAGCCATAGTGCAGAAGAAGAATGAAACGCTGCGCTCATACATCGAGCGATTCAACCAGGAAGCTGTCGAGGTAGATACCACCGAGCACATGAAGAAGTATCTCCTCGAGAGAGGTCTCTTACCCGGCAGTGAACTTAGCAGAGCCGTAGGGATCGAGCCTCCCCGCACCTTAAACGAGCTCCTGCATAAAGCCCAGGCCTACATCAGATACGAGGAAAAGCAGGTGGCACACAATGCCCGCAGCGGACGTAACGCTGGGGAGACCGAGCACTCAAAACGCGAGGACACGAGCATTTCCCGTCGCAACGGAGACAGACGAAGAGAAGAAAGACCTCGCGAGCTCCGGGAAGGAAGAGGCCCCGCGGGCAGATATAGCGAGTACACCTTACTGACGGCTCCTCGAGAGCGTATCCTCGCAGAATGTATCAACTCTGAATTTAAGCAGGGCAGGGTCAGGTTCCCAAAACCGTCTGCACCAAAGCCCCACACCGACAAATCAAAGTACTGCCGGTTCCACAGAAGTCACGGACACGTGACCGAAGACTGCGTCCACCTGAAAGATGCGATTGAAATTTTAATCCAAGAAGGGCACCTGAAGCAGTACACGAGGAAGAACGAAGCTCCCAGACACGACGAGCCAGAGAAGAAGAGACCCCGGGAAAACACACCCCCCGACAACTCTCCCTATCAAGTGGCCCTCTGCGTGTCACGACCGGAAGATTTCTTCCCCCCCGAACCATTGCCCGAGGGCAAGATCACTGCACTCAGCCCCTGGGAAGACTTCCCTACCACACTGGTGATATCAGGAGGAGGAACTAACGGGGAATCCGCGGCCCTCTCCGTCAAACGCAAGTTCGACGAACTCCTACTGACTGCCCCCGAGCAGAAAGCGACATTGACAAAATACCGGGGAAAATCCAACCCAATATCCTTCTTCCTGGAGGAACTCCCGGGCGGATCCCCGAACTCGGCCATCCCACTATTGATTAGAGCAAAGATGGCCAGATTCGACGTACGACGCATCCTGGTCGACGAAGGCAGCTCAGTGGATATCATGTACGTCCACCTCTTCAAGACTCTGAAGCTAGACAAGACGAACTTAGCCCCCTACGTCGGATCAGATCTCCAAGGATTCAACGGAGCAACAACCAGACCGTGGGGATATGTTGAGCTCCTCGTCACTTTCGGCGAACAAGAAACGGCCAGGGAAGTCAAAATCCAATTCCTGGTCGTAGACTGTCCGTCTCTCTACAATTGCATCTTTGGACGCCCGACGCTGGCCGAACTCACTACGGTCCCATCCACCGTCCACCTGAAGATGAAATACTACACCAAATTGGGACGTGTGGTCACCATCCATGGTGACATCGAAGCAGCCCGGCGATGCTACGACGCCGCAGTAAAAGGACAGGCCGTAGTCAGCACGAAGAGCAACTGCAACAACAAAAAACTCAAGACCGAGGATCCTGCCCGAGGAGTCAACGCCATCGACCTCGACTGTCGCATCGGGCTGGACGAGACCGGAGAGGGGAGGTTCCCCAAGGAACGCTCTCTCGAACACCCGGTCCGACCAATCCCCGACGGGGAGTTCGAACTCATTCCTCTTGGGGACGATCCGGAAAGGACGGTGAAGATAGGTAAGGGACTACCCGAGGAAACAAGAGAAGAGCTAGTAGCATGCCTCAAAGAGAACTCCGACCTCTTCGCGTGGAATGCCGCAGAAATGCGCGGGCTGGACCCCGAGATCGCGTGTCATAAGCTAGCTGTAGACCGGGCAGCCAAGCCCATAGCACAGCGTAGACGCAAGCAATCGCCCGAAAAGGCAGAGGCTGCCGAGCGAGCTGTAAAAGACCTCTTAGAGGCAAATTTTATTTCTGAAGCCCAGTACACAACCTGGCTCTCTAATGTAGTCCTCGTTAAGAAAAATAATGGAAAATGGCGTATGTGTGTTGATTATACTGATCTTAATAGGGCTTGCCCGAAAGATGCTTTCCCCCTCCCTAATATAGACTCGCTCGTTGACAACTCTGCAGGTTTTAAACTCTTGTCCTTCATGGACGCATATAGTGGATACAACCAGATCCCTATGTCGCCCGCAGACAAGAAACACACAGCGTTCATGACCCCAACGGGCAATTACTACTACAACGTGATGCCGTTCGGGCTCAAGAACGCTGGCGCTACATACCAACGCATGATGAACAAAGTCTTCAAGGACGAAATAGGGGACATGCTCGAAGTGTACATGGACGACATGATCGTCAAATCACACGAGGAGGTAACCCATGCTCGACACCTTACGAAGGTATTCGAGCAGGCGAGACAGTGTAAAATGAGGTTCAACCCCGAGAAATGCACGTTCGGAGTCCGGGCAGGCAAGTTCCTCGGTTTCTATCTCACCGAAAGAGGGATCGAGGCCAACCCCGACAAATGCCGGGCATTCTCGGAGTTTCCGACCCCAAAAACCAAAAAATCGATCCAGTCACTCAATGGAGTGCTCGCCTCACTCTCCCGTTTCATCGCCAAGTCCGCCCAGCACGCATTGCCATTCTTCAGACTCCTTCGCAAAGAGGCTACCTTTGACTGGACCGATGAATGCGAACAAGCGCTACTCCATCTAAAGAAGGTTCTGTCCCAACCCCCGGTCTTGTCACGGCCATCAGAAAAGGAAACCCTATACTTATACCTATCCGTGGCAACCGAGGCCGTCAGCGCCGTTCTAATAAGAGAAACCGACGAAGGACAAAAGCCCATCTATTTTACGAGTAAAGCACTCCAAGGTCCCGAGCTCCGATATCAGCAAATCGAAAAGGTCGCCCTGGCCCTCATCAACACAGCGAGGAGACTACGATATTACTTCCTCGCACACACGATAAAGGTGAGGACCGACCAGCCAATCAAACAGCTGCTCGGGCGCCCAGATATGGCCGGGAGGATGCTCAAGTGGTCATTAGAACTCTCCGAATTCGACATACAATACGAAAGTAGGAAAGCCTTGAAAGCTCAGGCGCTGGCCGACTTCGTCGCGGAGATGACCCACTGCCCGACTCCAGCAGAAAGCGCCCACAAATGGACGATCTTCGTCGATGGCGCCTCTAGCACATCAGGCAGCGGGGCCGGGATCATCCTCGAAAATGAAGAAGGGATCCTGATAGAGGTATCGTTAGCGCTAGCATTCCCAACATCAAACAACCAAGCCGAATACGAAGCCTTCCTCGCAGGCCTGAGGTTAGCCGACGACCTGGGAGCAAAAGAGGTAAAAATATCCACCGACTCCCAGCTCGTGGCCTCACAAGTGCGAGGAGAATACCAAACCAAGAACGACAACCTCCTCGGGTACTTGTCCCTCGTCAAAGAAAAACTTGATAGATTTGAAAAATGGGAAGTTCAACACATACCCCGCGAGCACAACACACGGGCATACGTTCTCTCGAAACTAGCCAGCACGAGGAAAAAGGGTGGGAATAAATCAGTAATCCAAGAAATTCTCCCGCGGCCCAGCATCGACAAACTACCGCCTCCACTCGAGGTCAACGCTATTGGAGATGCCCACTGTTGGATGACACCCATCTACAATTACCTCACACGAGACGAACTCCCGGCTGACCCGAAAGAGGCGGCCATTGTCAAACGACGCGCATGCTCGTACGTACTCCTCGAAGGCAAACTCTACCGGAGAGGATTCTCCATCCCACTACTCAAATGCGTCGAGGAAGAGAAAGTCCCCGACGTACTTGGAGAGATACATCGGGGGATTAACGCTCAACACCTCGGCGGACGATCGCTCGCACGAAAAGCCCTTCGAGCAGGCTACTACTGGCCGACCATGCAAAACGATTCGAAAGAGCACGTCAAAAGATGTGACAAATGCCAACGACATGCCGACATGCACCTCGCACCCCCGAACGACCTCAGATCGTTGTCTTCCCCATGGCCCTTCGCGTGGTGGGGCATGGACATCCTCGGACCCTTCGTCACCGGATCATATCAGAATAAATACCTCATCGTCGGGGTGGATTACTTCACCAAATGGATCGAGGCGGAGGCACTGGCTAAAATAACCGCGCAGAACATTCTCCGGTTCTTCAAACGCAACATCCTCGCTCGGTTCGGTATACCCCAGGCACTTGTCACAGACAACGGGACACAATTCACGGACGGAGGATTCCAGGACTTCATCGCCAGCCTGGGCACCACACAGCATTTCACGTCTGTCGAGCATCCGCAGACGAACGGGCAAGCAGAGGCGGCCAACAGGGTAATCTTACGTGGCCTCAAACGCAGACTCGGCGAGGCAAAGAGGGCATGGGTCGAGGAGCTACATAGCGTCCTATGGGCCTACCGCACGACACCGCATTCTACCACCGGGGAAACCCCGTTCCGACTAACTTACGGCACCGAGGCAGTCATCCCGGTGGAGATACGGACGCCAACGAGGAGGACAGAGGAGCCCCTAGACGAGGAAATGAACGATGAAACCCTTAGAGCCGAGCTCGACCTAGTCGAGGAGATACGTTCCGAAGCAGCTCTCCGGGAAACAACCCTCAAACAAAAGATAGCACTACGTCATGACGCGAAAGTCATAAAAAGAGAGTTCCAGGTCGGCACCCTGGTCCTCAGAAGAAACCAGAAAAACCCGAGAGAGGGCAAACTGGCGGCCAACTGGGAAGGCCCTTACCGCGTCCGCGACAAAACGAGCAACGGGGCCTATTACCTAGAAAACCTACAAGGAGAACAACTCGCTCGACCATGGAACGCAGAAAAACTTAGACAATATTACAGCTAAGTACGCCACGGGGAGACGTGGCAGGTACGGCCACGCTCGTCGTCCCCAAAACCCCAGGGAGGAACCACGAGACCCGGGAACGATCCGGGGTCACACAACAAACACAACCCTCCCCGACGGTTGGGATCTTGACCAAGACCCAACGTCGAAGTACCAAGACTGGCAGGGCACCCAGCTCGCGATGGGAGGACCCAAGCCTCGGGACCAGGGTTCGAACAACGGACCCGGGCTTCGATACCCACGGGCACAAAGCCCGACACTTCGTCGGTTCCCTAAACCGAGGAGATTAACAAAGTCGAGCAGAGTACGAATTCATGCAAACAAATATCAAACACAAACGAGCACAATGAACGGTAACAAAAATATTCATACATTAGAAACGACAAAGGCGGCCGAAGCCAAGTACGCCCGAAGGCCATATTACAACGCCCGAAGGCCAAAATACATGAGGCACGCAGGCCATGATAAGAAAAACATATAAACTAAGACTCCGCTCGGAGCTCCTCTTCATCCTCTTCTTCTTCTTCTCCCCCCAGCTCCTCCTCCACTTCAAACGGGCAGATGATCTCACCATCCCGGACGCAGCAGTTATAGGCCGACCCTTCCGTCACCAACTCAGGGTTCAGAAGCCCGAGCTGCTCGACAGCATTGTCGAAACCCTCTTTGAAGCAGGCCACAAGATCTTGGTTGAGAGTCCGGATATGCCCTAGCAGCTCACCGCGCGAGCCAAAGGCGCGTTCCTCCTCGGTCTCATCTGCCAGAGGACGGACCTTTCCCTCGAGAGACTCAACCTGAGCCCGTAGGTAGGCGTTGTCCTCGGTCAGCTTCTGATGGTCGACCACCTGCTCTTCCAGGCTCGCCTTAGCAGCCTTCAACTGGTCCCTCTCCCTTTCCACCTCCTCCAGCTTCTGGCGCAGCCCTTCCTGCAGCTGATGCTCTTCTTTGTAGTCCGACAGATCTTGAGATAGTCTTTCCTTCTCTGTCCGAACCTGCAAAAGGGCTTCCTCCAGCGAGGCGGTGGAGACCGCAGTGTCGGTCAGAACCATGGCCGTCTCCATCACCCGGATGACGGCAGCAATATCCCTGGCCAGATCTTTCCTCCGGGCAGCAACATCCTGGTCCAGAATAGCCTTGGCCTCAGGCGCAGGCACAGCAATCGACTCCTCGGCCTTGAAGAACGACCGTTCCACATAGCAGGGAGGCAGAAGATAGCTGCCCGGTCCATGCGAACCTCCTGGAGACGACCTGGTAAGGGCCCCAGCCGGACGCTTCCGTTTATGGAGGGGAGAAGCCGCTGGCGACGGACTGCTGTCAGGAATGGTGATCGGGTTAAGCCGAGGAGGAGAGGAAGGAATCACGCTCGCCGCCTGCGAGGGACCGACCCCGGCATCGCCAGCAATCTCCGAGACACGGGCCGCAGTTTTCTTCTTCTTCTTGGGCACCCGGTCAGGAGCGCCGACCTGATTCGCCAGCTTCAGCACCCGATCACGAGCATTGGGCATGGCACCTGCAAATAAATTACACACAAACGTTAGCGACCGAAGTCATAAACAGAAATAAAAAGCTAAACAAAGTCTGCCTACTCAATAACGCCAGAGCTTCCTCCTCGGTATCACACTCGAGCAGAGCCTTCGTATTGATATAACGCGTCTCGGTGATTAGCTCCCCGGCCTCATCCAGGTAGGGCACGCCCTGTCGATTCGCCCAGAACGCCAAGCTGAAGCTCTGCACGTAATCGACCAGCTTCTTGTACGCGAGCCTATCCTCCTCGCCGAGCATCGCGTACTTGACCCGGTAATGCGCTGTGGAGAGATCGAAATGATCACGCTGCCACCTCAGCGGTATCTTCGACATCAGCGTCTCCTCCCCGTTGGGTTCCCGTTGATAGTAGTAGAGAGAGTGAAGGGCAGCCCGGGTAATCGGCATCACCACGTACCACCGGCTTTTGAAATGGCGAACAGAATCCTCGTACGTCTTGAACAGACGCACGGGCTGCTTGAAAGAAACCCAACTGTGGCGGCCACGGGAACCGGACCTCTGGAGATGGAACACGTGGAAGAAGAGAGCCCGGGTGCAACCAATGCCGAGGAACTGGCAAACTAACTCGAATGCCCGCATAAATGCGAGGGCATTAGGATGTAGTTGGGACGGCGCCAGCCGGAGCCACTTGAAGACCGACATCTGGAAGGAGCTGAAGGGCAGTCTCATCCCCGCCTCACGAAAAGCAAATTCATACATGGTGAACTGCTTCCCCGGGAAATGATGACAAATGCGGTCTTCTTCCTTGGGGGCGCAGCAATACCAGTTCGGTGGATCCTCCCGGTTTATGGCCTCGACCATAGCGTGAGCAGTGATGGCTTCGTCACAGAAGTCTGATTCCTCCTCCAAGGGCTCGTCCGCAACCCAGGAGAAGTCGACCTGCCCGGAAGAGGAGGCGTGTTCGGTACCATCTCGGACACTCCCATCCCCGACAGGAAGACGAGCGATTGTCGCGTCGTCGGTGGAGGACCCAGAATCTTCCTTCCTCGGTCGTAAGCGCCCGGTAACACCTGAAACGCAGACAGAAAGAGTGAATTCGACGTCGTATCAAATCCACCCTTCCACCGCAGGTCAAGTGAAAGGGCGTAGCGGCGACGGACACTAACCGTGCTCAACTCGGTGGCCCGCGCATTCTATGGAGACCGGGCATAAACTTCATACAACCTATGCAAGTGTTGCCCGGCATATGAAGTTTATGCCCGGTACAGTAGGATCCCAACCCTATTTTCTACCATCTAATATACACCTACAGTCCACTACACTGTCCCTAAGTTAAACCTAACCACATTTCTACGAAAATAGCATGCGTTTGACAGAAAACAACAAGGAAAAAGAATGGGTCACAGTGGAAAACCGTACCTGACATAGTTAAGTTGAAAAGGTACGGTGGTGTCCGAGCAGAAAACGGTGGTTCAGATAGGAGGACGGGCGGAGACGGCGGTCCAGACGGTTGAGAGAGCAAACGAGAGAGAATGTGGAGAACTCCGGTGAACGCGTGAGCAAAAAGAAAAAGTGGAAATGAAGTTACTCAACCCCTTTTTATAGGGCTTGGCACGTAGACCAACACGCTAGGTCATCATTACCTAGCCTGCCTACGCCGTCTTTGCGCGCGAAACGAAGCGACCCCACTAATTCTGAGACACGTCTGTCAAAGATGAGAAGCTGAAGCGACCCGAGCACCTATCCATCTCCTCGACTCACCAAGACGCCACCTCCCCGCGTCATACCCACGTTTACTACAAGGAAGGCGCAGATCAACCGACCACCTCCATCCCCGACATTCCCGAAGAAAGGGTCGGTCATGAATAGGTCTGGCACGACCTCGCCTGTCTAACGGTCAAGCTTCCCCATCGTCGCGGGGAACCCTTAGTCGAAACATAAGTCATCCCTCTGGCTCAGAGACTCGACTTGGGGGGCTCCTGTTCCGGACTGGGCCATGACCCTAGGCACGGCACGGCCCAATACTCGCCAAGCCCACGTCCAAACGGCCATGTCCACACGACCACGAGGACGCGTCAGGTGGACGACAGTCCGCCCGACGAACGTCTCCCCGGGCCCTTAAACACGTGTCGGACAGTGAGCGGGTCCTCCTCGTACGATCTCCATCCACTCACCGTCAACCCACGTTGCGGGCACCTCAGTTGTGTCGGGCAGGGCCTTAACGGCATCCCACTCACCACGTCACCCAACTCCCCTATATTGTCGCCTTAGGGATAGGGGCAGTTGGACCAGGGGGCAGACTTTGGTCTAGGTCTTAACGCTTCTTACGCGTCCCCTGGCAGCTCCTCCTTGGGCCTAGCTAATCCAGCCCATTAGGAGCCTTGGCCCAGCGCTGGGGGCTCACTATAAATACCCCTTTCATGGCAAAGGGGCAGGTATTCTAACTCACACTCTGATAACCTCATTCTGTACCTTTTCTGACTTAAACATTGGAGCACTTTGCAGGTACACCCCCCTTTTCACTTCATTCTCCGGCCCATTCACCAAGACCTTGGAAGGCCCTCCTGATCAGGTGAGATCACAACCAATTTCAAACTTTATTGTATATTGAATAATTTCTAATTTAATTTTGCTCATGTATATTTATTACTATTACTGGCTTATAGGGTACTGACAAAAAAATCTTCACCCTTTGAAAGTCTTTTTTCTTTTTTACACACTATTTCTATTCAGAATGTTTCTGTATATATGAACGTGCTTGTTCTGATATTGTTCTAAGTCTAGTCAAATTATGTATCTTCCTTCTGTCTATCAGTTCCTGCCAAATAAAATAAAATAATCAGATGCAGCATACTGCAGATTGACTTTCATTTTGATCTTTTTGAAAAAATTTATTGTTTAAAAAAATTCATATTATTTTATGATATATTTTTTAAATTATTTACTGTTCTTTTTGATCTTGATAACTTGGAATCATCCACAACTTTTCCACTTGTAGAGAGTTTTCTTGCAGTGAAGTCTTTATAAGATGATCATTTTCTCCATCTCATATATTTTCAGTGATGGTAGAATCCTTGGATTAGTCGATCATAAAATCGGATAATAATATTTAAAAAATAAATCACTTTAAATTTATTTTATTGAAAATCAAATTTATATAATCAATTAAATCTAAATCAACTTTTTTGTCATTAGAAAGCTAAACGCAAACTAAAATATAGAGTTAAAATTAATTTTAACATATTTTTTTCAAACTACCAATGATAAAATTCATGTATTTTTTATGTCAAGAGTCATAGTTTTATATGATTTTGATATAATTTTTTTAAAATTATTTTTTCTACTTCAATCTCATCAATAATTATAAATAATGTGTTTATACAATGTCAAATTTCAAGTATCTAAATAACATCATTCACTTTTTTACCCTAATATAAAACACACAAGACTTTTGATAAGATATGTTACTTTATCTTTACTTTTCTGTTTGTACAAATTGAACAAGCTTTGATGGATACCAAATAACACATGGCTCTGCAGGAAATGGAATGGAAAGTAAAGCATCAAACACTTTTCCACTCGTGCATTTCAGTACAATCGTGTGCATCATCATCATCATGGGAATATGTATCAAATTCAAACATTGTTTCTCATTGTTCTTTACTTTACTTTTTCTTTTGTTTGTTTTAAAAAGTTTGGTAGTGAAATTCACATAGAAAGTGTGAAAAGGAAGGAAGTATATGATACTTTTATATCCGCATTTCAACATATAAAAAAGTTTTGGCTTTTTTTTTTATTGTTTTTACGTTTACCTGAAAAAAAAAAAGCTAAACTGTTTATTATAAAGTAGAACAGCTTATAAAGAGATTGTTGCGATATAATTTAAGTTAGTTATTTGGTTAGTATGTTAGTTTGTTAGGTTATCTATTTGAGTTATAAATAATATATTTTATATAAATATATGTGTAGATAACTCTCGTATATATCAATTCAATACAATTACTTTCGTGAGTATAATCAAAAGTTTTGGATCTATGTGATTAAGTGCAAAGATAAAGTATTTTCAATTTTTAAGAGATTCAAAACACTTATCGAAAACTAGAGGGAAAATAAGATCAAAGTTCTGAGGACAGATGAAGATGGAGAATACACATCCAAGTTATTTGAAGAGTTTTGTGCATAACACAATATCGATTATGGGGTAACTATTCCTTACACGCCTCAACATAATGGAATAACAGAAAGAAGAAATCGGACCATATTGGATATGGCAAGATGCACGTTAAAACAAAAGAGCTTTTCAAAATTCTTATGGGGTGAAGCAGTCAACGATGCTGTTAATATTCTAAAGAGATGCCTTACCATGAAACTAAAGGAAATATTCCTGAAGTAGTATGGAGTGGCAAATGACCATCAGTGAGTTATTTGAAGGTGTTTGGCTCTATTTTTTCCAAGCATGTTCCTGATGCAAGAAGAATGAAGTTTGATGATAAAAGTGAACTTATGATCCTGGTAAGATATCACAATACTGGAGCATACAGACTATTCAATCCAATCAATGATAAGATTGTGATGAGTCGAAACAATATGAATGATGAGAATTCTTCATGGGATGGGAATTCAGGCGATACAACTAACAAACCATTGATGAACTATGGCATTGATAAATAAAGTAGTGAGCACGAAGAAATTCCAGTTAATGACATTCCAGTCACAGTCGAATTTGAAGCAAAAAATAGAGAGGGTGTGGCTAGCACAAGCCAAAGACTTCAAAGAATCAGAGTTCTTCCAGCAAGACTTCCAGACTATGAAGTGGTTGGTGACGATGAAGTCACATTAGATGAATAATTGGTTCATTTCACTTTACTTGTAGGTGCTGAACCAGTCAACTATAGTGAGTCCATAAAGGATAAACAATAAAAAGCAAATATGGTTGAAGAGTTACAAGCGATTGAAAGAAACAATACATGAGAGCTAGTTGAATTTCCAACACACAAAAATGTTATCAAAGTGAAATGGGTGTTCAAGTTGAAGCATAATCTTGATAGGTCGATTGCAAAAGATAACACAAGATTAGTAGCACAAGGTTTTCTTCAAAGAGAAGGACTCAGTTACTCTTAAGTATATGTACCAGTATCAAGATTGGAAACTTTCAGATGGTTGGTAGCCATGGCCTGGAAGAAAGGTTGGTCGATATTTCACTTAGATGTAAAAATAGAATTTTTGAATTGTCCCCTAGATGAAGTCCTGTATGTAACACAACCTCATGGGTTTGTGATACATGAGGAAGCAATGAAAATTTACAAGTTACACAAAGCCCTATATGGTCTCAACTAGGCACCTAGGGCATGAAACAAGAAGATTGACTCATACTTAGTCGAATTAGGATTCATCAAATGCAGGTCTGAGTATGGTGTCTATGTACAAGGCATGACTCAAGATATAATCATCATTTGCTTATATGTCGATGGCTTATTAGTAACTGGAAATAGTATGGAGAACTTGTCAAATTTTATTGAATTGATGAAGAGGGAATTTGAAATGTTGGATCTAGGAAACTTATCGTAATTCCTAGGCATTCAAACTACCAAGAAAGATATGGTGTTGCATTAAAAGAAGTACGTCAAAGAAATACTCAAGTGATTCAAGATGGTGATTTGAATCATGCATCCTCACCCGTCGAACCAAATCTGAAACTAGAGAAACATGGAGAGGAGAACAAGGTCGACGTCACTTTGTTCAAACAAATTGTAGGATCTCCGAGGTATGTGCGCAATAGCATAACTGATATAGATTTCTCAGTCGGATTGGTAAGAAGATACATGGATGAACCAAATGTGTTACATATGAAGGTTGCAAGAAGAATCCCGAGACCTAAAAGGATAAATAAAATGTAGGATCCTATTTCCACGAGATTCTGAAAGCAAAGAAGTTGTGATTAATTTCTATTCAGATGTTGATTGATGTGGAGATAAGCGAGATCGAAGAAGCACAATTGGTTGTTTCTTTCAAGTGTTTGGTGCCTTAATCTCATGGTGATCGAGAAAGTAACTAGTGATGGAATTATCATCCTGTGAGGCTGAG
This sequence comes from Lathyrus oleraceus, assembly GCF_024323335.1. Taxonomy (NCBI): domain Eukaryota; kingdom Viridiplantae; phylum Streptophyta; class Magnoliopsida; order Fabales; family Fabaceae; genus Lathyrus; species Lathyrus oleraceus. Next base: position 498,333,107 of record NC_066581.1, read on the forward strand.
TATATAACAGGATTCTATGTTGGTTGTCAAGAAATTTGGATCATATTTGTGATGGATGAGATGAAGGTCGAAGTAAAGAAACCTCTAGTATTGCAGATCAACAACAAGTCAACCATCAATCTTGCAAAGAATCCAGTTGTCCATGGAAGGAGTGAACACATTGAAGCTAAATTTCATTTTCTGAGGGAGAAGGTAAATCAAGGTGAAACTGAAGTAACGTATTGCTCGAGTGAAGCACAATTGATCGACATTTTCTACAAAGGATTGAAGAATGATAAATTTCTAACTTTGTGAAAGAAATTAGGAATAATTCAGATCGATTATGATTAGTTTATGTTTAACAACTTCAATTATAAGGGGGTATGTTGTGATATAATCCAACTTAATTACTTGATTAGCAAGTTAGTTTGTTTGTTATGCTAGCTACTTGGGATACAAGTAACCTATTATATATAAATACATGTGTATGTAACTCTCATATATACAATTCAATATAATTACTTTCATTCTCGCTTTCGTTCATTCTTCACCTAATTGCATCAACACTAACATAGATGAGAGTTCACTATCATTATTTTTTATATTATTTTAAATATTGTTTAAATATATTTGTTTCACCGTTGAGATCATTTTTTTAAATTAAAAATATTATTTAATCAAAAATAAGAAAAATAAAAGATATATAAAATTAATTATATTATAAAAAAATTCTAAAAAAGAAGAAAAACTATTACTCTTAAATAAAATAATGTTAAATATTAATATAATTAAAATGCATATAATATCTATAAATAAATTTAATTTAAGATCTTTTATGTACCATATTATCGGATTACATTTGTGTAATACATGTTAAATGAAAAAATTACTCATATTTCTCTCATTTGTTTGAGTGAGTTTTTGATTAAATATAAATATTTTTCTTTATGATAATTCAATGATATAAAAGTTGATGATTTGATTAAGAGATTTAAGTGATATCATAAGGGTGTCAATTACATGACGATAAATGTGAATCAGTCAAATGTCAATATTTTTCCTGATAAGACTAAATAAATATCATCTTAAAATAAACAACCTAAACATAAATCATACTTACAAAATGAATTGGTAAAATGAGAATTTTTCTCAATTATAAACTCTATGTTCAATTTATATATGATATGATATGACGCAATGAAAGACAAAACAAATTTCAAAACTCAAAAGAACAAAAAAAAAACGTTTTAGAATTCATGTGAAGTTTGAGTTAACTTGTTGAAAAAGGTTTGTTTGGTCAAAGTGTCAGCTTTAGGATGCACACATGCACCCCATAGCCACATGCTCCACTCAGCATTCACATTGACCCTCATACACCATATGTCCCTTTCATATCACTATTTCCCATTACTCTTTCTTTGTTTTCTCTATAATGTATCTGGCTAATTGGACCCACATTATAAAGATATTGACCCAATCAATAGCCCATTTCGATGCAATCCATTTTGTATCTAAATCATGCACATGTGTATGCCTCACCTTCCTCCACATGTCAACAATGGACACATTCATATAATCAATCGCAAGATTGAATATCAAAGTTTAGGTCTTGTTTAAATAGTTTTAATTTTTTAGGTTTTAAAAATTATTTTAAAGATCAATTATAAATTTTTTAAAGAGAATATATATATGATGATTTTCCTCTTGTTAATGAAAAACATATCATTTTTTTATTGTTTTTCCTCTTGTCAATTTTCAAAACAAAAAATTAAAATTTCTAAAATCTATTTTAATTTTTTAGTTTTTCAAATTCTTAAATAAAAAATAACTTTCAAAATAAATTTTATAAAATTAGATAATCAAACCAGTTTTATTATTTTTAAATTTTAAAATATAAATAACAGTTTTATAAAATTAAATCAAACAGATTTTTATTTTTTAGTTTTGATTTACCATTCACAATAAACGCATACATGCACTCATCACAGACTAAATGATTTAAATTTAAAATTTTATTTTTTAATTAAGAAATATATTAAAATTAAAATGGTTTAATTTTAATCTGCAACTATAAACTCCTGACCAATGCAAATCAAATTTTATAATTAAAAATATTGCGATGATATCAAATTCTAAAGTACTATGGTATAATATTTCATTATTCAACCATATAACACAAATATCATTCTTAGAGTCAAGTTAATTGCATTTAATCTAATAATTGTCTAATAGTTACTCCCCTTGTATTTTTATAAATCGTTTTGGAGAAAAAATTACATCAAAATATAAGTCATTTTGCAAATTATGCAATTATTTATTATTATCTATTATTTTAACTATTTAAATTTATATCTTCCGAGACAATATTGTAAATATCAAAAATCATAACCAAAATTGTAGCATACAAGATTTAATTTTTATATTGTAACATACAAGATTTAAGTTTTATATTGTAGGATATGATTTAATTATTTAAATTTATATTTCTCATACAATTAATAAAGACAATATTGTAAATATCAAAGACAATTTATTAGCTCTAATTAATTTCTAATTCAAGATCATCACCAAAATTGTAGCATACATGATTTATATCATAGCTCTAAGAGGTTTTATTAATGATAGACATATTTAAGAATATATATATATATATAATATAATATATTATATATATATAATATATATATATATATATATATATATATATATATATAATAATATATATATATATATATATAATATATATATATATATATTGTAACAAACACATGAGGAATAACCGTAAATAAATTGTTTATTCTTTTTTTTTATAATTTATTTTTCATTTATCACATGATTCACATGAAATAAATGGAACTGTAGTTGAGGCAGTTCCATCAATGCATCACATTTAAAATAAATTCTCCATCTTATGCCCATAATTGTTTGCCTTTTGCATAACTTGAATATTTACCTAAATATAGTGTGATGGTCCTAATATAGGAAAGTCTTACTTTCTACTTAAATTTCCAAGTCATTTTCATTGTTTTATGGAAAGTGCATTGTCTCTGGTAAAAGGTAGCTAATAGATAAACTAACATATAGTCCATAAAATTTTATTGATTATACAATTTAAATGATAACCAATAAATTATTTGATTAAATTATAAATGTTTGATAAAGTCAACAATTGTACCAAAATTTATTTTTCATAAAAAATCTTGTTAGCAAAAGTTTTACTTACTAATTCAGAAAGATAAATCATATGTTAAGTTCATCAAGATGATATATAAATTACATTATAATTATCATAAAAGTATATAGTTCATTCAAATTAACAGTATCATGTTATTGTCAAGGAGAGTCCAATTTAAATTCTAGGTTGTAAAGTATATTTAGTAGTATACTACTAATAGGGATGATAACAAATTGGACCCAACGAGACTTTAAAAGACCTAAATTTGGTATGATTTAGATATGAACCCCACCTTATGATAATCTAAGCATGTTTATATGAACACACTTAAAATTTAAGATTAGTCTTAGAGATGCAAGAAACAAAAGAAAGGGGTTGAATTGGGTTTATGGATTTAAAAACTTTTGCAACCTAATATATCAAACAAAAAAGAGAAAAATAAAGATAAAAATACAAGTATTTTTATCTTAGTTTATTGTTAACGAAGTTACGTCCAGTCTATCTGTCTGAGTGATTTCATCTTTTTAATAAAAATTTAATCTAATAATCAAACTGATTACAACAAACTCAAAGACACAAGCGTTCGCGCACTCGCTGAATGATTGAGCAAAGTCACCACCGAACTTTATTTATTCCAAAGAAGGAGAAGGAAAATATCAATAAAACCCTTAAAAGAAAGAAGAAAATGGTCGTCGCAATCAAATTCGGATTCGAGGATCGATTACGCAAGGGGAAGGTATTAGCACCCCCCACGTCCGTTGTACTTAACATAAACCATTTAGTCAAATTTGTGATTGAATGTTAGCTTACGTTAGGGTGTCTGACGAGATTACGCATCCTCGGGTACAATGAGGAATTTAAAGTTACGTGTTATATGTAGAAAAGTATGTATTGGTTGATTGGTTTTATTGAACGAATGTTTAGATCACGGAGGAAGCTTAAGTGCTTGTTTGTGTTCTCGGTAGAATGAACTAAACATCGTTCTTTTTTAAAAGGTTTTCAATCGCGCGAGGTTACGAGGGACAAATACGTTCAACCCAACCTTTTTCAATCGAATTAATTATGAAATCTGTGTGGCGAATTAAGTCAGGTTTATTTAATGGATGACAAGCATTCGTGCGAGAGGCTAATTACGACTATCACACAATACTTGGGATTACGAGGAACAAGTACTTTCAACCCAATTTTTTCATCCATGAAAAAATAAACTTGATTCAGTTATTTAAATGTATTTTGATGTGATTGACGAACGTTCGAACAATAGGTTAATTATGACCATCACACGAATATTCGGGATTACGAGGGATAGGTATGACCGACCCAATGAATCTGTTAATTATTGCGAAAAACATTTCAAAACAATTTATTTTGTGAAAAGTTAATGATTCGCGTTAATTCGAAGTTAATCGAAAAGAAAAAAGTTTTGAAAAATCAGCTTGGTGTTAGACCAAGGGTTTTAATGTGTTTAAAAATATTTATTTTTATTTATTCCTTAATTATTTAATTAATTAAAAATAATTAATAAAATAATAAAAAATTAATAATAAAAAAATAGTAATGAAATAGAAAAATAACATGGGGTGCAAGTAGAAGTAAGGGGATAAGAGCTTAGAAAAAAGTCACAAGTTGTGTGGCCTAAGGTCTAATTTAGATTAAAAAAATGAAAAATAGTATAAAAAAAAAGGTATGAATAAAAAAGGGGAGGGGGTTGGTGGCTGAGGCCCATGAGGAGGCCCAATGGCGCCCAAACAAATGCCAGAATGTTGACTCTGTTTCTCCACCCTTAGATGTGCGCCAGCGGTTGTGATTGAAGCAATCATGGTGAACTCACGCGGGGATCATGTACAAGATCCCCTCCCCAGTCAAGACTAGTCAAACAACGACAAGTGACGCGCAACACTTAAAGAAAGAAAAACAAGATGCAATGGACGACCACGATGAATTATGGGTTTGCTCAACCATGTTCATCATCTTTTTCACAATATTCATAATTCTCCAATAATATTCATGAGCAAAATTTTGGAAATCATCAATTCAAGGCATTAAATTACAAATGATATTGTTGGACTTGGATTTTTGCCTAGAATCCAAATATGTAATAAAAATTAGAAAACAAGCTACGGATCATGAGAACCGAGGCAAAAAGTGGCCGAAATCCATGAGGAAAAATCGTTCGATTTGGCCAAAATACACATCCAAAGGTAAAACTAATTACATATTCATGATCATCGCGAAAAACTGATTCAAATGGTATATAAGTTTGTAATTTATGGTTGAGATTCATGATTTTGCCATTTTTGTGTTCTTGAGTTCATGAGAGCTCTTGAGCAATTGTCCGGAAATTCAATTTAAATGTGTTTTCGTGCAACCAATGATTGAAATAAATTCCTTAAGCATGTATAAACATTATAACACACAGAAAATACAAGAAAAAAACGAGGATTAGGCTTACTTGAACGAAAACCTCAAGAACTTGTCGGCAACAATGGTATACATAGTGGCTCTCCGATCAAGCTCCTAAGAAGGTCCAAACAAGGTTCCAGTTCATAATTTTTTGTAGATTTGGAATACTCTCAACCTCCTACACTAAAATCCAATCTCAAATTCAAGATTCGAGAAACTTCAAAAATCGAGGATAAAACCGAACTAAACCTTTGATCTTGATTTGAACTATTTTGGTTGGTGATTTGTGTAGGTAATGATTCTATAAATTAAACGCAATCAAAATGGAAGCACAATTTCTCAAGAACTTAAAATAATTAGTGAAAATCAAATTTGTTAAAAGTGAAGAAAGTTTAATTTTTAGAATTCAATTTGGTAGAGCTTTGTCAATTAAAAGGGTAAGTTGTGGATGATTTTCTAATGTGAAGATACAATGTTATATAGAGTTAGAATTAGTTTAAGGGTTAAACTTGGGATTATGCAAGAATGAGAAAAGTGTGAGTGCATTTCCCTTGAATTTGATGAAATTTGTGGAAAATTTAAATTTGGTTTAGATTTGATGCAAAATATCTAGTGTAATGCACTCCAAATTGTTGTTACATTGTGAATTTAGTGTGAATTCGAAGGTGTGTTAGATGCATGAGTGGTTTGGCAAAACAAGTGTGACCTTTTTTTTGTCTTTTAGTTCCAAAAACTTGACTTTTTCCTTGACTTTTGATTTATGATGCATGAAAATGATTAACGAAATGTGAAATAAAAATTATGATGATGAATTAAATGGTCATGAATTAATCGTGGACTTTGATAAGCTGAAAGCAAATGGGCTTGATCTTACTTAATGGGTTAAATCTCAAGGATGAGAGGAATGTTTCAATTGCCCTAAAGGACCAGTTTACCCTGAATTGGTCAAGCAATTTTGGATTCATGTTATAGCTTCTAAACTTCAAGTGACTTCATACATTTTAGGGTACAAGATCAACATTTCTGAAAAATCCATAGCAAAGCTTCTTAACCATGATGGTTCTGGGAATAGGTGCTTTGACAAGCCAGCTAACAGGACTAAGTTGGATGAAATTGCTAAAGTTATTTTCCAGGATGGAAAGAACTCCTCAAGCGCTAAGAATCTGCACAACCATCTTAGAGTATGGTTGAAAATTCTTATGGGTTGTGTGAACCACAGACCCTTAATAAAATATTATGACTACATCAACACAAATCAGAAGTACATGTTGTACTACCTTTATTAAGAAACCAAGATGAACTTATCTTCAATACTATTCAAGTATCTGAGGGAGTTGGTCAAGGAAACCATAGATGGAACTCCAAAACCCAGAAAGTGGATTCCGCTGGGAAGACTTATCTCAGAAGTTCTTTTTTAGAGAAAGCTGGTTCAAACTTTGAAAGATGCTAGTTTAACCAAAGAAGTTGATATTGATATTGGGAAAACCTTCAACGAAAGGAATATGAAAAATATGTCCTTGATAACTGATATCACTGACCCTTCAGAAGATATAAATAAGAATTAGTGTTGTCTCTAGAAGAACTTCTATTGTGGATTAACCAAGGAAGATCCCCAAGAAGTTCTGGAGTCATACATTATTGATTGTCTAGCAACATGTGTTGTTCCTGTAACATACTCATTTGATGAGCTTCTAAACAATACTTCTGATGTTTACTCTCTCAAGAGGAAGAGGAAGTCTAAGTTAACATGTGATGGACCTTTTGGAATAGCCAAGCCCCCGACCAAGATGGCCAGAACCTATGACATCTTGAGGAATACTATGGGACCAGAAGCAGAAGTTGTAGGTTATAGGAGTGCTAAACCAGCTGAAGCTCTGACTTCTCATAACAGACCTCATGGTAAGTCTCATTTAGCTGAGACCTCTTTTAATTTTGTTCATACTGTCAATACTATTTCATATACTCCTCCCCAACCCACGTTTAACACCTTATATATCCATACCATTTAGAACCATTTACAAACCCTAAGAAAAATAATCCACTGTATCTGAAACATTTACTACTTATGTACATAAACCATCTGAAACCACTATAATTGAACCCCCATGAATTCCACAAACACTTCTCTCTCAAATTATAAACCAAACTAAAAATACAACATCTGACCATCCCATTGTTACAACCAATGTACAACCATCTAAACAAACATAACCAAAAATTACTAAAATAGTCCCCATTGAATCTCAACCAAATCAACAAGAAAATCCACCTTTAAAAACTATCCATACATCCTTCAACATTATCATTCCCGAAGCTCATTCCTTTTCAGAAGACACACCAACACCACCAATTCCACCCCCTTAACCTAACATCATAGATGAACCTATAATTGATACCTTCATGGAACACATTTGTAACAATGAACCCTCAATGCCTGATTCCTGCGACCAAACCACCAACATCTCATCTAATGTTGAGAAAGAACATGAACCTGAACATATCATTGACCCTGAGGAGATTGATGATCTACTTAGGCAATTTGAGTCATAAGTGAATGAGTGTATACACTTTATGATGCAATATTGCACAAAATGTGTTAATCCCGCTCAGAGTGATGCTGCTTGGGTTGAGTTCAGAAGATGGATGAATTCACGTTCTTGGGAGATGAGATAACTTTTCTACAAAGTTTCTCAGAAGATATTTCATGACAAATTGTATGGAATCATAGAGCCTCTTGTGGAGATGTTTACTTAAAAACCTCCTCCTACTCCTGAAGTTGGAGCTGGGACAAAAGTTACTCTTCCTCCTCCAGAAATTGAGATTGCAACTATTTATGGAACAAAGTTAGTGGTAGAAGCTTAACCTATTCCTCTTGTGCTGGAGACCCTGGAAGAACTCAAGCAAGAGAATGAGGCTGTTAGGACTCGCCTGGACAAGCAAGAACAAATGTTTAAGGAACATGCTCTGACTAACACAAATATTGAAGGACTACTTCAAGTCATCTTGTCAAGACTTCCACCCCTAACCTAGAATCCAAAATGTTGCTTTCTTTTATTTTTTATTAAGTGTTTATATTTTGATTCTTTATCTTTATCTTTCTGAATTAAATGAAGTTTCTTTTGTCTTTATCCTTTGTATTTATCTTTTTTTTATCTTTTTGATTGATGACAAAGGGGGAGAAGAGTGGACACGATTTTGATATATTTATTTCCCTTCTAATCCCAAACATTTATAACTATGATACTTCTTTCTAACTTCTGATTCTGATTACTAATCTGGTAAATTTGATAAAGTTCACCAATTTTTCCAAAGAGATCCTTTTCAGTCATGTTATCCAAGTCTTTCAGAAGTTCAGTTATTCAGACTATCCAATTTTTAACATCATAGTCAAACAAGCGTTAACTAGGCTTATATGGTTTTTAAACCAAGCTATGATACAATCCAACTTCCAACCATGCCTTGATACAAGAAATTGACAATTTCTAATCAAGCTCTGATACAAGAAATATGTCCCATCAAGATCTGATAAAAGTTTAACCAAGACTCTGATACAAGACAAACTCTTTTGATAACTAGACTTCTTGAGACAACACATTATGATATATGAAGTTAAGAAAGTTCAAATCAAAAGATATTTCAACCATGCTTCCTCGTACATGAATGTTATTTCTTTCTTACTGATTGAAATGTTTTATGTGTTAAAATTATTTTAAGTATTAAACTCAGGGGGGGCTTGCAAACCTAACTCTGAAGTTTTAAGTTGAGAAATAATTTTAATAGTATAAAACACAAGGGGAGCTTACAAACCTTAGTATGATGCTTTTATGTGATTAAACCAAGTAAAAATTGTTCATCAAAATATATGTTTTTTTCATCATCAAAAAGGGGGAGATTATAAGAAAAAGATTTGGTTCTGCATTTAGTCTTATGTTTTAATGATAACAATACATAGACTCTTAGAGAAAAAAATTGTACCCTGATGGTTTTGTTTAGTGTGAAGATACTAGATACAAGTTCTGATTATGACGAAGTGACGTGTGATATCATCGGATTTTGAACCTAGTGCACTTTGACTCTGAGATGTGTGTTCTATAAGATAAATAAGCTATGGACTACTCTACTTAATACTTTTGAACTTTGTCTATCCAAATCTTTATAACTTTGAAGCTTCAAGCTCTGAAGTCTTGCGCTCAAACAACTCTGATGAACTGTGTCACCAAACTTTGAAGACGAGTTTTTGGTGAACTGGATCAAGACTCTAAAGACCAAGTTTCTGAAGATTCTCTCAACTAGACTCTTATTCTTCTTCTATGCATGCTGCATCACCTTTTTATCATAAGCCTTTGAATATTGAAGATAATATTAAAAATGTTTTATGTGAGAAAATAGTACACAATACAAGATTAAATATTCCTTCTACTACACTGATTTTTGGGCTAAGGACTATACTAATGTACCATTGTGTCTCCTATTTTCATAGACCGTTATGAAAGGATACAACTACATTTGTGTATTCCTTTTCTACCCTCCTAAGGATCTCTTCATTGCCTATATAAAGGAGTCTTGGAAGAATGGTACAATAACAAGTGCTAAGAATATCATAACGTGAATATTCCACATAGTGAATTTTGAGAGAAAAGAAACATACACATAAGGAAATTGTGTTCATACTCTTCATAAAATATATTTTTTGTGAAACACTTGTAATTCATTTGTGTATTCTTCTTTCTTAGAAGCATTTTGTAAATTATCTTTGTATCTCAATCTTTGTGATTGTATTTCCTTGAGTGACTAGTGTACGTCCCGAAAAATTAGTTGACCAACCAAGGTTTGAGATCAACGAAGCATATTTGAGTATATGGATTCTTTGAGGTCGAGTTGTCGTGAAAACCGAGTATAGTAAGGTTAATAAAATGGATAGTCAAGTTGTCATCCACTAATCAGAATCCGGTTAGGATGTCGGAGTAAGCAAGACGGGGTGGTGCATGTTGTGATGATAAAAGACGAAGGAACATGGTGTGCATACCATAGACTTCGAGGATACCACACAGAAAATTGTCATCAATTGAAGAAAGAAATTGAGATCTTAATTTAGAGAGGTCGGATGTTGTCGAATGTTAAAGATATGGGAGGTTAGCCCGGAAAGAGAAGTCCTCCCTGAGAGGACCTAAGTTCGGAAAACCAGGCATAAAAGAAAGGAAATAATAGGGAAGAGTTCCACGAAGCCAGGATAACCTGTCACACACTAAATACCATAGTAGGGGGATTCTTGGGAGGAGGAGAATCCAACTCAGATAGAAAAAGATATGCTTTGACAACGATGCACATTGAACAAAAGTTGTCGTCAGAGGAGAAAGAGAATTCAATCATGATTAGTTTCTCCAGAAGAGACTCAGAAGGAGTGTTGGCTCACGAAAATGATCCCATGTTGATTAAGGTTCACATACGTGACTGGAGCATAAAACGAGTCTTGGTAGACCCCGAAATTTTAACATATGTTCTATATTGGGATGCATTCAAGGGAATTAATTTTGATACCACCGAGTTATTACCATTTAAGGGTACATTTGTAGGATTCTTGGGAGAGCATGTGCAAGTGCTAGGACATTTGCCTATAATGACAACCTTTGGTAGTAGGTATCATGCAAAAAGTATCCAGGTAAGTTATCTAATTGTCAATGATGCGTCCCTATATAACATTATTATTAGAAGACCTTCGTTCAATGCTATGGAGGCGGCGTTGTCCACCCTATATCTTATGTTAAAGTATCCACTAGAAAATGGTCGGGTTAGAACAGTGGAAGCTGACTAGGGAATTGCGAGGAAATGTTATAAAGATAGTCTAAGACTTAAAAGAAGGGGTCATGTTGACGAACTAGTCAAAGATCGCCAGTTAAAAGTGAACCTAGTCGATATCAACCTGAGAGAAGAGTTACCAGAGAACCAACTAACAAGCAAGGAGAATACAATAAAGATATAGAATGGCGTCCAATCATCTCACACAACTTAAGTTGGTACCATTAAGATGTTAAAAGATAAAGACGGAAGTAAAAGATTCAATTTAAACATAGGTCATCACCTTATCACACATGACATGTTAAGCACACCATGAGGGTTTTGTGAATAGGTACCTGTAAGACCCCAGTTTTGATCCTAAGATCCCTCATGTTATCTCATCATTTGCATTGGCTTTGGGATCACACCTTGGTATCCTCCTTACCCCTCCTTCATTGGGTGTAAATTGGGAGAGATCACCAAGCACTTTTTATTTTATTATACTTTGTTTTTATTTTTTTACTAACAAAAATACCAAAAATATGTCTAGTATAACTTTGTTTCTTTTGTAGGTAATGTGTGTGCCCATCTATGCATCATCAAGCTCACATCTAGGGTCTGAGACCCTCAATGCAAGATATCAATAAAAGAAAGGTTCACCATGGTTCTAAGCATCATATACGGATCCCCATGTTCTTTATTTGTCAATTTGATCAAGAATTCATCAAGAGTTTGGAACTTGCTTTCCTGGGAAGCCCTAATTCATCTGAGTATCTTGTGTGACTTCCTCAACAAGTGGTCAAATATTTTAAGGGATACTTCATTATACATCATCTTACACATATATTATCCTCCATGAGCCCCAAATATCATAAGAGCCTTAAGTTTGCAAGTTGGTTCAAAGAGGTTGACCAGAGAAAGTCATCTAGTAAAACTCGGGTTCCCTAGACCCTATCTTCTAAAATTTTTGTCATATGAAAATGATTCCAATATAAAAGTTAGTATTTATGACATTCCAAACAACTTTCATGTTGGCATCAAGAGTTGAGTTTGCTTGGAAAGACATTTTTTATGGTGAAATATTATAGGTCATTTTGTTTGTGCCCTAGTTAGAAGGTCAACTTCCAAGAACCATAACTTGCTCAATTTTTATGATATGAATACCATACTAATTTCATGATTAATTCCAAGATATCTTATCCAAGTTTTCTTCTTTGAGAAAGTTCAAAATCTACTTGCAAGGGCATGTATCAAGAGGAAATGTTATAGGTCATTTTGGGCCATCATGATTGAACAAGCAATTTTCCTTAACTTCTAAAATACATAAATCCCTCATTAAAGATTCAAATGGTGTCAAATTTTTGAACAAATTGAGGAGGAGTTAAATAGCTATAACTTTGAAGAATGAACCATTTTCATTTGAAGCTCATATCAAAAGTTATTCAAGATGGAAAAGTGGTAATTTGACTTTTAACTTAGAAAATTTTCAACTATGTTTGATTCTTCCAACTTCCACCTCAAAATTCATCATGATCCAAGCTCCAAATGGAAAATGTTTCAAAAGAAAATTTGTTCCCCTTCATGTTATGCTTCCAAAGATCCCAAGATCATGACACTTGGATCATTTTTGCGTGACTTGCGCATAGGTGTAATGCATGCCCCATTTGAAAAGTTTAATGCCCAATTTTCAAATCAACATTGCATGGTTCCATGTTTTGTTTCAGCATCATTTGGATTTGAATTTGGACCTATTTACATCATTTCATGGGCCTTGTTCACGCCCATGCAAGCATGCACCATGGCATTTCTATTTTTGGAAGAATTTGGAAAGTGTGTAAAAAGCAAGTGTGTAGGATACAAATACATTGCCCTTGAGCTCAGAATGAGGATCCTTTGGCCCAAGCTTTGATTTGCATCTTCCCTAACCTCCATTGAAAGGATAAACTTGAAGATTCCTCTTGAAATCGATTTTCAATTTCACTTCTGTTTTGAGATTTAAAGTCCAAGAATCCAAGCCCTTTGATCATTCATTTCACCTCCTGCAAGTGGGTAGAAGCAAGCCAAGCCCAATTGGAAGAGAGATCAAGTTCAATTGAAGCAAACCGAAGGTGAATTTTCAGATTTTTCTCTTCTTCAATTCTCCACCATTTTGCTTGATCTTTGGTTGTATGAAGACCTACCAGTGTAGGCAAAAAGATTGAGTTGATTTGAGATCAAATCGAAGTAACTCAGTTCATACTCCTCAATTTTCAATTCCACGTATCTTTCAATATAGTGAGAAGTGGAAAATTCTGAGGGCAAATTTGGATTCCTGGCAGTTTTCTCTTCAAATTAGTGTATGCATTTTTTTATTTTCATGAAGGTTGGTGGTGGGCCAATCCAGTGAGGTCCACCGGAGAAGATGACCGGAGCCCTAGCTCTGGTGGTGTGTTGGCACCCTCCAATCCCTTTGGTCATGCATCCACGTTCTAATCATGGCCATTCGTTCTGATTACTCACTTTGTTGCACATTGGACTCAACTCTATGGTAGTCCCTTAGCGCGTGGCCGTCAGATCTGCCACCTCAATTAATGAGCGAGATCTGATGGCCCTTGTTTTTCCATCTATTTTAATTAATTATGATTTTATTTTTAATTAGCTTATTTTGTTTAATTCATATTAAATTTATTTTTAATCCAAAAAATATGGAACTTTCATCAAAAATATTTAAATATTTTCCTCTTTCATATTTTGAATTAAAATCAATTTTTGGATTAATTTTGATATTTTTTGTGAATTAAATGATTTTTGACTTGTTTTTAAGTATTTTTAAATACATCCGACTTTCTAAAAATTCTCAAATTTTTTGTCTAAGGTCCTTTGACCTTGTTTGACCTAGGATAAATCCCTTGGCCATTTATTTGGTGATTTGAAGGGATTTGAGGTTTTTACTTTTGAAAAATGCATTTTAATTCATTTTTTATTTGATTTTTTAATTGTTTAAAAATATTGTTGAGCCATTTGGTTGACCTTGTGATGTTTGAATTTCTGTTTGGCCTTGATCATGGTTGATTTGAAATTCCATTTCACTAATACTATTGGATTTAGGAGGTTGATCAAATGTACATTTCATCCCTCAAGATGAATTACTAGTATTGATCAGATGAAATGCCTCCTATGATCAATTTGAGTTTCTATTTCCATTTCCCTCTTCATCTCCATTCCTCTTCTTCCCCAATCCATCATTGACCAATGGTTTCTCTACAAGTCAAATGCTAGTTGATTCATCAATGACCTTGTGTCAGATGAATCAACATGAGTCTGATTGAGATATGTCCATCCCATTTTATTTTTGTGTGTGGTATGTTTAGGAGCTTGGTTATTTGTACCATGTCTCTAACATGCATTAACACCAATATTTTTATTGCCCGATCTCAGGTAGTTGTGACTTCTACATAAGTCTGTTTACGATTGCTTAACATAGAACTAAATTTGTCCCAAAAGGCATAGCATTGTTGTATGTGAGATTTTAAGTCTCCCATTCTTCATGACATTGTGTGAAGACTTAACCTTTTTTCCATTTGTGAGAGCTAGTGGCATACTTGTTGATTTATCCAAGTTGGAGCTCTTCTCACAGATGATGTCTTGGTTTAGGTGTTCATACTTGTGAATGGATGGTTGAGTGTCCTCCAAGGAATGACTTAAACAATTAAAACTCTTCACTAACATTTGACTAACTTCTCATTATCATTTCTTTAATTTCAAGTTATTTACTTAATATAATTTAAATTTCAGTATCTTTATCATTCATTGCCATTTACATTTCATGCAAGATGTTTATGTTTCAGCCATTTTTACTTTGCTCACTTGAGCCATATCATTGTGCTTGTATATATTGTGTGCTTATGATTTTTTTATGTTTGTGGTCTTAGGACCTTAAAATACTTAATAACAACAAAAACCCTAAAAATATGTTGGTGGACTGTTGGACCTTTGCCCCCTTGAACTTGATCTGAACTGTTGGACTTAGAAGTAGGCAACATTCCCATGCTTTGAAGGACTTGGCCAATACCACTATTTGATACTGAGCTATCCTTGACTGTGCCTTTCATCTGATGCAAACCTTGAGTGCTCTTGGTTCATTTGTTACTTTGTCTTTGTGCTTGATTGTTATACTGTTATTATTGTTGATGTCTGATGATTGTTTCTGTGAGTTTTCCAAGGAATATTTCATCTGATACATTTGAAGACATTGAAGACTGCTTGCTATTGGAGTGCTTTCTTGGATATTATGGCTATCTTTATTTGATTCCTGGGTCTTCATATTATTTGTTTGGGTGTTGCTTATGCTTATTGCTTGCTCCAAAGTCCAAAGGTAATGGGTTTCTATATGACATTCTTGTCTTGTGGATTGCTTCCCATTGGTCAGATCTTTTCAACTCTTGACTTTTATTTTTGTCTAGGATAATCCCTTCATCTCCTCCAACTTCTTTAATTTCAAAAAATATCTCCCTCTTTTGAAAACCTTCTTTGTTTGTGTTTTCAACTTAGACATGTTTTAATGAGTAGAAACTTTGGCCTTATGCCAACGAATTTTTAAACTTTTTCTTAATCAAATTTGTGAATAAACTTAATCATATTTACCTCAATTTCAGAAAGACAAAAATAATTAACAACTTCATTTAAATCTTTTGGCCATTTTGTGCCCTTTTCCTTTTAAACCTTTGTTAAAATCAATCCACCAACTTCTTTGGAATTTTTACCATGAACTACGAGGTTTTGATCCATCATTTTTATGTTGGTACCTAGGCATAAGACCGAAGGTCTTGTCAAACACAAAAATATAATAAATGAAGTCTTTTCTCATCCCCCCATTCCATTTTTATCAAACATCTTTTCAACAAAAACACTTGCACAAAAAAAGGGCTCCCTAGGAGTACCTAGGACACTTTAGGTGCTAATACCTTTCCTCTGTGTAACAAACCCCCTTACCTGTAATATCTGGCATTTTATTAGTTTTGATTTGAAAACTTCTTATCTTTGGGTTTTGTTCGTACTTTTCCCTTTTTTCCTTTGGAAACAAATAATGCGCGGTGGCGACTCTGATTTTTTCAATGAAGTCGGGTTTATCCATAGCTCGATGGTCACGAATGCACCGCTACATAAATAAAGTGGAGACCCTGCTGGAGAGTAGTCCTCAGTGGGTTTAACCTACTTTTTTTATGCAATATTTTGATGATATTTGATGTTTGTTTGTGTGATACTTTGTTTGTTATGCTTGGTGATCTCTGAATGGTGAGATAAGTTCTAACCCGAACTTGAGTGCAATTAAGATACGAGGATGGTATAGTCATGTTTGACTCGTGTGGAGTAGTCCTTAACGAGTTGGCTTGAGACCGATCTACTCAGTGGAGACCCTCTTGGAATAATTGATGTCACACGAGTAAGTCGTGGATAAACATTACTTTTTCTGACCTGGGAGTCCGAGAAGCTGAGGACCGTAGAACATATAACCCAACTTGGCCTATTTAGGACATAGTGGGAGACTGTTCAAGTGTAGACTTGATAACAGTTGTTACGAGATACTACACTCAGACGAGTTTCTCTTGAGAATACTATAGGTTGATGAGTCATTCATCTAAACCTATAGTATCCGATAGACGGGATCATGACTCTGGGAACTTTTTTAGAACATGCTCTACAGGTTTTTATCCGTAGTACACTCCTTTGGGATGGTTCTTAACCCGACTCCATGCTCGTGACTCACAACAAACCCGTTGATTCTCGGTTGATCCGATCGATCTCGTCAAAATTAATGGATCTTGGGTGTTGATAAGGTGAAAAACCTATAATCCACCAAAATGGATGATTGATCTTGATGATGACTTGATTCATCGCATGACCTTTGTTTGTGTTTGCCTTGTGTGTGATCCCTTGTGTATGATTGTTGCATTCAGGCATTCATGCGCATCATGACATTCATCACAACAATAAATTTTCAAGGAAACTAAGGTCTTATTTGCAAATAATTTTCTGACCATAGATTGTGGACGAAGGAATACCAAAAAGTACAGTTTCAGGTGTCCTAATTTGAAGGAGTTAAGGAAGTTATCATCCTTTGTATTAGATCCCTTGGATTTCAAGCAACGTCATGGGAAGCTTTTATCCGTACTATCTACTGATGTGGTTGAAGGACTCCTGAGTGTCTTGGTCCAATTCTGTGATCCTCTTTACCGATGCTTCACTTTTCCGGATTATCAGCTCATGCCCATGTTGGAAGAGTATGCCCATCTCTTGGGTATGCCCGTATCTAACAAAGTGCCCTTAAGTGGAATAGAGGAGATTCCTAGATCTCAAGTCATAGCCGAAGCTCTTCATTTGAATAAATCTGAGATTGATGCTAATTTGATGAGGAAAGGAGGGATTCAAGGGTTAACTTCTGAGTTTCTCATTGGTAGAGCTACTTCTTTTCCTCAAGCCGGTAGCATGGATGCTTTTGAATCCATCTTTGTCTTGCTCATCTATGGCTTATCTTTGTTCCCTAACATTGACGGTTTTGTTGATGCTAACGCCATTAGAATTTTCTTGATTGGGAATCATGTTCCTACTCTGTGGGTGACACGTACTTCTCTGTGAATTTAAGGAATTCTAAAGGCGGTGGAACCATGGTGTGCTGTGTTCCTCTTCTGTACAAGTGGTTTATTTTTCACTTTCCTCAGACACCGATTTTCTTGGAGAATCGACAATGTCTACGGTTGTCTTTGAGACTCTTATCTCTCACTAATGATGATATTGTTTGGTATGATTCTGCTTTTGATGGCGTAAATATTATTGATAGTTATGGTGAGTTCTCTAATGTGCCTCTTATCGGTACACAAGGAGGAATCAACTACAACCCAACATTGACTCGTCGTCATCTTGGGTTCCCCTTGAGAGATAAACCTAATAACGTCCAGTTAGAGGGCCTGTTCTATCAAGAGGGTAAAGATCCCCAACATCTGAAGATTAGAATGGTGCATGCTTGGCACAATGTGCATAGGAAAGGAAGATCCGAGCTTAGTTTGTGCAACTATATCACTTTGAAGCTTACACTATTTGGGTGAAGAAGAGGGCTTTAGAGCTTAAGATGTTGTGTCCCTGCAAAAGACCTACGTCTATGGTTGTGGCTGAGACATCAACTCTCCCTACCCAAAATGTAGAGGAGTTGAAAGACGTACTCTCCAAGATGAAGCAGGAGAAAGACATGTGGGAAGAACGGTGTCATGCTTTGAACCGCAAGCATGTAGAGTTGCAGATTGAGTCGAGAGACAAGGATGCACTTATTGAGGTTCTTGAAGAGTGTGCAATGAAGAGACAAAGAGAGCCATAGGATTTATTTTCCTCCGGTATTCCTCAACCTTCTGGTGCTTGGAAGAAGATTATGATCGACTCGTCCTCGAGAAAGCTCAGATGCAGACAACCTTTGAGTCCGAGATCAGACGCATCAGAAGGAAGTACACTCCCTTGTCCAGTTCATCTGATGCAGTTGTTAGGGATCCTTAGGATGATAGTTTTCTTTCCTTTTGTATTTGTACTTTTTTGGTTTCTGAAATTGTACTCGGTGTAATCCTTCCAAAATTTTATGAATAAAAAGAGATTTTTATTGTCAAATTATTATTGATTATTGTTATTAATTGAAATATTTGCAAATAGGACCTTATATGTTCCTTGAAAATTAAAATAAAAAACATTGCATTTAATGCATCATTTGCATAAGCAGGTTTTCTTCATCCAAATGTCTTATTGGTTCTTCTTCTATGTATTAGTCAAGCTGACTCATCACTACTACACTTGCGCTAATCTCTTGAAAAGAATGGAGCATCTAGAACAAGAGAACAAAGAGCTTAAAGATGAGATTTCCAGACTCACTGCCTTGATGGAGTTTGTGATTGCTGCTCATAATCCACCATCTTCGCCTCCTACAACTCCTCCTCCTTAGAGGATTGTGATTTCTAACTTTGTACCAGCATATGTGCCCGTGGTTGCCAGGCAGTCTGTCTCTGCCATTCCTGCTGGATTCCCGTGGGGAATGCCACCCAACTTTGTACCTAAAGGTTATGCTCCAACCTTTGCTTCTATGACGACATCTAGCCCGATCCTGTCTGTGCCTCCTCTCGTTGTGCAAACTTTACCCAGTGTCAAGGAAACCATCTCTCACTTCGAGCCTTCTGAGAGCCCCGATGTTTATGAGAAGATGGACGAGATAAAAGATCAATTTCTTGAGTTGAGAAAGGAATTGAAGACCTTAAGGGGGAAGGATCTGTTTGGTAAAAGTGCTGATGAGTAGTGTCTAGTGCCTAATGTCAAGATTTCTGTCAAGTTCAAGTTCCCAGACTTTGAAAAATATATGGGAAATACCTGCCCTCTGAGCCATCCTATCATGTATGCTCTCAAGATGTCTACTCAGACCGACAATGATCAGCTACTCATCAATTACTTCCAAGATAGTTTAACTAGTGTTGCACTCAGATGGTATATGGGCTTGGACATTGCTAATGTCCATACTTTTAATGACTTGGGCGAGGCCTTTGTCAAGAAATACAAGTATAATGTCGATATGGCTCCCGATCGGGATCAATTGAGATCAATGTCCCAGAAAGATAAGGAGACATTCAAGGAGTACGCACAGAGATAGAGAGAACTTGCTGCTCAAATTAGCCCACCCTTGGAGGAGAAGGAGATGGCCAAGATCTTTTTGATGACCCTGAGTTCATTTTACTATGAACGCATGATTGCTAGTGCTCCTAATGATTTCACCGAAATGGTGAACATGAGGATGCAGTTGGAAGAAGGTGTCCGGGAAGGACGGTTATCCAAAGATGAAACATCTTCAAGCAAGAAATACAGTGGTAGTTTCTCCAAAAAGAAGGAAGGAGAAAACAATGTAGTGTCCGTGGGGAGGCAGATGAGGCCTCATGTGAAGAAGAATTCCCAGTCCTGTCAACATCATCATCAGATATCGCCAGTAATTCTTGTGTTATCCAATAATTCAGCAAATCAATCAGTTTTCGTTCAGCAACAACATCAACAACAACCACAACAACGTACCAACTACAACAACGACAATCATCATCAGAACTTTGAGAGGAAGAAGGTCTCTTTTGACCCTATTCCTATGACGTATGCAGAATTATATCCTTCTTTGGCTGTCAAGAATCTGATTCAACCAAGAAATCATCCACATACTCCTGAACCTTTGCCATGGTGGTTTAAACCTGCCTTGCACTATGTTTTTCATCAGGGAGCTCCTAGCCATGATATTGAAAACCGATATCCTTTGAAGTATGAGGTTCAGAAACTGATTAAGAGTGGTATGGTGTCCTTTGAGGACACAGAACCAAATGTTAAAGAAAATCTGTTGCACGCTCATGGAAATGCCTTTGTGAATATGGTAGATGGATGTCCCGGGAATTTTAGAGTCTTCGATATTCGTTATATCCGTCGGTCTTTGGTGGATATCCACATGACTATATGCTTAATCAGTGATTGTGAACATGACCATGACGATTATGTTATCTGCAGCGTCAACCCTCGGGGATGTGTGATAGTGAAGAGGGATATCCAGAAATTGGTAGATGATGGTACAATTCAGAGCCAGCAGTCCCAAGATATGGGCAATAATGTGAATGTTATAGTACCAATGTTCAAAACCCCTGATCGGGTAGTTATTTAGTCTGACAGCAGCAACAACAAGAATGTTAATAGATCAGTATCGCCGTTGGTTATACGGTTAACAGGCCCCGTCCCCTACTCATCCGATAAAGTTGTGCCATATAAGTACAACGTCACCATGGTTGAGAATGGGCAAGAGGTTCCTCTTCCCGCTGCAAATTCAGTGGTAAGCATTGCAAATGTAGTGAAGGTGACCCATAGCGGTCGTGTTTTTGGCCCTGTATATCCTAGAGTTGTGGAAGATGTTTCAGTGGGTAAGAAAGCAGATGTTCCTGCATTTGATCCAATTAATGCTCCAACTTATCATTCTGGTGAATCCAGCAGATTGAAGATTAATGATGATGATGAGGTTCTACGTCTGATCAAGAAGAGTGAGTTTAACGTTATAGAGCAGTTGCTCCAAACGCCATCAAAGATTTCCGTGTTATCGTTACTGATGAACTCCGAGGCGTATAGAGAGGCTTTGTAGAAAGTGTTGGAGCAAGCCTACATAGATTACGATGTTATTGTGGATCAGTTTGACCATATTGTTGCCAACATTACTTCATGTAATAATCTGAGTTTTTGTGATGAAGAACTTCCTAAGGAAGGTAGAAATCCCAACTTGGTGCTTCACATTTCAATGACTTACAGAGAGGACACTCTGTCCAATATATTGGTTGATACTAGTTCATCATTTAATGTGTTTCCCAAGTCAACTTTGGAAAGACTGTTGTATCAAGGGGCACCGATGAGGTACAATGGTGTTGTGGTCAAAGCGTTTGACGGTTCTCAAAAAACTGTCATAAGAGAGGTGGACCTTCCAGTTAAGATAGGTCCTAGTGATTTTCAAATTACCTTTCAAGTGATGGATATTCACCCGGACTACAACTGTTTATTGGGAATGCCCTGGATCCGTGAGGCTGGTGTCGTAATGTCTACTTTGCACCATAAGTTGAAATTTATTAAGAACAACAAGCTCGTCGTTGTTGGTGGGGAGAAAGCGCTTTTAGTGAGCCATTTGTCATCCTTCACCTATGTGGAAGTTGAAGAAGAGGTTGGAACTCCGTTCCAGGCTTTGTCTATGGCTGGTGAATTGAAGAAGACTAGGGCATCTATGTCTTCTCTGAAGGGTGCACAAGAGGTTGTTCAGGTTGGCAACAACGACAAGTGGGGCCGTGTTATAGAAGTTATTAAGAACAAGAACAGAACTGGGCTGGGATTTCAGCAAGGGCCATTCAACGCTAGTGTCAAGGCTATGCAAGAAGTTTTCCACAGTGGAGGGTTCATTCACAAGGATGATCAAAAGTCAGCTGCAATTATTGAAGAGAGTGATGAAGACAAAGCTTGTGCCAACTTTGTGACACACGAACAGACTTGCAACAATTGAGTTGCTATTGATGTGCCTGTTGTTATGCACCATTCAAAGTAATTTGTTTTATTGTTAAAGAAAAATCCTTCTCCTATTCCTAAGGGATAAGTGAAACATTGTTGGGCATCTCAATATTATCATCAATAAAAATACAATTTTATTCATCCACATCTATGATGTTTGTTTTTACTTTTTGCTTTTTCTGAAAATGGCAATCACAAAAGAAAACATAAATAAGCAATAATTTTTCCCATATCTGCATAATATTTGTTTACACTCCATTTCTCTAAAATCAAAATATCAAATCGTTATGCATGATGGTTCTCAAACCCATTGAACGTAATGATCCTACTCCCTCTCCAAACTTTGATTCCCCTATGTTTGAAGCTGAGGAAAAGAATAATGATAAAGACGTGTCTGATGAGTTGTCCCGTTTGCTTGAGCACGAGGAAAGAACCATTCACCCATTTGAAGAGCAGATTGAATTAGTCAACTTTGGTTCCGAGGATGATGTCAAGGAAGTCAAGATTGGGTCTCAATTGTGTCCAGAGGTTAAGAAGGGGTTGGTTGATCTTCTCCGTGAATATTCTGATGTGTTTTCTTGGTCCTATCAAGATATGCCAGGTTTGGATTCTGAAATTATGGAGCCTAGATTGCCTTTGAAGCCAGAATGCCCACCGGTCAAACAAAAGTTGAGAAGAACTCATCCTGATATGGCAGTGAGGATTAATGAGGCAGTGCATAAGCAGATTGATGCATGTTTCCTTGTTACCTATGAGTATCTGAATTGGGTGGCCAATATTGTGTATGTTCGTAAGAAGGACGAAAAAGTCTGCATGTGAGTTGATTACAGAGATTTGAATAAAGCTAGTCCAAAAGATGATTTTCCTCTGCCATACATTGATATGTTGGTAGACAATATAGCTAAATTCAAAGTCTTTTCATTTATGGACGGATTTTACAGTTATAGTCAGATCAAGGTGGCACCCGAAGACATGGAGAAGACCACATTCATTACACATTTGGGAACATTCTGTTATCGAGTGATGCCTTTTGGTTTAAAGAATGCTGGTGCAACATACCAGAAAGCTATGACCACTCTTTTCCATGATGATGCATAAAGAGATTGAGGTTTTTGTCGATGATATGATTGATAAATCAAGAAATGAAGAAGAGCATGTTGAGTATTTGTTGAAGTTATTCCAGCGTTTGAGGAAGTATAAACTCCGCTTGAATCGCAATAAGTGTACTTTTGGTTTTCGCTCTGGTAAGTTGTTGGGCTTTATTGTTGTCATACCCCAAAATTCACCATACCTTTCACAAAGTTCACCTAGGTCACTAACCCTAAGCATTTTCATATCCTGATAAGCACTAATCTCATATACATATCCATAGCATCATAACACATTCCACTTGCATTTGAAAAAGCATAAAATCATGGATTCAAGGGTTTTTATCACATATGGCATTGAATAGGAGGTGAGCATTTCATCATGGTTGTCTTCATCATGGAGCATAGCTTGTGAAGGAGAAGGGCGATCCAAAACGCAGCGAAATTTAAAATTTCTCCTTTAATGATCCTTACGAATGGGCATGATCAGTGATAGAATCGTTACCTCTTGTGGCGATTGTAACCTTTGGTGCAGATCTACGGAGCGATCACGAACGTTGAATGATGACAACGCCTCTACTCAGTCCACACGAACAGATTCCTTCAATCTCAGTGCTAGCTGCTACGAATGAAGGCTTTGAGTGAGACAGAGAGAGAAACAAAATTGCAAGTGTGATAATGCTTCTACGCAAGGGTTCTATTTATAGAACCACTTGTGTGGGCTGCAAGCTAAAAAGCCCACTCAAGTGTATATGGCCCATATCTTATAATATGCCAAAATCACTTAAGTGCGTGGTACCTTACCATATTTCGTATTCTACTTAAGTACACCATACCTTACAATGTTTTATAATTCACTTAAGGGCACCGTACATTACAATATTCCTTAATTACTTTATCTCTCATCAATCCATCCTTTGTGTGTGACCCTATAGGTTTTCGCGGCATTGACAATTATATTAAATCACATATTTAACATAATAAACAGTGAGCGATATCTAGCAACACATCACTGCTACCCAAGACACGAAAATGTCATGTGATCTGACAAATCCTTCTGTGATAATAATTATGTGTACAATTACCCTTTTGCCCTTATGTCTATATTGAACACAAGGCATAGACCGTGTCATCCTTGTCCAGTTCAATATTAGGCCCATAGACATTTATCCTGTTACACAGGATGGGCAAATTCCATCTAGGTCACTCATGTCCCTTAGCATGCTTCGTCGAGTACCCATCAACTGTCTTTATGGTCATCCAATTACGGACAACGTTTGATCAACAATAAGGCACTCGACTCTACATCTAGGGTCCATAGTGGTTTCAGGTCGAAGGGTGGTATACACCATTATCACCATGAGAATAACTTATGACACTTTGCATAACATTCTATATAGTATTCTCATAGAGGGTCAATCCAGTATAAATATTACTCTTAATATTCATACCTATGTTTAAGACTTGATAACTCTTTATCCATGATCCATGAGATGTGATCATCAATCTATAAACATAATAGTCTTCATGCTTTAATGTTATCCCACTTCACAATAAAGCTTGACTACGAATACTTTAAGAATAGTGTCCTTATGTTTAATGTGATCTCATGATTAAGTCATACTTGATACATTAAACGGACTAGCTATTCTAGGGACTTTATTAAACAAACATAATAAAGAAAAAGCCTTTTATTATTAATAAATAATTCGATACAAGTACCAAAAGTATTGGCCTCTAGGGCTTACACCAACAATCTCCCACTAGCACTAGAGCCAATCAGGCATACCCCTAATGCCCATAGATCTAGTATGGCCATCAGGCTTCTGCTGCGCAAGTGGCTTTGTCAGTGGGTCAACAATATTGTCAAGTGTAGGTACTCTGCATATTTTCACATCTCCTCTATCTATTATCTCTTGAATGAGGTGATAACGCCTAAGTATGTGTTTGGATTGTTGGTGAGATCTAGGCTCCTTAGCTTGTGCGATAGCACCATTGTTATCACAATAGAGACCAATGGGATCCACAATGCTAGGAACTATGTCAAGTTCACTAATGAACTTTTTGATCCAAACAACTTCCTTTGCTGCACTTGAGGCAGCAATATACTCGGCCTCGGTTGTAGAATCAGCAACTGTATCTTGCTTTGAGCTTTTCCAGCTCACAGCGCCACCGTTTAAGCAAAACACATAACCATATTACGATCTAAAGTCATCCTTATCTGTCTGGAAGCTAGCATCGGTGTATCCAATTACAACCAACTCTTCCTGACCTTCATATATCAAGAATGAGTCCTTAGTCCTTCTCAAATACTTAAGGATATTCTTGACAGCTACCCAATGGGCATCACCAGGATTAGATTGGTACCTACTCATTGAACTTAAAGCATACGAGACATCTGGTCGAGTACATAACATGGCATACATGATAGATCCTATTGCAGATGCATATGGAATCTTATTCATGCGATCCCTTTCTTCCTTGGTTGAAGGGGATTGTGTTTTTGATAGACACAGGCCATGTTGCATAGGTATGAATCCTTTCTTGGAATCATGCATATTAAAGCGTCTCAGCACTTTGTTTATGTACGTACTCTGACTTAGGCCAAGCAGTTTTTGTGATCTATCTCTATAGATTCTGATTCCTAATATATAGGATGCTTCACCTAGGTCCTTCATAGAAAAGCATTTGCCCAACCAAGACTTTACTTGTTGCAGGGTAGGGACATCGTTTCCAATGAGTAATATGTCATCTACATATAATACCAGGAAAACGATCATGCTCCCACTAACCTTCTTGTAGACACAAGGCTCATCTTCGTTCTTGATGAATCCATATTGTTTTACCGTTTCATCGAAACGAAGATTCCAGCTTCTGGAAGCTTGCTTCAATCCATAGATTGATCTTTGTAACTTACATATCTTTTGGGCTTCTTCTGGTATGTCAAATCCTTCAGGCTGTGTCATGTACACATCCTCAAGAAGATTCCCATTAAGGAAAGCAGTTTTGACATCCATCTGCCATATTTCATAATCATGATATGTAGCGATAGCAAGTAAAATCCGAATAGATTTAAGCACTGCAACTGGTGAAAAGGTTTCATCATAGTCAACCGCATGAATTTGTTTATATTCTTTTGCAACCAATCTTGCCTTATAGGTATGTACCTTACCATCCATGTCAGTCTTCTTTTTGAAGACCCACTTGCATCCTATAGGGTTAACTCCTACAGGAGGCTCTACCAAGGTCCAAACTTGGTTTGTGTACATGGAATCCATTTCAGATTTCATGGCTTCTAGCCACTTCTCAGACTCGGGACCAGTTATGGCCTCTTGGTAGGTCACAGGCTCATCTTGATCCATGAGTAATACATCACCTTGATAAGTTATGAGATTTCCATATCTCTCAGGTATGTGACATATCCTGCTTAACCTACGCTGGTCTTGTTCTACTTGAGCAGGTTGCTCTTCCACAACTACTTGTGTTTCCTGCTCTAATTCCTGCATAGGTGTAACGATGCTTTGTGATTCTTGAATTTCTTCAAGCTCTACTTTCCTCCCACTGATTCCTTTGGAAATAAAATCCTTTTCTAGGAAAACTCCAGTTCGAGCGACAAACACTTTGCCCTTAGAAGGATTGTAGAAGTAATACCCTCTTGTTTCTTTAGGATACCCCACAAATAAGCATTTTCCAGATTTGGTAACTTCGCAACCCCAAATCTTCATGTAAGACATATGTGGTTTCTTACCACTCCATATCTCATATGATGTCTTCTCAACCTTTTTGGATGGAACATGGTTAAGTGTGTAAGCTGCTGTCAATAGTGCATGTCCCCAAAAGGAGTTTGGAAGATCGACGTGACTCATCATGGATCAGACCATGTCTAACAGGGTTCGATTTCTTCTCTCAGATACACCATTCCATTGGGGTGTTCCAGGAGGAGTAAGTTGGGATAGGATCCCACACTCTTTCAGATGGTCATCAAACTCTAGGCTTAAATACTCACCACCTCGATCTGATCGAAGAGTTTTAATATTCTTACCTAGTTGGTTTTATACTTCATTCTTGAATTCCTTGAACTTTTCAAAGGACTCTGATTTGTGTTTCATTAAATACACATAACCATATCTACTGAAATCATCAGTAAATGTGATGAAGTACTGAAAACCTCCTCTGGCTGGTATGTTCAGTGGTCCACATACATCAGTATGTATGAGGGCCAAAAGATCATTAGCTCTTTCACCTTTTCCTGTGAATGGAGACTTTGTCATCTTTCCAATTAAACAAGATCTGCATGTCTCATATGATTCATAATCAAAAGAGTCCAAGAGTCCATCTTTATGGAGTTTGGAAATGCGTTTCTCATTTATGTGGCCTAATCGACAATGCCAAAGGTAAGTTGGATTTAACTCATTAGGTTTCATCCTTTTAGTATTAATGTTATAATCAGGCATTTCAAGATCAAGGACATACAATCCATTGTTCATTTGTGCAGTAGCATAGAATATATCATTCAAATAAACTGAGCAACAATTGTTCTTTATTATAAATGAAAAACCAAACTTGTCCAAACAAGAAACAGAAATAATATTCCTGCTAATTACAGGTACATAATAACAGTTCTCTAACTGAATTATTAAACCACTAGGTAAAGTCAATACATACGTTCCTACAGCTAAAGCAATAACCTTCGCTCCATTGCCAACTCGTAGGTCAACTTCACCTTTTGCCAAATCTCTACTTCTTTTTAGTCCCTGCACATTGGTACAAATGTGAGAACCGCATCCAGTATCTAATACCCATGATGTAGAAGTAGATAAATTAATTTCAATAACAAAAATACCTGAAGTTGAAGTCTCTACTCCATTCTTCTTATCTTCCAGGTACTTTGGGCAGTTTCTCTTCTAGTGTCCGGTCTTACCGCAATGGAAGCAGGTGCCTTCTTTTGCTATGCCTCCACTAGGCTTCAAAGCAGCAACAATGGGTTTGGGTTTGGCAACTTCCTTGCCTTTCCCTTTATCACCCTGCTTGGTGGGCCTTTTGTTCTGTCTCTTTCCATTTCCGATCATCAGAATGGACTTCCCTTTTGACTTCAGATTTTGCTCAGCAGTTCTTAACATGGCTAGCAGTTCAGGAAGAGATTTGTCCATATCATTCATATTGAAATTTAGGACAAATTGACCGAATCTATCTGGCAACGATTGCAAGATCAAATCAGTCGCAAGTTCCTTTCCGAGGGGAAAACCCAACCTCTCAAGGTTTTCCACATACCCAATCATCTTGAGCACATGGGGACCTACAGGGGCACCCTCAGCTAACTTGCCTTGAAAAAGGGCTTTTGAAACTTCAAACCTTTCATGCCTTACTTGCTCTTGATAGAGTATCTTTAGGTGTTCGATCATATCGAACACTGCCATGTTCTCATGTTGCTTTTGCAACTCTGAGTTCATGGTAGCTAGCATGAGACAAGCAGTTTCATTGGCATCATCGACATGCTTCTTATAAACATCTCTTTCTGCCTTAGGTGCACAACTAGGAGGTTCCTCTTCAGGAACATGTTTCTCCAAGACATACAGCTTTTTATCATGTTTGAGGACAATCCTCAGATTTCGGTGCCAATCCAGAAAATTTATCCCAGACAATTTTTCCTTGTCAAGGATTGATCACAAAATGTTGTTAGAGGTGTTTGTTGTCATGGTAATCTACATGAAAATAATGAAAATATAAGTATCAATAACATATTTAATTAGGCCTTTAATTAAATATGCTCCCACTATTTTACTCAAAACAAATGACCCTCACCATTTGATTCGGAAAATCCCGTTGGAAGATTTTCTAGTGGGTCGAGATCCATATTTCACTTTGTTTTAAGTCCGCGTAGGCGGATTACACAAAACTAGGTTATTTAGGTAGGAACTCCTTCCAATTGTATCTAATACAACTCTCGAATATTTTAGTTGGGTGAATAACTCCTTATTCCAATCCATCACATGGATCATTTCCAACTCTTGCTTCTAAACATATATAATCTTATTATAATTTGTTTAGTTAAGTTTGACCCATTGTTTTAACAATTGGATATTATAATTATCCCATCGCACCTTACTAATATAGGACATGCACCTCGCATAGGCGAAACCTACATTATCCGATACTAGTCTTGATGAGTGTTAAAACTTGGAAAGCATAAACTTAATATTTAATTTGAGGGAATTTGCAATTATTCTGATCTCACCGGCTTATTTATCATATAAATCATCTCTCACATGCATCAACATACATTCATATGCATCAACATACATACAAAATGAAACAGTTACGGCCCCTAGCGTAATTATTCTCCCAAGCCAATGAGAGAACCTTAGCTAACCTAATAACGATCTAAGCTTCTCCAAGCAAGATCTTCAAGGTTGTCCTCCTTTGATATTGAATTCTTCTCTTTCTTCATAACATTACATTACATAAAAGAAACTCGTTTTACATACGAGGGAGTGAGATGAGAAAAGAAGTTACATTAAGAGATTAAAAGAGAGGCACGACACGCAGGTCGTATTTTAAAACCCAAAATAAAATAAAGGAAAACTAAGGCCATAACCGATCACCACAAGACAATAATAATAATAAACACATTATTATTATTAATTTTAATTATTTTAATTAATTAAAACCAAATTAAATTTTGGCGACCGATCACACTACGTAGAGTTAGCCGGGAGTCCGATGCCCGGTCAGCGGGAACGGGTGTTCCGCTGCCCGGGCAGCGCCCCTTGCGGGGTTGAAGGGGCAGCGCCCCTGGCCGAAAATTTTAATGAACAATTCATTTAAAATCGATGTCGTTTTTCGCATCAACACTTGATACTTTAAAACACCACTCTTGCGCAATCACAACCCTAATCGCATAACTTTTTGACAACTCGACCCTTGTGCCGTCATTAACCCTAATGCATAACTCTTTGACAACACAACCCTTGTGCCGTCATTAACCTTAATGCATAACTCTTTGACAACACAACCCTTGTGCCGTCATTAACCCTAATGCACCAATTTCAGACCGTCAAACACATCTCGATTGTTGATTCAGTATGATTGATCAATACGTCATTGCTTCACCATACTAATGTCAGATCAAGAAGCAAACGACCATTGATCGCTCAAAGGAAAACAACCATTAAGTGTTTGAATGAACGAAACAGAAACAGTATATCATATATACCGTATTTTGCATCAGGATTACTTATATCATATATATAACTTGATCGATCTCAATTTAATTACTTATTTATTCTTTGATTCATTTTGTCTTTTAATCGTATTAATACAGAAAATATAGAAAATAAACAGCTATCAGATGCATGGTTTCGTAAGTGGCTCTGATACCATTGAAGGAGAAGGGCGATCCAAAACGCAGTGGAATTTAAAATTTCTCCTTTAATGATCCTTACGAATGGGCATGACCAGTGATAGAATCGTTACCTCTTATGGCGATTGTAACCTTTGGTGCAGATCTACGGAACGATCACGAACGTTGAACGATGACAACGCCTCTACTCAGTCCACACGAACGAATTCCTTCAATCTCAGTGCTAGCTGCTACGAATGAAGGCTTTGAGTGAGAGAGAGAGAGAAACAAAATTGCAAGTGTGACAATGCTTCTACACAAGGGTTCTATTTACAGAACCACTTGTGTGGGCTGCAAGCTAAAAAGCACACTCAAGTGTATATAGCCCATATCTTATAATATACCAAAATCACTTAAGCGCGTGGTACCTTACCATATTTCGTATTCTACTTAAGTACACCATACCTTACGATGTTCTATAATTCACTTAAGGGCACCGTACATTACAGTATTCCTTAATTACTTTATCTCTCATCAATTCGTCCTTTGTGTGTGATCCTATAGGTTTTCGCGGCATTGGCAATTATATTAAATCACGTATTTAACGTAATAAACAGTGAGCGGTATCTAGCAACACATCACTGCTACCCAAGACACGAAAATGTCATGTGATCTTACAAATCCTTTTATGATAATAATTATGTGTACAATTACCCTTTTTCCCTTATGTCTATATTGAACACAAGACATAGACCGTGTCATCCTTGTCCAGTTCAATATTGGGCCCATAGATATTTATCCTGTTACGCAGGATGGGAAAATTCCATCTAGGCCACTCATGTCCCTTAGCATGCTTCGTGGAGTACCCATCAACTGTCTTTATGGTCATCCAATTACGGACAACGTTTGATCAGCAATAAGGCACTCGACTCTACATCTAGGGTCCATAGTGGTTTCAGGTCGAAGGGTGGTATACACCATTATCAGCATGAGAATAACTTATGACACTTTGCATAACGTTCTATATAGTATTCTCATAGCGGGTCAATCCAGTATAAATATTACTCTTAATATTCATACCTATGTTTAAGACTTGATAACTCTTTATCTATGATCCATGAGATGTGATCATCAGTTTATAAACATAATAGTCTTCATGCTTTAATGTTATCCCACTTCACAATAAAGCTTGACTACGGATACTTTAAGAATATTGTCCTTATGTTTAATGTGATCTCATGATTAAGTCATACTTGATACATTAAACGGACTAGCTATTCTAGGGACTTTATTAAACAAACATAATAAAGAAAAGGCCTTTTATTATTAATAAATAATTCGATACAAGTACCAAAAGTATTGGCCTCTAGGTCTTACACCAATAGCTTGAAATCCTGATTCTTGGACAATAGTTATGGTCATGACTTTGGTCCAGGGATGTTTGTTATAAGTATCATCAAGATCAATTCAAGTCCCTGAAACCCTAGTTGCTGACTATGGCATCATCACCTGCGGTGTATACATTCAAGAATAAGGATTCATTTGTTTTATATGGTCCATTATGAATGGTTCATTTACTTGATAAATATTCATAGTCTTGATTCATTGATTAGGATTCATTCAAAGATTTACAATTTCATGACCTTTTGTTTGATTGGTATTAATCCGGTTTGATTCACAGCATGGCATAAGTCATTTGGTTCAGAGGCATTCTGATCCACATTCAATTGTCCATAAGAAAATACATATTTTTTTACCTAAGTTGACTTTTGGTCAATTACTGACTTTTTGGTCAACTAGTTGACCAAAGTCAATCATCTAACCAAAGTCCATTTAATCTTGATTCATTTTCATATTTCTACACCACTTTAAAACCAAAGTCATCTTTCACCTTTTAGATCGTGTTTATTTAAACCAGTTTTAACCATAAACCTCATGTTCATTCCAAGTGACTTTACATACACATTTTCCATATATGAACCATGTCATTAACCATTCAATATCCATTCACAATTACATAAACCTAAATCCATATTACATTCAACCTTACATTCATTTCAAATCCATTCACAAATGAATTCCAATTATAATATCATCAATTCCAAAAGCCACAAACAATTTCGTTCCAATTAGATCTCCAATCCATTCATAGTTATAATATTTCAATTTTGAAATTTACAATGCATAAACCATTTGATTCAATCCAATAATCATTTTCAATACCTTTCATTTTCAACCAATACATCCATAGTCCATTCCAATTCAATCATGATACATCAATTCCATTACAATTTCAATTTCTAAATTACATTTCATTATAACCATAAACATATCAATCATTTCAAATTCATAACATAAATCATTACAACAATATCCCATAAGGCCGTAGCATTCCATAGAAATTCAAACGATCCAAGCATCTAATTCCAATCAAGCCCATTCGAAGCCTTTCATTATCCATTGAATTCAAGCCATGCACCATAACCCAAAAACCTGCACAAAATAGATATCATCATAAAAAATACCTAACAAGCTAACATTACAAATCTAACTACGATAATCAGATTCCACACGACAACAACCACTTCTAACTTCAATTCTGAACGTCCTCTTCTTTCCATAAACCCTTTCTAAGTGATAACAGATTTTTTCCTGAACCTAGCTTAACATACTCAGTCTAAACATGAACAGACTCTATTACAACAACACTTATCTCAGCCACTTCCTAATGAACTAAATTGCTTGAATCATGATTATTTTCTTGATTAATAACTCACAATTCGTCGCAAATATTTTCTTCATCACACTTTTCCTGAACCTTAACTTCCTTAGCCTCCTTCTTACTAGATCCTGAATTCATACCCACTTCTCTTGAAGTTCCATTTTCCCATCAATTGCAATCACTTCATGAACCGAATCCAATACCCAAACACTACCCATGCTTTCATCTAAAACCATTGAAAATTTGTTAAACTCTCAAACAAAACTCATCTTCAACAACCTATAACCAACTTCTAACCACCCTTCAATAACCTCCAACTGATAATAACAGATTAACAAACTTCTAGACGGCAAAAACCAACTATAAACTTCACATGACAGAATTCCATAACCGAACCGAATAATCCCTTCTAACTGTCATATCCGAAATGGAATCGAAAAACCAACTAAAAAATTTCTGCACCCTCCACAACCAATTGAACATACCTGCTTCCAAAACTCCCTCTCCATAACAGAAACAAAAACTAACTTCAATCCCCCTGCAACCAACTAAAATCTAAACA
This sequence comes from Lathyrus oleraceus, assembly GCF_024323335.1. Classification (NCBI taxonomy): domain Eukaryota; kingdom Viridiplantae; phylum Streptophyta; class Magnoliopsida; order Fabales; family Fabaceae; genus Lathyrus; species Lathyrus oleraceus. The sequence goes on from NC_066581.1 coordinate 498,367,214, forward strand.
TTGACTGAACCTTAAAAAAAACCAACTTCATCACCCTCATTCTGAAATTACTCTCCAACCACCCTTCAACAATCCCTCCACATCCTAACTATCCTTGGCCCATCCTCTTCTAACACCATACAATACTTCATCCAACTCTCAACAAAAACATTTCCAGCAAAATAGAAACTGAATTGGGGAAAGAGGAATTCTCAAAGAAAATCAAGAGCATAACAAAAGAAGAAAAGAAAATGGAAACAGAAGAAGTAGAGGAAGGTGAAGAAGAAACTCATATTTTTTTGAAGGAAAAGAACCTCGCTCTTTGTCATCCATCACCATCTTCCAATGCTTCATTCTTCATCTTCATCATAACGAAGCATGCAACAACGAGACAAACAAAGCGAAGTACGAGCAATAACCGGGAACGTGAAATCAGTGAGTATTTCCTTCCTTGGATATCTCTTTGTGCACAACCTCAATCAGGTCTGATTTTGATGATGAGGTGGGATGTGGATTCATCTGAGTTTTCTTGATTCTTCGTGATTAAGTAATCGTGTCTGTCATTGCTCGTTGATATCCATGTCTATCCATGTGAATTTGAAGAATGAGTTTTCTGGGCCTCGAACTTGAAATTCCACTGCAAGCAAATTCGACCTAAGATCGTGAGTTGGGGGAAGAAGTGTGTTTGAGCTGCTTCTGCGTTTTCAGCATGACATTGATGCACAAGAAAAGGACGTTATTGTTTGAGCCTCAAACTTTCAGCAATTCTTGGGTTCGTTAGTTTCTAGTCATGCGATGGTGAAGCGGTAAATTCATGACCATCAAGCTATGGATAAGCTAGACATCAAATAACAAGAGTCGCCATCGCGCTTTTATTGTTTCCAAGGAAAAAGGGAAAAGTTCGAACAAAACCTAAAATAAGAAGTTTTTAAATCAAAACTAATAAAATTCCAGAGATTACAAGTAAGGGGGTTGGTTACACAGAGGGAAGGTGTTAGCACCCAAAGTGTCTTAGGTATTTCTAGGGAGCTCTTTCTTGTGTGCATATGTATTTTGTACAAAATGATATTTACAAACAAATGGAATGGGGGGATGAGAAAAGAATTCATTAATTATATTTTTATGTTTGACAAGACCTTCGGTCTTGTGCCTACGTACCAACATAAGAATGAGGGATCAAAACCTCGTAGTTCGTGATACAAATTTCAAAGTGGGTGCATTGCTTTTAACAAAAGTTAGGTTTGGAAGGAACAAGGGCCTAGAAAATAGTTTAAATGAGTTAGTTCTTTTTGGCTTTTGAAAATTTTAAGTCTAGTATAATTAAGTTTATTTTCAAGTTTGATTTAAAAAAAGAAGTTTGAAAATGCAATGGCTTAAGGCCAAAGTTTCTAGTTTGCAAAAAATGGTCAAAGTTTGAAAATCTACAAACACAAGCAAAGAATGTTTTTGAAAGGGGGGAGAGATTTTGAAATTAAAGAAGTGGGGAGGAGATGAAGAGACTAACCTGAAGCATAAATTTAAAAGTTAAGAGTTGAAAATATCTGACCAATGGGCTGCAATCCAACAGGCAAGAATACCATATAGAAACCCAAATTCCCTTGGACATTAGAATCAAGCAACAAACAATGCATACAATATTGACTTGAAGATAAAGGCATCAAATGAAGATAGCCACATCCAGGCTTTAACCACTCCATAATCTTATTCAAATTGGCCTATGTAGCAGATGAATTCCATAAGTCACAGGTTCAAAATAACAGCTCCACAATGATCATGTTGCAGATGAACTCAGATGGATCTTCAATGATTTAGACCTGTTAAGACTATGCGTAGCCCTAGCAAACCTCATCCAAAATGCATGAAATATGGTTCTTTGGAAATCTTAGATCAAGGCGAATAACTTTGATGTTGGACACTTTTCCAATTGGAACTTGGATCATGGTGAATTTTGAGGTGGAAGGTCATAAGGTCACCTTCCTTGAATACCCGAGGTTTGACCTTCTTATCAAAATCTTTCTTCATCCTTTGTTGATATAACTGACCATGACACATGGCAGTCAATCTCTTCTCTTCAATTAAATTCAACTGATCAAACCTGGTTTGACACCATTTAGCCTAAGTCAACTTGGCTTCCATGAGCACACGTAATGATGGAATCTCAACCTCTACGGGGAACACCGCTTCCATACCATATACAAGAGAGAAATGGGTTGCCCCTGTTGAAGTGCGGATGGATGTACGATACCCGTGCAAAGAAAATGGGAGCATCTCATGCCAATCCTTATACGTCACAACCATCTTCTGAATAATCTTCTTGATGTTCTTATTCACAGCTTCAACTGCCCCATTCATCTTAGGTCTGTAGGGAGAAGAATTATGGTGTGCGATCTTGAAGTCCTTGCAAAGAGCTTCCACCATATTGTTATTCAAGTTCGATCCATCATCAGTAATGATCTTACTTGCCACACCATAACATCATATAATCTGATTCTTAATAAACCTTACAACCACTTGCTTGGTTACATTTGCATACGATGCCGCTTCAACCCATTTTGTGAAGTAGTCAATTGCCACCAAAATGAAACGATGTCCATTAGAATCTTTAGGTTCAATCATGCCAATCATATCAATTCCCCACACGGAGAAGGGCCATGGGGAGGAAATAACATTCAACAGTGTCATAGGAACATGAATCTTGTCCGCATAAATTTGACACTTTTGGCATTTCGGCATAAACTTGCAACAGTCAGATTCCATTGTCAGCCAATAGTAACCTGCCCTCAACATCTTCTTCTCCATTGCATGTCCATTAGAATGAGTACCAAAGGAACCTTCACGGACTTCAGTCATCAACAGGTATGCTTCGTGTCTATCCACGCATCTGATCAAAACCATATCGAAGTTTCTCTTGTACAATACCTCTCCATTAAGGTAGAAATTGCCGGCTAATCTCCTCAAAGTCTTCTTATCTTTCACAGATGCCCTAGGCGGGTAAATCTGACTTTGGAGGAAACACTTGATGTCGTAATACCACGACCTTTCATCTTTGATCTCTTCAACAGCAAACACATGAGCTGGCCTATCAAGACGCATCACAGTCAAATTGGGAACTTCATTCCAATACTTCACTATAATCATTGATGCCAACGTTGCAAGAGCATCTGCCATCCGGTTCTCATCTCGAGGGATATGATGAAACTCAACTTTTGTAAATAAAGTTGAAATCCTCCTCGCATCATCTCTATATGGTAATAAACCGGGTTGATTCGTCTCCCATTCACCTTTGATCTGATTCACAACCAAAGCTGAATCTCCAAAGACGTCTAAATGCTCGATTCTGAGATCAATGGCCTCTTCGAGCCCCATAATGCAAGCTTCATATTCTTCCATGTTGTTTGTACACTTGAAAGTTAATCTGGCTGTAGAGGGAAAATGCGTGCCTTGAGGAGTAATGATTACTGCCCCAATTCCATTACCATATTGATTAACAACTCCATCAAATACCATGCCCCAATGGGAACTAGGCTCTGGCCCTTCTTCAAGCAATGGTTCATCACAGTCTTTCATTTTCAAGTACAAGATATCTTCATCAGGAAATTTATACTGCACTGACTGATAATCTTCAATTTGTTGGTGAGCCAAATGGTCAGCCAAGATACTACCTCAATTGATCCCGTATTCATCCGATAAGGCTGTTCCATATCAGTATAATCCTCAATTGATCGATATCTGATATCATACTCTGATAACAACATCTGCCAACGGGTATGATTCAACATATACTTGATTGGATCCATTTTAGATATCAATCAAGTGGTATGATTCAACATATACTGACGCAGACGCTTAGCAGCCCAAGCCAATGCACAACAAGTCTTTTCTAGCATAGAATACCGAGTCTCACAGTCGGTGAACTTCTTACTGAGGTAGTAAATTGAAAATTCTTTCTTTCCAGTCTCATCTTGATGATCTAGAACACAACCCATACATTCTTCAAGAATAGTCAAATACATGATCAACGATCTTCCTTCAATAGGCGGGGAAAAAATCGGGGGTTCAAGCAGATATTCTTTGATATTATCAAAAGCTTTCTGGTAGTCTTCGGTCCAATCACAAAACTGATCTTTCCGAAGAAGCTTGAATATAAGTGCACATGTGGCAGTCATGTGTGAAATGAATCTTGAGATATAATTCAAGCGGCCGAGAAAACCTCTGACTTGCTTCTCAGTTTTGGGCGCATGCATCTCTTGTATTGCTTTGACCTTGGCATGATCAACTTCAATACCCTTCTCGCTGACAATAAAGCCGAACAACATACCGGAACGAACACCAAAAGAACACTTATTGGGATTCAAGCGGAGTTTATACTTCCTCAAACACTGGAATAGCTTCAACAAATGCTCAACATGTTCCTCTTCATCAATTGATTTAGCAATCATGTCATCGACATAAACTTCAATCTCTTTATGCATCATATCATGAAAAAGAGTAGTCATTGCTATTTGGTAAGTTGCACTAGCATTCTTCAAACTGAAAGGCATCACTCTATAACAGAATGTTCCCTAAGGTGTAATGAATATGGTCTTCTCCATATCTTCGGGTGCCATCTTGATCTGATTGTATCCAAAAAATCCACACATAAACAAAAAGACTTTGAACTTAGCAGTATTGTCTACCAACATATAAATGTGCAGCAGAGGGAAATCATCTTTCAGACTAACTTTATTCAAATCTCTATAATCGACACACATGCGGGCTTTTCCATCTTTCTTCGACACATGCACGATATTGGCCACCCATTACAGATACTCAGCAGTTACAAGGAAACCGGCATAAATCTGCTTCTGCACTTCTTCTTTGATCTTCACTGCCATATCAGGATGTGTTCTTCTCAACTTCTGCTTGACTGGCCGACATTCTGGCTTCAATGACAATTTATGCTCGACAATCTTAGAATCCAAACTAGGAATGTCTTGATAGGACCAAGCAAACACATCTGAATACTCTCGAAGAAGATCAACCAACCCCTTCTTCGCATCTAGACACAGTCGAGACCCAATCTTGACTTCCTTCACATCATCTTCAGAACCCAAGTTGACTAACTCAATCTGCTCTTCGAACGGCTGAATGAATTTTTAATCATGCTCAAGAAGACGAGACAATTCATCACTCACTTCTTCGTCACTTTCCTCCTCGGCCTCAAACACAGGGCATTCAAAATTTGGAGAAGGAGAAGGATCATTGTATTCAATGGGGTTAGAAACCAACCTGCATAATCATTTGATATTTTGATTTTAGAGAAGTGAGTTTGTGACCAAATATTATGCAGATGGACAATTATATTATTTATTTATGTTTTTTGTGATTACCACTTTCAGAATAAAGCAAAAAGTAAAAATAAAACATCATAGATGTGGATGAATAACATTAATTTTATTAATGATCAATTTGAAAATGCCCAAACAATGTTCACTTCTCTCTTAGGCATAGGAGAAAGATTTATTTTTTAAAACAAATAAAATCAATTACTTAGATTGATGCAAAATAACAGGAATGTCAACAGCAGTTCAATTGTTGCAAGCCTTTCCATGCATCACAAAATTGGTGCAATCTTCCTCTTCGTCATCCTCTAGCACATCAGCTAAGTGTTGTTCATTGCCATGAATGAACCCTACGCTCCAGAAGCTAATTTGCATATCCTCAGACCTAACAGTTGACGAACCTTGCTGAAAACCCAGACCGGTTCTACCTTTGTTTTCGGAGACCTCTACCAAGCGCCCCCATTGGTCCACATTACCTTCTTCAACAATCTTCCTTGCATATTTTAATAAGGAGATAGGTGCCCCAACTCTCTTTTCAGCAGCAATAGATAAGGTTTGGAACGGAGTTCCAACCTCATCCTCAGCTTCAACGTAAGAGAAAGATGACAGGTTGCTAACTAACAATGCCTTTTCCACGCCAACAATAACAAACTTTCCATTCTTGACAAATTTGAGTTTCTGATGTAATGTGGAGGTAACAGCTCCTGCCTCATGGATCCATATACTTCCCAACAGACAACTATAGGTCGGGTGGATATCCATTACTTGGAAAGTAATCTGGAAGTCACTTGGACCTATCTTCCTGGAAGGTCCACTTCTCCTATCACTGTTTTGCATGAACTGTCAAAAGCTTTGACGATTACACCGTTATACCTCATAGGCGCTCCTTGATATGACAACTTAGATCGAGTTGACTTCGGAAACACATTCAATGAAGATCCAGTGTCAACAAGCACATTGGACAAAGCATCATCTTTGCAATTCATAGAGATATGCAAAGCCAAGTTATGATTCCTACCCTCCTCAGGGAGTTCTTCATCACAGAAACTGAGATTGTTACAGGAAGTGATGTTAGCGAAAATATGATCAAAGTGATCCACCGTAACATCATATTCCATAAATGCTTGCTCTAGAACTCTCTGCAGTGCTTCTCTATGCGCTTATGAATTCATAAATAGAGAGAGTACTGAAATCTTTGAGGGGGTTTGGAGCAGCTACTCCACCATATTAAACTCACTCTTCTTGATCAAACGGAGTACCTTATCATCATCATTAGCCTTCAAATTGCTGGATTCACCAGACTAACACTTTGAAGCACTCGTCGGATCTACAACAGGCACTTCCACCATCTTAATGATAGTTGATTCTTCCTTATCTTTTGGGAACACCGGCCCAAACACTCGACCGCTACGGGTCACTTTAGTAACATCATTAATGCTCACGACAGAACTGGTCATAGGTAATGGAACCTCTTGACCACCCTTCACCATAGTTGCATTATACTAATATGGAACAGCCTTATCGGATGAATACGGGATTGGACCCGCTAACCATATGACCAACGACGATACCAATCTCTGACTAATGTTGTTACTATTACTACTGTCGTACTGAATTATTATTCTTTCTGGATTCTTGAAAACGGGCACTATGGCATTCACATCGTCATCTACGTGAAGGGATTGAACAATTTGAATCATACCTTCATCCATCAACCGCTGGATGTCTCTTTTCACTACCATACAACCCCTTGGGTTAACACTACAGATAGCACAATCATCATGGTCATGCTCACAATCGCTCACCAAAAAAATGTCCTTGTGCATCATCACCAAGGATCTCCTGATGAAACGGACATCAAAGACTTTGAACTCCCCAAGGCAGCCGCCTACCATGTTGACTGATGAATTCCTATGGGTTGGCAGTGGGTTTTATTTCACATTAGGCGCGCGGTCCTCAAAGGACACCATTCCATTCTTTACTAGCTTATGAACTTCGTATTTGAGCGGATAGCAGTTCTCAATGTCATGTCCGGGTGCTCCTTGAGGAAAAGCACAACGGAGGTCAGGCTTGTACCACCATGGAAGTGGTTCAGGAATTTGTGGCGGATTTCTGGGTTGTAGCAGGTTCTTGAGAACCAATGACGAATAAAGCTCTACATAGGTCATAGGAATTGGGTCGAAAGAGACATTCTTCATCTCGAAAGTTTGTTGTTGATGATTGTTGGTATTGTTGTTGTGGTTGAAAGTGTTTGTTCGTTGTTGTGGTTGTTGTTGTTGACGTTGTTGTTGGTGAACTAGTGTTGATTGACTTGCGGAAAATACAGGAATTATGGAGGATACTTGATGATGGTGTTGACGGGGTGGTTGATTCCTTCTGATCTGAGGCCTCCTCTGTCTCCCACTGGAAATTGCGTTGGCTTCGCTGTCTTTCTTCTTCCTGAAGCTACTGCCATATCTCTTTTCGATGATGCCTCATCTTTTGACAATCGTCCTTCTCGGACACCTTCTTCAAGCCTCATCCCCATATTCACCATTTCGGTAAAGTCACTGGGGGAACTAGCGATCATACATTCATAGTAAAATGAACGCATGGTCTTCAAAAAGATCTTTGTCATCTCCTTCTCTTCCAAAGGAGGAGTGATCTGAGCAGCTAACTCTCTCCATCTCTGCGCATATTCTTTGAATGTCTCCTTATCTTTCTGAGATATGGAACTCAACTGGTCTCTATTAGGTGCCATATCCATATTATATTTATATTGCTTTACAAATGCTTCACCCAAGTCGTTGAAAGTGCGGATGCTTGCACTGTCCAACCCCATATACCATCTGAGCGCAACACCAGTCAGACTGTCTTGGAAGTAATGAATTAACAACTGATCATTTTCAGTTTGGGTAGACATTTTGCGGGCATACATCACCAAATGACTGAGCGGACATGTGTTCCCTCTGTATTTTTCAAAGTCAGGCACTTTGAACTTCACCAGAATCTTCACATTCGGCCCGAGATATGATTCAGCAGCACTCTTCTTAAAAGGATCCTTTCTTCTCAATGTTTTCAATTCCTTGCGCAGCTCAAGAAATTGATCCTTCATCTCATCCATTTTCTCATACACATCCGGGCCCTCAGATGGCTTGGAATGATAAATGGTGTGTTCCACACGAGGTAAGGTGTGCACTACGGGAGGTGGCACAGACATGTCCGGGCTAGATGCCGTATAGAAGACAAGGTAGGCGCAAAGCCTTCGGGCATGAAGTTCGGCGGCATTCCCCATGGGAATACGGTAGGCATGGCAGGCGCAAAATGAGCGGTAGCAGCAGGCATGGTAGATGTAACCACCTCTGAAATAACGGTCCTCTGAAGAGGAGGAGTTGTGGACGTTGGAGAAGACTGGCTCTGAGCAGCTAGCACTGTGTCATACCCCAAAATTTGCCCGTTAAGTTTTCAGGACATTTTTCAAGACATTCTAATCCATTTTCAAGACATTAATCTCAAAGGAACAAGTGTCCAGCGTACATGTTACCAAATCCAGAGGATGACCTAAACTGGCATGCTCGCTAGGTAAGCAAATCCCTCGCTAGGCGAAGCCCACGCGTCATTCCTCGCTCCAGCGAGTTTTAATGAATTAGCTACTGGAATCCTTCGCTAGCTGCTCGCCTAGCGAATCCTTCGCTAGCTCCCTCGTCTAGCGAGCTCACGAAATACCAGAAAATTTGGGGCTTAATTCTGAGCCCACCAAGACACAATTATTATAAATACCAGAACTTCACACAGAAACACATAGACAGACGGAGGACGGAGAGGGAACAAGCAAACCCTAACAGAGGCAACCCGAAAAACCCTTGAAGCTAACGAAGAGAGTTCAGAGTAACCCCCGGATACCCCGAAGGAAACTCATTTGCACAAAGGTTACCTCCGCCCAACTCAATCTGGTACAAACCACAAGAGTGATTCGCAATTGCAAACAGGTTTGCCACACCCCCACTATTTTATGCTCCTAATTTGACATCTTCAAATACATGAGGCATTATGATTGAATTTCTAAATGTATCATTAGGTTTTGCGTATGGGCTTAAGTATGCATGAATGGGTAACATGATACCTTGAATGTTTAACCATGTAATTTCTGTAATGGATGCCATAGGGTTTGGGGTTCCCGAAATCGCACTGTTATCAAAGAAGAACCCAGAACCCGCAGCCGTTCGCTAGCACTTCACTGAGAGAACATGTAGCGAGGGTTCGCTAAGCCTTCGCTAGGCGAGGCAGTAGCGAACATGACAGTATTTGTTTCTTCGTTTGCATTCTAATCTGTTATGTACTTGATTGACATGTTTTCTATTGCATCTATACGCTGTTTGCCTGACACTATTATTGCTGTGATTCTTTTGTTTGGTGCAACTCTTGGTTGCACCCTAGCTTGGTATTCTAACCCGTTTGTTGAATTTTTGTGAGGGTTCACATACTCCTGAAGAGACAGTTTGCTAGGTATTCCACTTTATTTGTGGGATACCCTTGTGAAGATTCATTTTAATTACTTGATTGATTACATTGCCTTCGAACATATGATCTGGGCCCTCTCTTTGTTGCCTTACGATATTACGGCCATGTCCCGCGAATGTAAGGATACCCTTAGCAAAGACCCTTCGGTTAAATCATCATAGTCCCTCGAATGTTGCCTTCGAATACATGACTTTGTCCCTCGACGACCCTTCGTGATAGCCTACGGTTAAATGATGATCGTCCCTTCGAATGCTAAGGTATCCTTAAAAATGTTGCCTTCAATGACCAATCGACGACCCTACGATGTCCCTTTACATCCAAAGGATAAGACTACTTACTTCTCAATAGTAAGGACAGTTTTACCCTCCTAAGGATAGGAAATACCTATAAAGACCTTGGTTAGGTATAACTCTTAAATGCTTGCCCACAGCTTAAAATACTTTTCACACCTCACACTTTTCAAAATATTTTTTAGAAAATCACCACTTGGTATACATTCGCACCAGAATCATCGCCGAGTTATATTTTTCTAAACATCTTTCAAAATCAAACGAGATAAACACTTTGTATACATTCGTACAAGAATCATTACAAAGTTAAATTCTCCTTTCAAAATATTTTCTAAACACACCACATTTCTCAAACACTTTCTCAAATAAGGAAAACATAAGTGAGTTAAGCAATTAAGAGCCCATGGATAACCATGGATACAAAGGGTGCTAACACCTTCCCTTTGTATAATGTACCTCCCGAACCCAAAATCTAATCAAGGTCTTTCCTGTTCTTTTCTGCCTTTCCTTATTGGATAAAAGAAAAGTCGGTGGCGACTCTTGCTATCCGCGACATTGTTTTTCAAAGCAAAATACAAAAGTCAGTTCACCGTATAACAGAACTGGCGACTCTGCTAGGGACTTAAAAAGAGAGGTTACCTTAAAAAAAAAAAAGGTCATTTATGTTTTCGAATTGCTCCTTCGTCTGATTTACTTTTAAGGGATTGTTTGGGTATTCTATGCTTGAGTGAAAGATCCTACACCCGGATCTAGTGTACCTTAGGTAAGTAGCAAGAGATCATCGCGACTGTCCGGCGTATACTGGAATGGTTAAAATGATGGCTACGGTTAATGTGACACTTTAGATGTCCTGATGTTCCTCATGTTTACTTGAGGAAAAATTTGGCGTCTGCGTAGTGTCATCGAAGCATTAACCAGACCTTTAGAACCCTAATTGACTCATCCTAGCCATTAGAAAGTAGTGAGATAACTAACTTCGGTTCCGACTGGGGTTGGTTGATACTCGATACTACACTCTTTGAGATTGGACTTTAGGGAAATTTTGGTCAACCGCTTGGTGTTGCACTGAAGTGGACTTAAGGAAAGGTCGATGATTTGAGATCCTTCTAGAACCCGGTTACTATTCTAGGACAGGCTGAACCAACCAAACTTCAGTGGGGAGGGTACTTACCCGTGGAACTCATGCAAGCCTTAAAACCTAGGAATGATTGCGGTGTGACTTGTTTGTGTTTGTTACTTACATAACATCATAACATCATAACATCATAACATCATAACTTCATAACATCATGACATCATGGCATTGTACTAACCGTTTCAAGGACTTAGGGATTTAACTCTGCTCTGTTTTGCAAGGCTATGGCTTCCAGGAAGACCATCCGGATCAATCTCGTAGCGATCTCTCCTCAACTCAAGAATTTAGTGTCAGAGCTTCCCAATCATGCTCAGTTCATCAAGAAACATGGTTCTCTCCTCAATTTAGTTACCACCAGTTTCAAAGAAGATATGATGAGAGTTCTATTCCAGTTCTTCGATCCTAAACATCATTGCTTCACCTTCCCAGATTATCAGTTGGTGCCCACATTAGAAGAATTCTCCAGGCTGCTTGGGATACCTATCCTTGATCAAACACCTTTCAGTGGTTTAGAAAAGATTCCGAAGTCTGAAGAAGTTGTCGCGGCTTTACACATGACAAAGTCCGACATTGAAACTAATTGGGTAACAAGAAGTGGAGTTAAGGGTTTACTTGCCAAATTTCTGATAAATAAGGCCCGAGAATTCCTAAAAGTTACGAATGTCCATGCTTTCGAAGATGTTCTAGCACTACTAATCTATGGTTTGGTGCTATTTCCTAACCCGGATCAATTCATAGACATGAATGCTGTTAGGATATTTCTCACTCATAACCCTGTGCCCACCTTGCTTGGAGACATTTTGCATTCCTTTCACACTCGTACTATGAAAAGGCAAGGGACTCTCACGTGCTGCGTCCATTTATTATCTAGGTGGTTTATTTCGCACCTTCCTCAATCAGTCTTGAAGAATGAGCAAAATTTGAAATGGTCTCAAAGGATAATGTCGCTCTCCCATTCAGACATCCATTGGTGTCCCCAACCCAAAGAAAATGTTATCATCATTGACCGTTGTGGAGAGTTCCCTAACGTGCCACTCCTTGGGATAAGAGGAGGTATGACTTATAACCCAGCTTTAGCCCTACGTCAGTTTGGTTATGCTCAAAGAGATGGTCCACATGAAATAATTATTCAAGGCACTGTGTTTGACTATGACAACGACTCTCAAGGTCTCCGTCAAAGGTTTGTACGAGCTTGGGGCATGGTGAAAAGAAGTACTTTAGGACAGAAAAACTCTATTCCTATGGAACCTTATCTCAGATGGGTACGTGCCAGAGCTCGTGAGCTTACCATGCCATATCTTGTAATTGGACCTCTGATTGTCGAACCAGAAGTTGAAGGAGCTGCACCTCAGATCATTCCTTATCCAGATATGCCTACCAATGTTGAAGAATTGAAGAAATCCTGGATCCAGTTGAGAGAGGAAAGGGATACTTTTGAAACTCAGTTCCGTGCAGAAAGGAAGAAAGTATTAGAGCTCACCAGCCAGCTTACTGAGGAACGAAGACTCAATGCATATCTCCGCCCAAAAAGAAGCCGTCCCTGGGAGACTTGAGCTTTCATTGTATTTTTATTATTTTTTTTGTAATGAACATTGATTAAAGAAATTATTAATAAAAGTTTCCCTCTTTCGGCGGTTTACGCAAAGTTAAATTCCAAAAGTCCTTGAAAACATTTCATACATCGCATAGCATAACATAACATTGCACAAACAGGTACTCTAAAGGATCAATGTTCTCACGGTTTTCCTCCAAACAGGAAAATGGCTCTCGAACAAACTGTCAAGGATCTCCAGGCTCAGAATGCTCAATTCCAGAAGATGATCTTGAACTTATCCAAGGGGCAGGAGGAACTGAAGACTCTATTGCTCGAGAAGAAGAAAGACAAGAAATTTGTGAGTTACATTAACCCGGGAAGAAGGCTTAAAGGACAGGCCGCAGGAGTCAAGATTAGAATTCTGAAGGATCAAGAAGAGGAGACAGAAAATGATTCGGAAGAGGAGAATGTTGATCCCTTCAACCCTGAAGACGACGATGAAGATTATGAAAATGAACAGTACTCTCCAAAAGATGATAAGTATAAGTTGCTGGAAGAACGCATGCTAGCTATGGAGGGTTAGAAGGCGCCCGGTCTGGATTTCGAAGGCTTAGGTCTGGTCTCTGATGTGGTAATTCCCCGCAAATTCAAGGTCCCCGCTTTCACTAAGTATGATGGCGCGTCTTGTCCTCAGATGCATCTGAGAGCTTATGTGAGAAAGATTCAGCCGTATACCACTGATAGGAAGCTATGGATCCATTTCTTCCAAGAGAGTCTGTCTGGCACACAGTTAGAGTGGTATTATCAGCTCGAGAGCTCTAACATCCGCACCTGGACTGATTTAGCGACAACTTTCTACAAGCACTACCAGTATAATTCTGAATTGGCGCCTACTCGGCTACAATTGCAGAATATGACTATGGGATCTAAAGAAAGCTTCAAAGAATATGCTCAAAAATGGAGAGATTTGGCTGGCAGAGTCAAACCCCCTATGACTGATCGAGAATTAGTGGACATGTTCATGGGTACACTGACTGGCCCATTCTACAGCCATCTATTGTGAAGTTCCTCATCGGGTTTCACTGAACTTATATTGACGGGTGAACGTGTTGAAAGCGGCATTCGAAGTGGAAAGATACCGGTGGCTACCTCTGCAAGCACCAAAAAGTCCTATCAGGGGAGGAACGAATCAAATGCTGTGTACGGTCAAAGGGGTCATAACAAGAAAAATCGTGACCATGCTATTGGAGCAGTTACGATTACAGCACCGCCATCTCAAAACTTCCAACACAGACAAGACAGGCCAAGAAGATAGTTTACGAAGATCAATATGACTTTAGCACAGGCGCTGCGGGTATGCTAAAAGCAAATTTAATTACCCTCAGAGATCCTCCTGCAAATCCCAACACTTCTTCTTCTCGTTATAATCCCAATGCCAGGTGTGCATATCACTCCGATAGCCCCGGGCATGATACAAACGATTGTTGGTTGTTGAAGAATAAGATTCAGGATATGATCGACGCCGGAGAAATTGAATTTGATCCTCCGGAGACTCCTAATGTCATCACTTCTCCTATGCCTAATCATGACAAGACTGTTAATGCTGTGGATGACAATTCTCACATTTCTAATGTAGTTGACTTAGCATCTCCTCTCCCGATCATCAAGAAGAATTTATTGCAAGCTGGTTTATTTCCAGGTTGTGCTGAAAATTGCGATCTCTGTATACTCCGACCCAATGATTGCTTAAAGTTGAGGAATGGTATTCAACGGATGATGGATGATCGTACAATTCTCTTAGAAAAGATTCCTAAGGTGGAAAACCCTATTGAAGAAATATCTGTGATTGCTAGGTCCAAAGTTCCAGTGAAGATTACCGCTACTAGAGTGCCTGTGAAGATTACTGCCGAGCCCAAGGTAGCTCCCCTAATTATTACTGCACCTGGCCCAGTACCGTATTCCTCAAGCAAAGCCATTCCGTGGAATTATGGAGGTGATGTTTACATCCACGGCATAAAGCAAGATGATAATTCTGCTAATCCTAATGACGTTGACATTGTTGGGACTAGTAAAATTACTCGAAGCGGAAGGATATTTTCTCCAGAAATCTCACCTCCCGTCCCTGAAACTCGAGGAAAGGAACTAGTAATCAATCCTTCTCAGTCAGGGACACCAGTCGGAGTTACTGCCGAAGATGTTGCCAAACAGGAAATGGAAGAAATGCTGAAAATCATCCGCAAGAGTGATTTTGATGTGGTAGAACAGTTGGGGCATACTCCGTCTAAAATTTCGATGTTATCCTTGTTGTTATCTTCTGAATCTCATGCCAACGCATTGATAAAATTCTTGAAGACCGCTCATGTACCTCAGGAGACATCTGTCGATCAGTTCGAAAATTATGTTGCTAACTTGGCTGTTGACAATGGCCTAGGCTTTTCCGATGCTGACCTGACACCAGCAGGAAAGAATCACAATAAAGCTATGCATATCTCCATTGAGTGTAAGGGAATCACCTTGTCTCATGTGTTGATCGATAATGGCTCTTCTTTGAATGTGCTACCGAAAGCTGTGCTCGATAAACTTGATTGTAAAAGCATTGAACTGAAACCTAGTGACGTTGTGGTACGTGCTTACGATGGTGCGAAGAGCGTTGTCCATGGTGAAGTGGTTCTCTCTATCAAGATAGGACCTCAAGTCTTCAACACTACCTTTCACGTAATGAACATTCGTCCTGCCTATTCCTGCTTGCTGGGACGCCCTTGGATTCATGGGGCAAGTGCTGTAGCTTCGTCTCTCCATCAAAAGCTGAGGTATCCAATAGAGGGTAAGATTGTCACTGTGTATGGAGAAGAAGAGTATATTTTCAGTAGTGTGCATACCTTCAGATACGTCGAGATGGATGGTGAATTCTTTGAGACTCCTTCTCAGTCATTTAAAGTAGTTCCTCCGACCAGTCCTATCCTTAAGCCAACTTCCCGTGTGCCCAAGGTTATTCGTGCTCCTCCTGCCATGACTTCTCTGAAAGACGCTCAAGCCGTGGTCGAAGAGGGTGGTCGTACCGGCTGGGGTCAACTGATCGATGTACCGTACAAGTCTGATAGATTTGGCCTGGGATTTAGCTCTGAAAAGGTGGTCAAAAATCAGGTTAATGCTGTAGAAGATGCTGATAGCGATTGCGACTGGGATAGCTGGATTTTCCCAACAATTGGTGACAGACTCAATAATTGGAAGGCTGAAGACACTATCTCGATTTCGTTTAGTCAGGAGTAATTGTTATTGCCTATTTTAGTGTTGCAATTTTTTAATTTTTAACAATTGAACTTCTTAAAGCATTGTGTCCATGCCCGGGGCACAAATAACTAATTTGTTAAGGGTTTTGTCATTTTCATAAGCATATCCACATTCAATAAATCAATGGACTTTTTGCATTCAAATATTGCGCTCTTTATCTTTCCTGTCATCTTTTAAACAAGCTATGCTTTCTTACACACACTCACGTAACAAATTGCAGATCCATATCCACTCTGGATCCTGTTGATAATAATTCTGCTACTGTTCATTATAACTTTGAAAATTCGATCTACCAAGCCGAGGATGGAAGTGAGGAAGATTGTGAGGTACCTGGAGAGCTTGCCAGACTGTTACTGCAAGAAGAAAAGACTATACAGCCGCATGAGGAATCAATTGAAACTGTAAATCTGGGTACAGAAGTAGACAAGAAAGAAGTCAAAATAGGAGCAGGCTTGGAAAACAGTGTCAAAGAAAGATTGATTCAGATGTTACATGACTATATAGAGATTTTTGCTTGGTCTTATGAAGACATGCCAGGACTGGATACTGATATAGTAGTGCATCGTTTGCCAATGAAGGAAGATTGTCATCCTGTTAAGCAAAAGGTTCGTCGCATGCGTCCTGAAATGTCTGAGAAAATCAAAGCCGAGGTTATGAAACAATTTGATGCAGGTTTTCTGGCTGTGACTTCTTATCCTCAATGGGTTGCTAATGTGGTACCAGTGCCAAAGAAGGATGGTAAGGTGCGAATGTGTGTAGATTACAGAGATTTGAATAAAGCGAGTCCCAAAGATGACTTTCCACTTCCGCACATTGATGTTCTGATAGATAACACCGCTCAACACAAGGTATTCTCATTCATGGATGGATTCTCAGGTTATAACCAGATTAAGATGGCACCTGAGGACATGGAGAAAACTACGTTTGTGACGCAATGGGGCACTTTCTGTTACAAAGTAATGCCATTCGGTTTAAAGAATGCAGGGGTAACATACCAGCGTGCTATGGTGGTTTTGTTCCATGATATGATCCATCATGAAATAGAGGTATATGTGGATGACATGATAGCCAGATCTCATACTGAAGAAGAACATCTCGATCATTTATACAAACTGTTTGAGAGGTTGAAGAGGTATAAGTTGAGATTGAACCCGAACAAATGCACCTTTGGAGTAAGATCCGATAAACTCTTGGGTTTTATTATCAGTGGTAAAGGAATTGAGGTTGGCCCGGCTAAGGTGAGAGCTATTCAAGAAATGCCAGTTCCCCGTACAAATAAAGAAGTCAGAGGTTTCTTGGGACGCTTGAATTACATTGCCCGATTTATCTCCCATTTGACTGCTACCTGCAAACCCATCTTCAAATTATTGAGGAAAAATCAAGAGATGATATGGAATGATGAATGTCAAGAAGCTTTTGACAAAATCAAGAAGTATCTCCAAGAACCTCCAATTCTGATGCCACCAGTTGAAGGAAGACCTCTAATCATGTATTTGACCGTGTTAGAAAATTCAATGGGGTGTGTGTTGGGGCAACATGACGAGTCTGGTTGAAAAGAGCATGCCATATACTACCTTAGCAAAAATTTTTCCGACTGTGAAACAAGATACTCATTGCTCGAGAAAACTTGCTGTGCTTTGGCTTGGGCTGCTCGCCGACTAAGACAGTATATGTTGAATCATACCACTTTATTGATTTCTAAGATGGATCCTATCAAATATATATTTGAGAAACCTGCCCTCTCCGGAAGAATAGCAAGATGGCAGATGATTTTAACAGAGTATGATATCCAATATACTACTCAAAAAGCAATCAAAGGAAGCGTGTTAGCTGATCACTTGGCTCATCAAGCAGTTGACGATTACCAATCTATGAATTTTGAGTTCCCAGATGAGGATGTCATGCTTGTTACTGATTATGAAGAACCTGGACCGGATGAAGGATCCGAACTGGGATCCCGATGGGCTATGGTTTTTGATGGATCTTCTAATGCATTGGGCAATGGTGTTGGTGTTGTAATTATTTCTCCCAAGGGTTGCCATACGCCTTTCACTGCCAGACTATGTTTTGATTGTACCAAAAATATGGCTGAGTATGAAGCGTGTATTTTGGGACTCAGAGCTGCTATAGACCTGAGAATCAAGTTTTTGAGAGTGTATGGAGACTCAGCCTTAGTAATCAGTCAGATCAAAGGAGAATGGGACACTAAACATCCGAATCTCATCCCTTATCGAGAGCGGGTGTTGACATTAATCCCATACTTTGAAGAGATTACATTTGAACATATTCCACGAGAAGAGAATCAGTTGGCAGACGCATTGGCTACCATGTCATCTATGTTCAGAGTCAGATGGGACAATGAAGCTCCCATGATCACCATTGAACGATTAGATGAACCAGCATATTGTTATGAACTTAATACTGATGAAGTAGAAGAGAAACCTTGGTTCCACGAAATAAAAAGATATTTAGAAACTCAGGAATACCCGGAAGGGGCATCCATCAATGACAGAAAATTTCTGAGGAAGTTCTCCGCTAAATTCTTTTTGAGTAATGGAGTATTATACAAACGTAATCATGATTCGACTTTGCTGCACTGTGTGGGTAAAAGGGAAGCAGAAAAGATTATGGAAGACATACATGACGGTATTTTTGGGACTCATTCTAGTGGACATATGATGGCCAAGAAGATTATGAATCAGGGTATTATTGGTCTACCATGGAAGCTGATTGCCACCATCACTCCAGAACTTGTCACAAGTGCCAGATCTATGCGGACAAAGTACATGTACCTCCTGCACCATTGAACGTGTTGACAACACCTTGGCCCTTTGCAATGTGGGGCATTGATATGATTGGAGAGATTAAGCCTACTGCTTCTAATGGACATCGTTTCATTCTTGTTGCTATTGATTACTTTACGAAGTGGGTAGAGGCAGCCTCATTTGCTTCTGTCACCAAGAATGTGGTGGCACGGTTCATCAAGAATAGTCTCATTTGTCGGTATGGCATCCCTGAAAGAGTTATCACTGATAATGGTACTAATTTGAACAACAAGATGATTACTGAACTCTGCACGCAGTTCAAAATAAAACACCATAACTCTTCTCCGTACCGGCCAAAGATGAATGGCGCCGTAGAAGCTGCTAATAAGAATATTAAGAAGATCATACAAAAGATGACAGTAACATACAAAGACTGGCATGAGATGTTACCCTTTGCTCTTCATGGTTATCACACTTCAGTACACACTTCGACAGGGGCAACTCCTTTCTCTTTAGTCTACGGAATGGAAGCCATTTTACCAGTGGAAATTCAGATTCCCTCTTTAAGAATTATGAAAGATGCAGGCTTAGATGAAGATGAATGGATTCAGACTCGACTCGATCAGATAAATTTGATTGATGAAAAGAGACTTGCGGCTGTTTGTCATGGGCAGATATATTAGAAGCGCATGATCCAGGCATTTAATAAAAGAGTCAAGAGACAGGTATATCAAATTGGCGACTTGGTAATAAAGCGTATCATTCTACCACAGGGTGATTCTAGAGGCAAATGGACTCCCACATACGAAGGGCCATTTGTAGTTAAGGAGGTATTCTCTGGTGGAGCCATGATGCTTGCTACAATGGATGGCGAAGACTTCCCACATCCCGTGAACGCAGACATAGTTAAAAAATACTACGCATAAAAGAGACCCGCTAGGTCGACGTATCTAGGCAAAAGTAAGGGCATCCCGGTGAACCAAAAGGGTTCGGGCAAAAATTAGGGATAAACATATAAAAATGTACACCCGGCAAGTCGAAAACCTGAAAAAGCGGCTTGGGCAAAAAAGGGTATCCCGGTGGACTGAAAACCTGAAAAGGCGGTCCAGGCAAAAATTAGGGATTAAAGCGTATGACTATGTCCCGTTCTC
The DNA here is from genome assembly GCF_024323335.1 of Lathyrus oleraceus. Taxonomy (NCBI): domain Eukaryota; kingdom Viridiplantae; phylum Streptophyta; class Magnoliopsida; order Fabales; family Fabaceae; genus Lathyrus; species Lathyrus oleraceus. The sequence goes on from NC_066581.1 coordinate 498,387,180, forward strand.
GATCAGCTTCATCCAAGTCAAAGGGACTGAACAAGCCAATCACTTCTATCCGACAGTAGGAGATGAGAGGCTTGAAGACATAATGACAGTAGTGGAATTAAAATCAATAGGACTTTTTCTTCATAGCTTTTTCTTTGTTTTCTTGACAATTTCCTCTTACTAGGATTTCTGTCTCCTTGTACTCAAATTGCCTATTTATAGGCCCTCTTTCAAAATCGATACAATTTTATTTCCAAAAAGATGCTTGTGTTTTACTTTCTCTGTTTTGTTTGCATAAACGTCCATTAATTTAATTCGAATTAATATATGCATTTGAACATGATTGATGTTTACCGAAAATACGCATAAAATAGCAATAGCAGTTACTAAAAGACTTTAGGGTCGAGGATAAAGTCTAACCATGCTTTCCGATAAATCCAGTTGCTAATCCTATTCCCCAGCAAAACCAGTTATTTCCCAGAAGAAATTGGCATTACTAGACAGACTGGTCATCTCTTTTATCCCTCAGCCAGGTCCTGTTGAACATTTCTACCATCAGACAAGAAATCAAATATCCCCAGCTAAGAAGGGGTCATCAATACAAATATCTCCAACCAGAATATGGGGATTTATTTTCCCCTGGCCAAGTTTTTCAGACACATAATTCATTCATGCATCATTTCGCATCATATACATGCATGCCATGTTCGCATTTATTTTCACGAGCATAAAACATCTCATGCATCATGACATGGCACGAGGCTAACTTTTTTTTCCAGGTTAATTATCTTCCCGATACAGTCAAAATAAAGGTTCATTCAGACGGACACCCTCAATGGTTACATTTGAGAATTAGAGGCATCTTTCAGATATAATCCATATGAATGTTCATTCTGATAAGCATTCTGACATCCTCCTAATGATGGCATCTTTAAGCCCATCCCAGATATTTATCACGAATACAACATATACAAACATTATCAGATATAGCCTAACGTACAACTCATTCTGATTCAGCCTAATATATGGTTCCTTCAACTGTTCCAATACGGTCTAGCGTACGACCCATTTGGATGTTCATCCCCTCAGATACTACCTAGCATACGGTACATTCTGAAGTGTAGTCTAGCGTATGACTACCCCTTACATCATCAGATACAGCCTAATGGACGGCTCATTCTGCTACTCAGATACGATCTAGCGTACGATCCATTCTGATCTTTATTCCTCAGATACTGCCTAGCGTACGGTACATTCTGAAGTGTAGTCTAGCGTATGACTATCCCTTCATCATCAGATACAGCCTAATGGACGGCTCATTCTGCTACTCAGATACGATCTAGCGTACGATCCATTCTGATCTTTATTCCTCAGATACTACCTAGCGTACGGTACATTCCGAAGTGTAGTCTAGCGTATGACTATCCCTTATCATCAGATACAGCCTAACGGACGGCTCATTATGCTGCTCAGAGACGATCTAGCGTATGATCCATTCTGATCTTTTATCCCCAGTGAAGTCGCCAGCCTAATGGACGGCTCATTCTGCAAGCTCAGATACGATCTAGCGTATGATCCATTCTGATCTTTCATCCCCGGTGAAGTCGTCAGCCTAACGGACGACTCAGTCTGCTATTCAGATACGATCTAGCGTACGATCCATTCTGATCTTTATTTCTCCGGATATAGCCTAACGGACTACTCACTCTGCTATTCAGATACGATCTAGCGTACGATCCATTCTGATCTTTCATCATCAAACTACCCGGATGGCATCTCTAAGCCCATCTCCATCAAGACTAACTTTTAATTAACAAGTGCAAATTTTTGGGGCATTCTAAGTGTTCGATAATCTTCCACCTCCAGATCACGAATGGCATACATACCATTCTAACTCTCTCGGTTTATGAATATTGAACAGGGGAAGCTATCATACCCCAAAATTTGCCCGTTAAGTTTTTAGGACATTTTTCAAGACATTCTAATCCATTTTCGAGACATTAATCTCAAAGGAACAAGTGTCCACCATACAGGTTACCAAATCCAGAGGATGACCTAAACTGGCATGCTCGCTAGGCGAGCAAACCCCTCGCTAGGAGAAGCCCACGCATCATTCCTCGCTCCAGCGAGTTTTAATGAATTAGCTACTGGAATCCTTCGCTAGCTGCTCACCTAGCGAATCCTTCGCTAGCTCCCTCGCCAAGCGAGCTCACGAAATACCAGAAAATTTTGGGCTTAATTATGAGCCCACCAAGACACAATTATTATAAATACCAGAACTTCACACAGAAACACATAGACAGACGGAGGACGGAGAGGGAACAAGCAAACCCTAATAGAGGCAACCCGAAAAACCCTGGAAGCTAACAAAGAGAATTCAGAGTAACCCCCGGATACCTAGAAGGAAACTCATTTGCACAAAGGTTACCTCCGCCCAACTCAATCTGGTACAAACCACAAGAGTGATTCGCAATTGCAAACAGGTTTGCCACACCCCCACTATTTTATGCTCCTAATTTGACATCTTCAAATACATGAGGCATTATGATTGAATTTCTAAATGTATCATTAGGTTTTGCGTATGGGCTTAAGTATGCATGAATGGGTAACACGATACCTTGAATGTTTAACCATGTAATTTCTGTAATGGATGCCATAGGGTTTGGGGTTCCCGAAATCGCACTGTTATCAAAGAAGAACCCAGAACCCGCAGCCGTTCGCTAGCACTTCGCTGAGCGAACATGTAGCGAGGGTTCGCTAAGCGTTCGCTAGGCGAGGCAGTAGCGAACATGACAGTATTTGTTTCTTCGTTTGCATTCTAATCTGTTCTGTACTTGATTGACATGTTTTTTATTGCATCTATACGCTGTTTGCCTGACACTATTATTGCTGTGATTCTTTTGTTTGGTGCAACTCTTGGTTGCACCCTAGCTTGGTATTCAAACCCGTTTGTTGAATTTTTGTGAGGGTTCACATACTCCTGAAGAGACAGTTTGCTAGGTATTCCACTTTATTTGTGGGATACCCTTGTGAAGATTCATTTTAATTACTTGATTGATTACATTGCCTTCGAACATATGATCTGGGCCCTCTCTTTGTTGCCTTACGATATTACGGCCATGTCCCGCGAATGTAAGGATACCCTTAGCGAAGACCCTTCGGTTAGATCATCATAGTCCCTCGAATGTTCCCTTCGAATACATGACTTTGTCCCTCGACGACCCTTCGTGATAGCCTACGGTTAAATGATGATCGTCCCTTCGAATGCTAAGGTATCCTTACAAATGTTACCTTCAATGACCAATCGACGACCCTACGATGTCCCTTTACATCCAAAGGATAAGACTACTTACTTCTCAATAGTAAGGACAGTTTTACCCTCCTAAGGATAGGAAATACCTATAAAGACCTTGGTTAGGTATAACTCTTAAATGCTTGCCCACAGCTTAAAATACTTTTCACACCTCACACTTTTCAAAATATTTTTTAGAAAATCACCACTTGGTATACATTCGCACCAGAATCATCGCCGAGTTATATTTTTCTAAACATCTTTCAAAATCAAACGAGATAAACACTTTGTATACATTCGTACAAGAATCATTACAAAGTTAAATTCTCCTTTCAAAATATTTTCTAAACACACCACATTTCTCAAACACTTTCTCAAACAAGGAAAACATAAGTGAGTTAAGCAATTAAGAGCCCATGGATAACCATGGATACAAAGGGTGCTAACACCTTCCCTTTGTATAATGTACCTCCCGAACCCAAAATCTAATCAAGGTCTTTCCTGTTCTTTTCCGCCTTTCCTTATTGGATAAAAGAAAAGTCGGTGGCGACTCTTGCGATCCGCGACATTGTTTTTCAAAGCAAAACACAAAAGTCAGTTCACCGTATAACACACTGACTCCATCATGGCAGTCAGGAGGGCGATCTCGTCCTTTAACTCTCTATTCTCTTGCTCAAGATGTTCAATGATTCTGAAGTGATTGGCGTGAGTGTTATATCGATGAGTCAGCTTGGCGAAGCACCAAAGAAACACCAATGAGACATCTAGCGAAAGAGAAACCTGCTTATGCAAATGATGCATGAAATGTAGTGCTTGTTTATTTATTTTTATTTTTCTCAAGGAACTTACTATATATATATATATATATATATATATATATATATATATATATATATATATATATATATATATATATATATATATATATATATAGCAACAATTGCAACAATTTGATATGACCAAAAATCTCTTTTCATTTATAATTGGAAGGATTACACTAAGTACAATTTCAGAAACCAAAATGGAAAGTACAAGAGTAAAGGAGACTAGTCATCCTAAGGATCCCTACTAACAACATCAGAAGATCTGGATGTAGGAGCGTACTTCCTTCGAATGCGTCGAATCTCGATCTCGAAAGAAGCCTTCATCTGAGTCTTCTCGAGGACAAGCCGATCAATAATCTTCTTCCAAGCAACGGAAGGCTGAGGCATACTAGAAGATGAAACCTCTGGCTATCAATCTATCTCTTCGTCACCCGGTCTTCAAGTAGCTCAATGAGTGCATCTTTTTTCCTTAGACTCCAACTGCAACTCCTCATGCTTCTTGCTCAAAGCATGGAAACGCTCTTCCCACATATCCTTCTCTTGCTTCATCTTGGCGAGTTCGTCTTCCAAGTCCTCTACGTCTTGGTTAGGGAGAGTTAATGGCTCCACCACAACCATAGATATAGGTTTTTCACAAGGATAAGATATCTTCAACTCCAAAGCTCTCTTCTTTACCCAAAGAGTGTAAGCTTGCAAAGCTACACAGTTGCGCGGAACAAGCTCATACCTTCCCTTCCTATGCACATTATGCCAAGCATGCACAATATTCTACTTCAAATATTGGGGATCTTTACCCTCTTGATAGAAAAGACCTTCTAACAAAGTCTTATTAGGTTTGTCTCTCAAGGGGAACCCAAGTTGACGATGAGCCAAAGCAGGGTTGTAGTTAATTCCTCCTTGTGTACCAATGAGAGGCACATTAGAGAATTCACCACAATAGTCAATAATCTCCAAACTTCTCAAAGAAGGATCATACCAAACTATATCATCATTAGTGAGAGACTTAAGTCTCTGAGACCACCGTAGACATTGTTTGTTCTCCACAAAAGCAGGTGTCTGAGGCAAGTGCGAAATAAACCACTTGTACAGAAGAGGAATGCAACAGACAATAGTTCCACCACCTTTAGAGTTCCTTATATGCAAAGAGAAATACATATCACCCAACAAAGTAGGCACAAGATTTCCAATAAAGAAAAGTCTAATAGCGTTAACATCAACAAAATCGTCAATGTTAGGGAACAAAGCTAATCCATAAATGAGAAACACGAAGATAGCTTCGAAAGAATCCACTTACCTTCTTGAGCAAAAGCAATAACTTCCTTAATGAGGAAATCAGATGGCAACCCAAATAACCTTCCTTTCTTCACCCAATGAGCCTCTATCTCAGATTTCTTCAAATGAAGAGCTTCAGCAATAAGATGAGATCTGGGAATCTCTTCCAACCCACTAAATGGCACTCTACTAGAAATGGGTATCCCCAAGAGATGAGAATACTCCTCCAACATAGGCACAAGCTGATAATCCAGAAAAGTGAGGCAACGGTAGAGAGGATCATAGAACTGCACTAGCACACTCAGAAGTCCTTTAACCATATCAGCAGACAAGGAAGACAAAAGCTTCCCATAACGTTGTTTCAAGTTCAATGGATCTAATAGAAAAGATGCTAGCTTCCTTAACTCTTTCAAGTCGGGACATCTGAAACTGTACTTCTTAGTGTTCCTTCATCCATAATCCGTGGTCTAAAAATATTTGCAAATAATACCTCAGTTCCTTGAAATTTTCGTGTGATGAATGTTATGACGCGTATGAATGCATGAATGCAACAATCAAAAATAAGGGATCACACCAAACTATATCATCATTAGTGAGAGACATAAGTCTCTGAGACCACCGTAGACATTGTTTGTTCTCCACAAAACCAGGTGTCTGAGGCAAGTGCGAAGCAAACCACTTGTACAGAAGAGGAATGCATCAGACAATAGTTCCACCACCTTTAGATTTCCTTAGATGCAAAGAGAAATACATATCACCCAACAAAACCGTCAATGTTTGGGAACAAAGCTAATCCATAAATGAGAAAAACAAAGATAGCTTCGAAAGCATCCACACTACCTGCTTGAGCAAAAGCAATAGCTTCCTTAATGAGGAAATCAGATGGCAACCCAAACAACCCTCCTTTCTTCACCCAATGAACCTCTATCTCAGATTTCTTCAAATGAAGAGCTTCAGCAATAAGATGAGATCTGGGAATCTCTTCCAACCCACTAAATGGCACACTACTAGAAATGGGTATCCCCAAGAGATGAGAATACTCCTCCAACATAGGTACAAGCTGATAATCCAGAAAAGTGAAGTAACAGTAGAGAGGATCATAGAACTTCACTAGCACACTCAGAAGTCCTTCAACCACATCAGCAGACAAGACAGACAAAAGCTTTCCATAACGTTGTTTGAAGTCCAAGGGATCTAATACAAAAGATGCTAGCTTCCTTAACTCTTTCAAGTCGGGACATCTGAAACTGTACTTCTTAGTGTTCGTTCGTCCACAATCCTTGGTCTGAAAATATTTGCAAATAATACCTCAGTTCCTTGAAATTTTCGTGTGGTGAATGTTATGATGCGTATGAATGCATGAATGCAACAAACACAAATAAGGGATCACACACAAGGCAAGCAAACAAAGGTCAAGGGATGAATCAAGTCATTGTCAAGATCAATCATCCATTTTTGTGGATTATGGTTTACACCTTATCAACACCCAAGTTCCATTGATATTGACAAGACTTGATTGGATCAACCAAGAATCAAGGGTTTGTTGTGAGTCACGAGCATGGAGTCTGGGTAAGAACCATCCCAAAGGAGTGAACTAAGGACAAAACCTATAGATCATGTTCTAAAAAGTTCCTAGAGTCTTAATTCCATCTATCGGATAGTACAGGTTAAGATGACTGACTCATAGACCCATAACATTCTCAAGAGAAACTCGTCTGAGTGTGTTGATTCTAAGTGTTGGCAGCAATTTTGGTAAAACAAAGAGTGTTCACAAGATGTCATGTGTGATGTCTTAACATGAGATATCCTATGTACCTGCTGGAGATGAAGAACATATGCAAGCAGGATTGTTTTAGAATGCCACATACAATGACAAGGCTTCTGATATTGGTTGTACCTGCTGGAGCTTATATGGAAGACATATGCTGCAGGATTGTTTCAGTTGACATACTCATTGTCATGGTAACTGATATGGCTGTACCTGCTATAAAAGGAAATTGGATTATACATGATTTTTTCCAGGATGTCAGACCCGATGTCATGACATCCTATACACAGAATATTCAGTGTGAATGTCTGGTGTTTTGTGATTGCACAATTAATGAGAATCTTTGGAAGATTGAAGATATGGCTAGCTGGCGCATTCAATCATGGATTACAACCAGATTTGCTTATTTTCCAAGGAGATCTATACAGCTGTTATAAAAAGATTTGATTGGAAAATAGATTTAGGGTTTTCAAGTTGTCCAAGCCCAGCTGTGTATAAAACTGAATTAGTTAATTCTGTTATGTGTTAACTGATTTAATATTCTGGGATTAGTTAGGATCCTATGTGGCGTTATTTGTGGAGGTCTTGAAGATTCAATCAGAAGATTTGGTAAATATATTTGGTGAATATACAGTTCCCAAATCTGGAGATCTTTTAGGAAATAAAAGATTGAAGACCATGATTGTAGCAGAAGAATTCTGCCAGCTCTGTAACAGCAAAGGAAAGATTTGCTGCGATTTCTGAAGGCCCAAATCCAGTTGGGTGGTTAGGTTATAAATAGTAGATTGTAAACTAAGTTTTGTAAGCCTCAAACAATGTAAAAATTAGGGGTATGTGTGAGGTAAACCTCCCAACCTGTGGGAAGGTTACCAGGTGTTTCTCAGTGCTTGAAAGCATGAGATTATTTGTAACTCAAAGCCTTTAGGCAAGAGTGGTTATGTTCTTGAACGAAGCTGTGAAGCATGTTCAAGTTATCTAAGCATTACATGGTAATTGTAGTGATAGGAATGGAAACTGGAGGTTTCTATCTAGGAGTGCCTAGGTATAGATTGCATTGGGTAGGGATTAAGTGAGGAGTTGTAAACGGGGGAGTTTAACTCTGAAATAATACTACTAATAATGGATCTTCTTCCTGGCTTGGTATGCCCCCAGAGTAGGTAATGTTGTACCGAACTGGTTTAACAATTACTGGTGTTTTTACCTTCTGCACACTGTATTTTGTCTGTTATAACTCAGTCTGTTTCTAGTCTGTTTATGAAGAGAATAACAGACTTGACACATAGCCTGCAGTCTGATTGCAAAACAGAATGTTATGACATTCATTATTGACTGCTGTTACTGATAGACTGGTTGGTCTGTTATAGTTCATCCTTCTGTAATGTTGGAACAGGTGATGTTCAAATCAATGTTGAGACATCATGCTGATAACTGGGCAGGATCAATAAACATAAGTGCCATGTTTGATCTCTATTGTGTCTTTGTACTAGATGGACAAAACTGGATGTTCTTCTGTCCATGGTGGTAGAGTAGCAAATGTCGTGACATCTGGGACTGTGTGCATATGAGCACTGGGTTTTATTTTTCCTAACTGTCTTGCTGTATTAGTAACAATGTTGGATCAGATGTCATGACTTCGTGTAGAACATCTGAACTCTGACTATACCAGAATTTCAATTGGTATCAGAGCAGGCATCCTGTTCTGTTTCTGGATGAGATCCATGGGTGATACTTTCTGGTATCTTGCGAGGAGTTATGTTAGTACTGATGGTGGAACCTTTGGAAGGTTCTATGATTCCCCTGAATGGTCCCTTGAAGTAGGTGGTTGGACTATTCATGACAGGAACTGTGTATACCTGTCTCTGGAGGCTGGCAATTGGCCTTTGTGTGGAACAACTGTGCTAGCACTGAAACATATTCAAACTTGGTATGTTCCTGGAGGCTGATCTGGTGAAGTGCGTGGTCATAGGTTGAGTTGTATTATGATTTCCGCTGCATAAAACCTGGTTAAACTCAAACTCTGATGAAGGTTCCCCTCATGTGGATGAAAGGCTGCTGTATTCAAGATTTCGTCATAATCTACTGAAGATGTCAAAGATACTTGAGTCTCCTCAAGTCCACTCATCATGACGTTCTCACTTCAGGATGGTAAGAATCACCTGATCACTGATTATTTTTCTCTCTTGGGTAGTGTATATGAAGACCTTGAAGATTTTCAAGGAGGGTCTATTACAAGGAGGTGGAACTAATGTTTTATGTAATGTTAGAACATGTTGTTCAACAAGTATGCAGCTACTGGTTGAAGAGCAGATGTGTTTAGGTGTCAAACAAAGGGATACTTTTGTTTGGAACCTACTCCTGACCTGGAAGAGGAGACATCTGTGTGTGCTAAGTTGACAAGGGCAGGGTCAACTGTGTGTGTGCTCAAGAAGGTCACTTTTAGAAGTGGATCTGGTTGAGATGTGACATTGTGCAACTTCCTGCTGCTTGTCTTATTCCTGTAGATCGATCAGGGTTGGATAGTTGTTCCCTGAAGTACTATGTTGTGTTGGAAGACAAGTCTCCTGGATGTGAGAAGTCAATGATGGGGTAACCTGATTGCTATTTCATTTAAGAGGATTGGGACCATGAATCTTGTTATTCAAACACCACGCTCAGAAGTGGCAGTTCTGTCAAGGAGTGAGAATATGAAGATTTAGAGGTTGGTTGAGATAGTATGCTCTGACAATGCATATCTACCATTGACTGGTGCTGTTTTGTATCACTGGTACTTATGGTCAGCTGGAGTCTGATTGGTGTGATTGGAGTATGTATAGGTATAACTCATAGAGTTAGTTGCCACTGGTAGGGATGGTGTATGTCATGTTGAGATGTGTGTACAATGCATGGATATTGGTATGGAGTTTCCATGATTGTTAATTTGAGGGGGAGTTTTGGTTAACCTCCTCACGTTCGGTCAGCCTAGGGTCTAGTTGGGTGTTGACCTGTGTCACATGGGTTCTGGTGGTTGTGTGACACATTTGCAAGGAAGAATTCATCTCTCTCATTCCTAAGGGTGAATTTAATCTGGGAAGACTTTCAAATCTGTTGAGGCGCTTGCAAGCAGAAGATGTTGACACTTGAAGAGTATTTTCAAAGTATTCTTATGGTGGAAGTATCTGAAAGGAATATTGGGAAAGGATTTAAGATCAATGTTTACTTGTGCCAAGTACAAGTATTTAATTGATTATCCTTGGAGCTCAAGATAAATGATGTTTTTAAAAGATGTTGGAACATCTCTTCTTCAAGATCCTGTGCAGAATCACAGGAAGGATAATACATTGGTTTATGATCTATCACTTTGGTGGCAGCAAAAGCATATGATCTCTGAAAAGGTTTCCTGGCAAGAAACATGTTCAGCCTTGGTGTGTACAAGAAGAAGACAACATCATAGTCCTGATGGTGGTTACTTGGATCAGTTTACTTCTGATCTAGGTAAGGAAGTGCATTAGCTAATGCACACTATGGAGTCAAGAACAAGTGGCAGCAGTCTTGACATCATGGAAACAGCTTTGCTTTAGGAAGTGGAACCCTTGGCATAGCTGAAGGGATAGTTTCTAACTGGTCCTTCTGAAGACTCATGCATCAGAGTGTCTGATGTCTTTGGAGAAGAAGCAGGGATTCATCAAGGTGTGAGCTTGGATGACTTAATTGCAAACCTGCAGGATTGAGGATGTTTACTCAAACTTGGTTCCACAATCAAGTCTATGAGAACATTGAACTCTTGTTCTGTGAAGGGAGGAAGTTCTTTCAAGTGGCAGAAGAAGGAGCTGAATTCAACAGCTAGATGTCAAAACACAATATTATGACATTTGGTTCAACATCAGAATCTTAGTTAGTGAAGTGGCACATCAACTTGAGATAGAAGGGTCTACAGGGTTGTAGATTGGATACTTCAAAAAGGCCGTTCTCGTTGCAGTTCTTTGGAGTTGCTGGATAGAGAGGATGTTACATGTTCATGTCTTAGAAAATCTAAGTTTTGTTCAACATGTAGCTTGAAGTTCAAGTCTGATTAACATGGAGAGGTAAAAAAAATGGCATTTGACTTTTTCATATGAGGATTCATGAAGGAGGTAATCAACCAGTGGCACTTGGTCTATCTCAGAAGTGAGTTCGAAGAATCAAGATAATCTACATATGGCAACTGATTATTCTTGAATATAGTCTGAGACAAGTTACTTTTGAGCAGAAAAGTAGTAAGTTGAAGACAAAAGGAGGTGTTTTCTAGTCATCTCTTGGAGCTTGTGGAAGGAGTTTTGAGCTATCTATGGAAGATTATCTCTTGTAATGGGATGAGAATGTATATGTCCCAATTTATGTCTGGGTTCTTTTGGATCAAGCTGGTGACTCAGTGATATCTGAAGATTATCAGATGGTGTTCTTTGTTATGTTGTGAAGGATGTCCTAACTAATGTTAGAACATTTTGTGAAGTGGTTTTCTGTTCTGGTTAGAAGAGAGATTGACACAGAGTGTGGATGTGTTCAGCCAAGAGGGTTGAACAAAGGGTGTGCTCTTGAAGACATGAAGATGCGTCTTATGTTTTCCATTCATCAAGTGGTCTGGGTTCTCTTTGAATCAGGAAGTTTGTGAAGGTCCAACCTTGGGGTGTTGGATATGTTCATGTGTGATCTCCATGTCTCAAGAGGAGAGTTGGTTGTTCATGACAAGGGGAGTTCTGTCTTTGCACTGCAAGTAATCATCAAGCTTGTGGTCTATGTGTTCTCAGATAACAAGGTATGGAACCTTGTTAGTTATTGGGATGATGTGGTGAGTGTCAAGGCTGAGTGAGCAGAAGAATGTCTGACCGGATGTCATGACATTGCCTTGGACAATATTGGTATTTCCTTCTGAAACTTACAGTCATAAGGAAATATGGATGTGGTGTGTACTTCCTGAATTTTTTGTGTTCTCTGTTAGGCTAATAAACATTTATTTTGTCTAATTGGTCACCTTTGGTCAATTTTGACTAAAAAGGGGGAGAAGTGCTGATGTGGAAGTTGTATGTGGCTGGACAGAAGGACAACTATTATTGAAAGAAGTGCACAGGTGTTAAAACAGAATGTTGTTCTGTTTGCAGATGTCAAAGAGGATGTCTGATATGATGCACAGGTGTTGATGTTGAAGCAGATATCAGTATGACATTCTGGCTGGTACAGATTTAGGGGGAGGAGAAGTACCCTTGTGCATGTGTGTATTACTAGTAGCCATAGCTAGTAATTGTTTTGCTTCTGCTGCTGATTAAACTACTATTAAGTTGTTTAACTGCTGATAGTTTACCTTGTGAACAAAAAGGACAGATATATGTTTTAGCCAAAATTTGCCAAAGGGGGAGTTTGTTGATTCCAAGTGTTGGCAGCAATTTTGGTAAAACAAAGAGTGTTCACAAGATGTCATGTGTGATGTCTTAACATGAGATATCCTATGTACCTGCTGGAGATGAAGAACATATGCAAGCATGATTGTTTCAGAATGCCACATACAATGACAAGGCTTCTGATATTGGTTGTACCTGCTGGAGCTTATATGGAAGACATATGCTGCAGGATTGTTTCAGTTGACATACTCATTGTCATGGTAACTGATATGGCTGTACCTGCTATAAAAGGAAATTGGATTATGCAGGATTTTTTCCAGGATGTCAGAACATTCAGTGTGAATGTCTGGTGTTTTGTGATTGCACAATTAATGGCAATCTTTGGATGATTGAAGATATGGCTAGCTGGCGCATTCAATCATGGATTACAACCAGATTTGCTTATTTTCCAAGGAGATCTATACGGCTGTTATAAAAAGATTTGATTGGAAAATAGATTTAGGGTTTTCAAGTTGTCCAAGCCCAGTTGTGTATAAAACTGAATTAGTTAATTCTGTTATGTGTTAACTGATTTAATATTCTGGGATTAGTTAGAATCCTATGTGGCGTTATTTGTGGAGGTCTTGAAGATTCAATCAGAAGATTTGGTAAATATATTTGGTGAATATACAGTTCCCAAATATGGAGATCTTTTAGGAAATAAAATATTGAAGACCATGATTGTAGCAGAAGAATTCTGCCAGCTCTGTAACAGCAAAGGAAAGATTTGCTGTGATTTCTGAAGGCCCAAATCCAGTTGGGTGGTTAGGTTATAAATAGTAGATTGTAACCTAAGTTTTGTAAGCCTCAAACAATGTAAAAATTAGGGGTATGTGTGAGGTAAACCTCCCAACCTGTGGGAAGGTTACCAGGTGTTTCTCAGTGCTTGAAAGCATGAGATTATTTGTAACTCAAAGCCTGTAGGCAAGAGTGGTTATGTTCTTGAACGAAGCTGTGAAGCATGTTCAAGTTATCTAAGCATTACATGGTAATTGTAGTGATAGGAATGGAAACTGGAGGTTTCTATCTAGGAGTGCCTAGGTATAGATTGCATTTGGTAGGGATTAAGTGAGGAGTTGTAAACGGGGGAGTTTAACTCTGAATTAATACTACTAATAGTGGATCTTCTTCCTAACTTGGTATGCCCCCAGAGTAGGTAATGTTGTACTGAACTGGGTTAACAATTACTGGTGTTTTTACCTTCTGCACACTATATTTTGTCTGTTATAACTCAGTCTGTTTCTAGTCTGTTTATGAAGAGAATAACAGACTTGACACATAGCCTGCAGTCTGATTGCAAAACAGAATGTTATGACATTCATTATTAACTGCTGTTACTGATAGACTGGTTGGTCTGTTACAGTTCATCCTTCTGTAATGTTGGAACAGGTGATGTTCAAATCAATGTTGAGACATCATGCTGATAACTGGGCAGGATAAATAAACATAAGTGTCATGTTTGATCTCTACTGTGTCTTTGTACTAGATGGACAAAACTGGATGTTCTTCTGTCCATGGTGGTAGAGTAGCAGATGTCGTGACATCTGGGACTGTGTGCATATGAGCACTGGGTTTTATTTTTCCTAACTGTCTTTCTGTATTAGTAACAATGTTGGATCATATGTCATGACTTCGTGTAGAACATCTGAACTCTGACTATACTAGAATTTCAGAGTGTAGTATCGCGTAACAACTGTTATCAAGTCTACACTTGAACAGTCTCCACACTACGTCCTAAATAGGCCAAGAGGGGGTAAATGTTCTACGGTCCTCAGCTTCTCGGACCCAAATTAGAGATAGTAATGCCTAACCACAAATACTTGTGTGACATTTCCAAATCCAAAAGGGTCTCCATTGAGCAAATGGATCTCAAGCTAACTTGTTAAGGACTACTCCACACAAGTCGAACATGACTATACCATCCTCCTATCTTAATTTCACTCAAGTTCGGGTTAGAACTTATCTCACCACTCATAGATTACCAAGTACAACAAGCAAATTATATCACACAAATATATATACATCACATATATACAATTATATACACGAAAAAAAGTAGGCTAAACCCACTGGAGACTAATCCCCAGCAGAGTCACCACTTAATTTCTATAGCAGTAAATTCATGACCATCAAGCTATGGATAAGCTAGACATCAAATAACAAGAGTCGCCACCGCGCTTTTATTGTTTCCAAGGGAAAAGGGAAAAGTACGAACAAAACCCAAAATAAGAAGTTTTCAAATCAAAACTAATAAAATGCCAGAGATTACAGGTAAGGGTGTTGGTTATACAGAGGGAAGGTGTTAGCACCCAAAGTGTCTTAGGTACTCCTAGGGAGCCCTTTCTTGTGTGCATATGTATTTTGTACAAAATGATGTTTACAAACAAATGGAATGGGGGGATGAGAAAAGAATTCATTAATTATCAGTTTGTGTTTGACGAGACCTTCGGTCTTGTGCCTACGTACCAACATAAGAATGAGGAATCAAAACCTCGTAGTTCGTGATACAAATTTTAAAGTGGATGCATTGCTTTGAACAAAAGTTAGGTTGGGAAGGCACAAGGGCCTAGAAAATAGTTTGAATGAGTTAGTTCTTTTTGGATTTTGAAAATTTTAAGTCTAGGAGGGGTAAGGAGAATGCCAAGGTGTGATCCCAATGCTAATGCATATGATGAAATTGTATGAGGGATCTTAGGGACAAAATTAGGGTCTCACAGATGGAAGAATTTTGGAATTGAGAAGTCGTATGCTGAACAGGACCTAGGAGCTTCTTCGTGCAATAGGACCATGGATCTGGGTCGATGGATAGGAGGATTGGGCCTCTTGCCCAAGAATTTTGTTCAAACCATCCATGTAAGACCCCATTTTTTACCATAAGATCCCTCATGCTATCTCATCATTTGCATTAGCTTTGGGATCATACCTTGAAATCCTCCTTACGCCTCATTCATTGGGTTTTCATTGGGAGAGATCACCAAGCACATTTGATTGTATCATACTTTATTTTTATTTATATACTAACCAAAATACCAAAAATATGTCTATGTATAACTTTATTTCTTTTGTAGGCAGTATATGCATCCACCTATGCTCTATCAAGCTCACATCTAGGGTTTGAGACCCTCAATGCAAGGAGATCAACAAATAGATGGTTCACATTGGTTCTAGACATCATATATGGATCTCCATTCTCTTAACTTACAATTTTGATCAAGAAATCATCAAGAGTTTGAAGCTTGTTTGCCCTGGAAGCCCTAATTCATATGGGTATCTTGTGTGACTTCCTCAGTAAATTTATCCATCATTTGATCAAATATTTCTAGGTATACTTCATATTACATCATATTATACATATAGGATCCTCCATGAGTCCCAATGATCAATATAACTTCAAGTTTGCAAGTTGGTTCAAGGTGGTTGACCAGAGAAAGTCACCTGGTCAAAACTGGGGTTCCTTAGACCCTATCTCCTACAATTTTTGTCATATGAAAATGATTCCAAGAGAAACATTACTCTTTATGACATTCCAAACAAATTTCATGTTGAAATCAAGGGCTAAATTTTCTTGGAAAGTCATTTTTTATGGTGAAAGATTATAGGTCATTTTATCTGTGCCCTAGTTAGGAGGTCAACTTCCAAGGACCACAACTTGCTCAATATTTAAGATATGAAGGCCATCCAAGTTTAATGATAAACTAAAAGATGTCCTATCCAACTTTGATTCTTCGAGAAATGTCAAATTAAACTTGCAAGGGCATGTGCCAAGAGGAAACATTATAACTCATTTTGGACCATTACCATTGAACAAGCAATTTTCCTCAACTTCTAAAATGCATAACTCCTTCATGCCAAGTCCAAATAAGGTCAAATTTGTGACCAAATTGAAGAGGATTGAAAGAGATACAACTTTCATGAAGGAACTTTTTCTATTTTAAGCTTATATCAAAATCTATTCCAGGTGAGAGAAGTGGATATTTGACTTGGTACTTAGAAAACTTTCAATTATATTTGATTTCTCAAACTTCCACCTCAAATTTCATCAGGATCCAAGCTTCAAATGGAAAAGTGTTCAACATGAAAGTTGTTCCCCTTGATGTCACCTTTCCAAAATGTACAATATCACCTAATTTGGACAAGATTTTAATGACTTGCCCATGGTTACTCTTCATGGTTCCATTTGGATAAATCACATGATCATTTCTCAATTACAAATGCATGGCCTCATGTTAGACTTTCAGCTTCATTCATGACATTTTTGGACCTGATTACATCATCTCATGGGCCTATCATATACCCATGCAAGCATGCACTTCACATTTCTATTTTTGGCCAAAGTTGGGAAGTGTGTGAAAAGTAATGAACATGGCTATAAATACATGACTTGGTGATCAGAATGAGGATCCTCTTGCCCAAGCTTTGACCTCCTTCTTCCCCAAACCCCATTGAAAGGAGAATCTTGAAGATTTCTTGAGAAATCAAGTTTCAATTCTCATTCTGTTTTGGAATTGAAACTCCAAGAGTCCAAGCTTTTTAATCATTAATATCATCTCCTGCAAGCTTTTAGAGTCAAGCCAAGCCAAATTGGAAGCAAGATCAAGCTAATTTGAAGCTCCCCGAAGGTGAGATTTCAGAAACTTCTCTTCTTCGAATCTCCCGTATTTCTCATCCATTTTGATTGATTGTTGGTTTGCTGAAGTGCTACCAATGTAGGCACCAAGATTGAGTTGCTTTGAGGTCAAATCGAAGCAACTCAGTTCATGATCCTCAAAATTTAAATCCATGTATATTTCAATATACTTGGAATTGGTGAAAATTGAGGCCAGATTAGAGCTCCTGAGCATTTTTTTCTTTAAAATCATGTCCTTGTTTTTCATTTTGGTGAAAGTTAGTGGTGGATCAGTCCGGTGAGGTCCACCGGAGAAGATGTCCGGAGCCATAGCTCCGGTGGTGTGGTGGCAAGGTCCTATCCATCCGATCATCTCTCCACGTTTTAATCTCGTCCTTTGGTTTTGATTACCACTCCTGCAACATGTTTGACTTGGTCTTTGGTGGACTACACACGCGTGACCATCAGATCTGTCACCTCAATTAATGAGGGAGATCTGATCACCCCTGATTTTCCATATTTTTTAATTTTCCATTTAATTGTGTCATTTTGTTTAATTCATAACAAATCCATTTTGAATCCAAAAAATATGGGACTTTCACCAAAAATATTTAAATATTTTTCTCTTCCATATTCCGAATTAAAATTATCTTTTGGATTAATTTTGATATTTTTCATGAATTAAATGTTTTTGTGCATATTTTTAATTGTTTAAAAATACTTCTGACTTTCTAAAAATCATGAAATTTTTGTCTAAGGTCCTTTGACCTTGTTTGACCTAGGATAAATCCCTTGGCCATTTATTTGGTGTTTTGAAGGGATTTTAGGTTTTGACCAAATTAAAATGTATTTTAATTCATTTTTAATGTGATTTTTTAATTGATTAAAAGTTTAAAAATATTGTTGAGTCATTATTATGGTCTTGTAATGTTTGAATTTCTGTTTGGGCCTTGGTCATGGTTGATTTGACTTTTGTTTGATCAAAACCATTGGATTTAGGGGATTGATGAAACATACATTTCATCTCCCAAAATGAATGGATGGTTTTGATTTGATGAAATTCCTCTCATGATCAATTTGTATTTCTATCTTCCCCGCCCTCTTCATCTTCATCCTTATTCTTTCTCATTCCTTCATTTGACCAATGAAATATCTAATGTCTAAATGCTAATTGATTCATCAATGACCTTGTGTCAGATAAATCAATACAAGTATGATTGAGATAGGTCCTTCCTATTTTCTTTTAGTGTGTGGTATGTTTTAGGAGTTTGGTTCTTTGTACCAAAGCTCTAACATGCATTAACACCTATAGTTTTATTGCCAAGCCTCAGATAGTTATGACTTTTACATAAGTTCAATTACGATTGCTTAACATAGAGCTAAATTTAATCCTCGAGGCATAGAATTCTAGTAAGTGAGATTGTAATTCTCCCATTATTCATGGCATTGTATGGAGACTTGAACTTTTTTCCTTTCATGGGAGGTAGTGGAATACTTATTGAATTATCCAAGTTGGAGCCGTTTTCATGAAAGATGTCTTGGTTTAAGGATTCATATTTGTGAATGAATGGTTGAGTGTTCTCCAAAGAATGACTTAATCAATTAAAACTCACCACTAACTCTTGACTAACCATTAACTAACTTTTATTCATTATGCTTTTACTTTAAAGCCATTTACTTTATACAATTTAAATTTCAGTCATTTATCATTCATTGCCATTTACATTTCATATAACTTGTTTATGTTCCAAGTCATTTTCACTTTGCTCATTTGAGCCATATCTTATGATTGTATATATTGGCTCGTGTGTTTTGATTTTGTTTATGGTCTTAGGACCTTATGTAGCGGTAAATTCATGATCATCAAGCTATGGATAAGCAAGACATCAAATAACAAGAGTGGCCACCGCGCTTTTATTGTTTCCAAGGGAAAAGGGAAAAGTACGAACAAACACCCAAAAAATAAGAAGTTTTCAAAGCAAAACTAATAAAATTCCAGAGATTACATGTAAGGGGGTTGGTTGCACAGAGGGAAGGTGTTAGCACCCAAAGTGTCCTAGGTACTCCTAGGGAGCCCTTTCTTGTGTGCATATGTATTTTGTACAAAGTGATGTTTACAAACAAATAGAATGGGGGGATGTGAAAAGAATTCATTAATTATATTTTTATGTTTGACAAGACTGTAAGACCCTAATTTTGACCCTAAGATCCCTCATGCAATTTCATCATAAGCATTAGCATTGGGATCATGTCTTGGCATCCTCCTTATCCCTCTTTTATTGGGTTTGTTTTGGGAGAGATCACCAAGCACCTTGTGATTATATCATACTTATATTTTATCATTTTACTAACCAAAAAACCAAAAATATGTCTTTGTATCTGTAGCGGGGTATTCGTTACCATTAGAGATATTGACTAAATCCAAGGTAAATCATACAAGTCGAGTCGCCACCGCACTTCTATTTATCCAAGGGAATGGTTAGAAAGCGAACAAAAACCTAATAGTTTTAACAAAAACTAGTAAAAGAAACAGAGATCTGGGTAAGGGGGTTGGTTATGCAATAGGAAGGTGTTAGGCACCCAAAACATCCTAGGTACTCCTAGGGAGCCCTTTTCATACTTGTTGTAAAGGTTGTTTGTTTTGTGGAAATTTTGTTTGTGCAAACATGATTGGAGAGATGAGGAAAGAATATACAAGTTTATTTACATTTTGTGTTTGGATGGATAAACCCATTGCCTACGTACCATCTTATAAAAGATTATGATCAAAACCACGTAGTTCGGGGTAAAAATCTCAAAACAAGTTGGTGAATTGATTGGTCCAAAAGCCTTAAGGTCTTTTGTTATCAAAGGGAGAAAACTCAACCAAACCACAAATCCACCATGTGAGGATAGCTTCAACATGCTAGTGAGGGGTTAACCCTATAATAAGCATGGAAGACTCATTGTCCATCACTAAGGATATAGGTGAGTATTACATCTACCACAAAGATAACTCAAACCTAATAGTTAAAGGTTATGGAAAATTTGATTAAGAAAGTGGCCATTGGAACCACAAAAAGAAATTTGAATGGGTTATATTTACCAATTAGAAGTATATACAAACATGGTCAAAGTTGACTTAAAGATTCAATTCAAAATAAGTGTTATAAAAAGAAAGTTTGAAAATCAAAAGCATAAGGCTTGGGTTTCTAATGTTTGAAAACAATGGTTAAATGTTTGTACAAAAAGGTTTTGGCTTGGGTTAGAGTGGAGAGAAGAAGAAGAAGGGCTAAGTCCTAAGTAAAACAAAAAGATGAGGGATGAAGGAACAAAACCACAAAGGAGTTCCTCTCTTGAGATCATATTGATGATCCAAGTAGCTCCCATCCTTTGGAATAAGCAATCACAAAGCATAAGCAATCAAACAAGTCTCTTAAGAGATCCTCAATGTATCTTGTATCTTTCACTTTGGATGAACATGGCAATGGTCCTTCAATTAAGCTTAAAGCATCCCTAGCACAAAAGCACACACATCAAAAGTTCCATGAAGTAAAATAAGAATGGACAAAAGTGAGTTTAAAGATTTGGTCCTTCTAATCCATCTTCATCATTAAGATCCTTTTACTCCAACTTTGCACAAGGAAAGTCCTAGAATCTAAGTCCAATTCTCCATTTCTTTGCATAGGGAAAGTCCTAGAAACTAAGTCCATTTCTTTGCATTTGGTTCACAACAAACAAAACAAAACACAAGCATAATAATATATACGCAATTATGTGCTCAAGTGAGCAAAAGGCAAATGGCATTAACATAAACATGTGCTCAAGTGAGCAAAGAGAAAAGCAAATGGATAATATGTACAAGAATAGTAAATTGCATAAAAGTAAAGTGCATAAAGTAAATGTTAATGGTTAATGGTTAGTGTTAGTAGTTAGTGTGCCATAAGGAAAATTTAGCGCTATGTTAAGCAATCGTAATTGGATTTATGTAGAAGTCACAACAATCTGAGGTCGGTCAATAATAATGTAGGCAACAACACAAGTTAGAAGTCTTGATTAGTGAACCAAGTTCCAACAACTTGCCATGCCAAAAAGGAAAAAGAGAATTGATCTTGTATTGGTTTAAGCCTTTTGCATGATTTAGAAAATAACCTATCCTTAATGCAAAGCCATTCACTTGATCAATTGATCAAGATGAATTAGATTTGAATCAAGGAAGATTAAGTCTCCCTAATCAATGCTAACTTATCAACCTTCAACTCATTGATCAAAAAGAAAGAAGAAGAAGAAGAAGGAGATGGAGAATGGATCATGGAAATGGAAAGATCAAAATGCATAAGATGAAATAATATATACCAATCCATATGTATTGACCAAATGACATTGAAAGTAAAAGTCAAACAATGATAAATCAGAAATGAGATGAAGATTGGAGATCAAACAATAAGCATAATATTTTTGGCATTTTTAATATTAAAAATAAACTTGAATTAAAAATAATGGAAAGGTCAAACCTCAAAATTACTTCAAATCAACCTTGAAAGGTCCAAGTAATTTATCCCAAGTCCAACAAGGTCAAACTAAGTTTGACATAAAATTTCAGCATTTTTAAAAGTCAGAAACTATTTTTAATCAATTAAAAATGAATAAAAATAACCTAATTGAACTAAAATCTCAAATAAATCTCAAATCAATTTAAAAATTTATGAGAATATTTTTCATAGATTCATCATCATTCAAATAGGTTAGGAATTTTTTTTTGTATTTTTTGAATATCAAAAACTAATTAAAATGAATTAAAAATAACCAGAAAAGAGAAAATTCACAAAAAATATCAAATGACAAAATAAAAAATATTAAAAATCAGAAATAGAAACTAGAAATTATTTGGTCCCATAATTTTTGGATTAAAAATGAAAGAGATATGATTTTTTAAAATAAAAGGAATTAAAGAAAATAAAATTAGAAAATAGAAAATGCAAAAAAAGGAGGAGCGTTAGATCTGAGCTCATTAATTGAGCTGGCAGATCACACGCTCCAGAGATGCGCTCCCACCATACGCCTTAGTCAACTGAACCACACGCAGCATTAAAACAAGTCATAACATGGAACGGTCCAGATTAGATCTGGAAACAAGATCGTGTTGCCAGGAATTGATCTGGAGTTGGGATGGCCACCGGAGCCACCGTCTTCTCCGGTGAGCCTCAGAATTCCGGCCAGAGTTGCAGAAATCCAAACCTTAATGAAAATGCACGATCTATACATCTTTGGAAAGCTAGGATGATGTACATCATCCCTGTACCATCCATTTTCACTCTAGATTTCCATGGTGTGAGAAATCAGAAGTTGAAAAATCTGGTGTTCATCATGAACTCAATGGATTTCAAAAATTGAATGCATAATCATGATGCCTCTATTGAGAGGACTTCAGCCAACACAAGATCTAAGCAAATAGGTCAATGGATGATGAGATTCGAATGAAATACCAGTTGAAGAGTAAGCTTGAATTCTGGTAACTTGAGCTCAATTCCTTGCTTGCTTTGCCATTACAGAAGATTAGTGAGATGAATGATGAAGGTTTAGAAGCTTTAGATCTAAGAATTCAACCAGATGAAGTTGAATTTTGGATCTGAAAAATTTGAAGAAAAATGGAAATTGCTTCTTTGGTGAGGTTGGGGAATCACTTCAGCAAGGTTTCAAGCGCCTTTAGGTTGAATTTGAATGAAGTTGAACCCTTCTATTTATAGCAAAACAAACTGCAAGCAAGGTGAATTCTCATGTGCATGGAATTTGGATCCTTCATGCATGGGCCTGTACAGGCGCGTGCAAAGCCCAAAAGCTGATGCAAATGCATGCTAAACACAAACCAAGTTGAATTGGACGTGTAGTTTGAATGGCAATTGCTTGTGTATCAAGATTTCATGTGCATTCCATAATTATGCCTAAATGTTCAACTCTTCGAAAATACCATTTGCCAAATCCAAATATGATCATGTGAGTAATGGTTGGAAAGGTCTTGATGTAAGGAACAATTTTTATGTTGAGCAAAAATCCATTTGGAGTGTGGAAATTTATGAAATTTGAGTTTAAAGTGTGACGTGCAAAACATGTCAAGGCAAAGTTTCCAAATTTGGCCAATGTCCAAGCCCTTCTGTTTTGATGATGAATGCCTCAAATGAAAAAACCTCCAACATCAAAGTTGTAGATCTTTCTAAGACAATCACAATGGACCTAAATTTTGCATCATTTGGATTTTTTATGAAGAAGTTATGGGCACTTGAAGTTGGACTTTTTTGCCTTTTAATGCATTTGGTCAACAAGGACCTATAATTTCTTGCATTATCACATGTATTTCCTTTGATATTTTGAAATTTTGCTTAACATAAAATTTGAAGTAGACATCTTAATATTTCCAATGCATTTGATCCCATCCCAAAATCATAAAAAATGAATGAGTTATGTCCTTGCGAAGTTGATCCAAAATTAGGATTTCAGTCAAAATGACCTATAATGTATTGGAATGGGAGATGATCTTCTAAGCTTCAAATCAATTTTTGATGAACATGAAAGTTGTTCACATTGTCCTTAAGAACATTTTTGCTTTTGGAACCAGCTCCATTTGACCAACACATAAAACGTTAGGTCTCAGTGCATTTCAAAATAGTCAAATGAATTGACTGATCAACTTCTCAAGTCCATGACTCATACCTTGAGGAATTGATGATTGAGGACACTCAAATAAGTTCAAATATGCATGGAATTATGAATTAAAGAACTTCCCTTGATTGTATTTGATCATGGGCTGAGGTTGCTTCAAGAGCAAGGCATTGTGGTGCACAGATGAATTAGGGTTTCTCTGAGGCACAAACCTCAAACCCTTTGACTTGCTTTGATCAAAATGATGAATTGAGGTGCTAGGGGGGCATATTTGATGGATGAGATCTTTGGGAACCCTTACCATGCTTGCTATCATCTCCTCTTGACCATGTCTTTGTACCAATGATCTCCTTGAAGCTTTAGACCTTGTGATTGCTTAAGCTACAAACAAAAGATGTTAGTGACATATTTTTGTGCTTTTGGTTAGTAAACAAAATAAGAAAAACAATGATATACAATTCAAACATGCTTGGTGATCTCAAACCAACTCACAGAAGGTCCCACCCAAAGGCAAAGGGGACCAAGATGCTAATGATCCTTGAGGCAATGCAAGTGAAATGTTATGATGCCATGAGGGATCTTAGGGACAAAATTGGGGTCTTACAGATGCCCCTATTTTAGGTCATTCTAGCCGGAGAAGTGAAGGTTAAAATCTTCGTCTCGACGGGGTAGAATGGGCTTAAATAATAACAAAGAGACGAATTTTGGTCCCTAAGAGACCTCATGATGTAGATGTATGCATGAAAATGGTAAAACTCTGTGGGGATGTGTGTCCACAAAGGCAAAGATTAGGAGAAGAATTAACAATTCCCATGAATAATTCATTCTATGGGGCAGAGACTCTAACGGGGAGTAAATGGATAAAAACGCGTGAGCAGGTCACGACTCAAAGCTTGGGGAACAGAATTCCAAAGGGAATAAATCCAATGGAAAGACTCGAGCTGACTCGAAGATGTCCGTATTGGGGAATATGCCAATACAGCCAAAATTATCCACAATGGATACTTCGGATAAAAATCCGGACTCAGGTGAGGATGTCCACTAAAGACTCAGCTGAGGAAGATCCCAACAACACTCTCCTGGGGAAGCAAGGGGATGAGGTATTACCGGTTATTGGGTAATAAGCTCAAAGAGACGTGTGGTCTGAACACTGGTATAAGGGTGAGAGAACAACACGCTCGGAAAGAATGAATATCTAAGACCGATATAAGGGTGATAGATATTAATCGACCAAATCATCTGAGGAAGACCTAAAATGTATATCTCAACTCAGGAAAATCTGACTCCACAGGGGACAAAAAAAAAAGTCATAATAGGGAGCAGAAGGAAGGAACACCAGAGATGCCGGTTACTGGGCATATAATAGGTGACCTACCAAAGCGTGAATTGGGGAATATTCCCAAAACACTCATCATCCAGAAAGAGGGCAAAAAGCAAACTCGATTAAGGGATGGACATTCGATTCCAAAACAGGGATACGAATCTTACTCAACTGGGGAAGAACAAAAGACTTCGACCAAAGAGTGCATGAGATATATTATTTATTACCGTCAGAACATAGATAATATACTCGCATGGAAGATTATCCACAACCGGTTACTGGGTTAATAAAGGATGAATCGACCGACAAAGAGAAAGGCATCGGGATACCGAAACTAGGTATATAATGATAACCAATCAAGGGGAGCAACAAACATTACCGACAATCGGTAAATGAAAGAGGGCTTACTGGGGATAAAATTGCCTAATCAGAGCAATTATCCAAAAGAATGAGGGAATATCACCACCGAATATTGGATAATGATAACCGTCAAGGAGGGGATTACATCTACCGGATACTGGGTAGAAAACCACGGAAGAGTAACCGTCATCGATTATAATGATCAAGGAGGTTAACTCTGCAAAGGGGAGAAAACAGGGGACAACTACCGGTATAAGGGTAGAAAATCACAGACTCCGTCGGGGATAAGATGAATGATTACTGATTGCTGAGCAATTATTCATTCATACCACGGGGAAGTACAGGAAACAGTCATAAGAGGCCAATTTAGGGTCAAGCCAAAGAGGCAAACTGAATCAAAACTCATCCTAGTGAGGATATAACTCAATAGGGGAACCCATCCTAATATATGTGTTGGGAGGGAGTGAAAACAACCGTCGTCCACGAGGATATAACTCAGTGGGGAATGCGGAAGGAAAGATGAACACTTTCTGCTTAATGGGTTGACTCTACATTGAGGGATCAGACACCGACATCTGCTTGGGAAATGTATTACCAACTAGCAGAGGATAACAAACACAGATATATGACAAAAAATGTAATATGAATATCCGAATGTTTGAAAGTTATATGCACACATGCGTGGTTTATGTATGATGAATGCTGACAAACAGACATCTCTGGCATAATCAGGCTTCACAGGAATAAGCACACAAACATCCGGTACTACATCTCAAGAGAGAAAACCAAAATCACTAGAGAGTATCCAATCTGCCAGGAATCAGAGATACCAGAAAGCAAAGACCTCCGCAGGGGATGAATCAACAGTCATTCCAATTGGGGAAAGGAGTTCATTGCACAGATAAAATCTTCCATATATGCAACTCCACTGGGGAAACTATCCACGTGATTAAAGGGATCAACCACCAAGTGCAGTACCCACCAAGGAGATCACATCTGCTGAGGAGGAAAGGTTGCTACCCCGCTGAAGGGGAGAGTGGTGAATATCTCAACAAGCATACCACTCGGTAAGATAAACCACAAAAAGGCTCCGGAGGAAGAAGATACAGTCATGCCCGGAATATGAACAAATGTCTTACCGTGTTGGAGATCATACCATCCTTGGGAGAGCACTGAGGATCTCCTAAGTATCCTTTTGTCATGGTGAATGTTCACTTTGTTTAAAAACAAGTTATAAAAAATTCGTTTATTCAAAACAATGATATTTTCTCAATTAAAACATGCAAAACATTTGTTGAATAGAAACAAATAAGAGGGCAAATAATTGGATAAAAGGCTCGAATTTATTTGATGGAATGGTAGTCTGCAAATGGCAGCACTCCATAGATCTTTACAAGTTTGAAATTGGTGATATATATTGGAAAAGGGCTACATTGAACATAATGACCATTTCTCCACCAATTCTGAATTCGATGTATTCAAAGCTTCGGTTGATGACGAATGAGCAAGAATCTCCGATAGATGACAGTTGTAGAACAAAGTCTTGTCAGGATGCAGTTACTTGCCAAATCCCTAATGTTGCCTAAATTGCCCCAGGATGAGGTACTCAATCTAGCGTGATACAAATATTCATTCATTTTTTTCATGTCCCTAACTTTTGCCTGGACCGCCCTTTCGGGTTTTCAATCCACCGAGACGCTCATTTTTGCCTAAGCCGCCCTTTCGGGTTTTCAACTTAGCGAGCTATTCTGTTTTTATTTTTAGGCGAAGTATTTCTTGACTGCATCTGAATTCACAGGACGAGTGAAATCCTCCCCATCCATAGTTGTAAGTATCAAAGCACCGCCTGAAAAGACTCTCTTAACAACATATAGACCTTCATAGTTTGGAGTCCACTTGCCCCTGGAATCGGGCGTGAAAGACAAGACTTTCTGGAGCACAAGGTCACCTTCTCGGAACACACGAGGCTTGACCTTCTTATCAAAATCTTTCTTCATTCTTTGTTGATATAACTGACCATGGCACATGGCGGTCAATCTCTTCTCTTCTATCAAATTCAGCTCGTCATAACGACTCTGAACCCATTCAGCATCAGTCAACTTAGCTTCCATCAAGACTCTCATTGATGGGATCTCCACCTCTACTGGGAGTACAACCTCCATGCCATAAACAAGAGAGAAAGGGGTTACCCCTATTGAAGTGCGGACAGACGTACGGTATCCATGTAAAGTAAATGGCAACATCTCATGCCAATCCTTATACGTGACAACCATCTTCTGGATAATCCTCTTGATATTCTTATTAGCAGCTTCAACAGCCCCACTCATCTTGGGTCTATAAGGAGAAGAATTATCATGCGCGATCTTGAACTCACTACACAACTCTTCCATCATTTTGTTGTTTAAGTTGGATCCATTATCAGTAATGATCTTATCTGGCACACCATAACGACATATGAGTTGATTCTTGATAAACTTCACGACCACCTGCCTGGTCACGTTTGCATACGATGCCGCTTCAACCCACTTGGTGAAGTAATCAATTGCTACGAGAATAAATTTGTGCCCATTAGACGCTTTTGGCTCTATCATGCCAATCATTTCAATTCCCCACATGGAGAAAGGCCATGGTGACGAAATCACATTCAAAAGTGTCGGGGGAATATGAATCTTATCCGCATAAATCTGACACTTATGGCATTTCTTCACATATTTGCAGCAGTCCGACTCCATTGTCAACCAATAGTAGCCTGCTCTCAACATCTTTCTAGCCATGGCATGTCCATTGGAATGAGTACCAAATGAACCTTCATGAACTTCAGTCATTAATAGGTCTGCTTCGTGTCTATCCACGCATCTGAGCAGAACCATGTCAAAATTTCTCTTATAAAGCACATTGCCATTGAGGTAGAAACTGCCTGACAATCTCCTCAAAGTCTTCCTATCTTTCACAGATGCCCCAAGCGGGTAAACCTGGTTCTGAAGGAAACACTTGATGTCATAATACCATGGCTTATCATCTTTCACCTCTTCTACCGCAAACACATGAGCTGGTCTGTCCAAGCGCATTACAGTGATATTGGGGACTTCATTCCTAAGTTTAACCACAATCACCGAAGCAAGTGTAGCAAGAGCGTCTGCCATCCGATTCTCATCTCGAGGAATATGATGGAAGTCAACCTCAGTAAAGAACGTTGAAATCCTCCTCGCATAATCTCTATATGGAATGAACCAGGCTGATTCGTTTCCCATTCACCCTTAATCTGATTGACGACGAGGGCCAAATCACCATAAACATCAAGATGCTTGATCCTTAGATCAATGCATTCCTCCAATCCCATAATACAGGCCTCATACTCAGCCATATTATTCGTGCATTTGAAAGTTAGCCTTGCTGTAAAAGGAATATGTGTGCCCTGAGGAGTAATAATCACTACCCCAATACCATTTCCATACTGATTTATAACACCATCAAACACCATACTCCATTTGGAACCAGGCTCTGGCCCTTCATCGAGTGTAGGCTCATCACAATCTTTCATTTTCAAATACAGAATCTCCTCATCTAGGAAGTCATACTGAATTGACTGATAATCTTCAATCGGATGATGTGCCAAGTGGTCAGCCAAGATACTACCTTTAATAGCCTTTTGAGCTCGATACTCAATATCATACTCAAATAACAGCATCTGCCAACGGGAAATCCTCCCTGTTAAAGCAGGCTTCTCGAAGATATACTTGATTGGATCCATTCTGGATATCAACCAGGTCGTATGATTTATCATATACTGGCATAAGCGCTTAGCAGCCCAAGCCAAAGCACATCATGTCTTCTCAAGCATTGAGTATCGAGACTCGCAATCAGTGAACTTCTTACTTAAATAGTAGATGGCGTACTCTTTCTTCCCTGATTCGTCTTGCTGACCAAGGACACAACCCATTGAGTCTTCCAGAACGGTTAGATACATGATCAAAGGTCTTCCTTCCACGGGCGGAGACAGCATCGGAGGTTCAGACAGATACTCTTTAATACTGTCGAAAGCTTTCTGGCAATCCTCGGTCCAATCATGGGACTGATCTTTCCGGAGGAGCTTGAATATCGGCGCACATGTGGAAGTCATGTGGGATATGAATCTAGAAATATAATTCAAGCGGCCAAGAAAACCTCGGACTTGCTTCTCAGTTTTGGGCGCAGGCAACTCTTGTATTGCTTTGACCTTTGCAGGATCAACCTCAATACCTCTTTCACTAACAATAAAGCCCAATAACTTGCCGGAACGGACTCCAAATGTACACTTGTTGGGATTCAGACGGAGCTTGTACTTTCTCAAACTTTGAAAAAGCTTAAACAACTGCTCTACATGTTCAACTTTCGTTCTTGACTTAGAAATCATATCGTCAACATACACCTCAATCTCCTTGTGCATCATATCATGAAACAAGGTGGTCATAGCTCGTTGATACGTGGCTCCGGCGTTCTTCAAACCGAAGGGCATCACTCGATAACAGAATGTTCCCCAAGGTGTGATGAATGTTGTCTTCTCCATGTCCTCAGGTGCCATTTTGATTTGATTATATCGGGAAAATCCATCCATAAATGAGAAGACATTGAATTTAGCTGTATTATCTACCAACATATCAATGTGTGGTAGAGGAAAATCATCTTTTGGACTAGCTTTATTCAAGTCTCTATAGTCCACACACATCCGGACTTTTCCGTCTTTCTTAGGCACAGGCACAATATTGGCCACCCATTGAGGATATGTAGAAGTCACCAGAAACCCTGCGTCAATTTGCTTCTAAACCTCCTCTTTGATCTTCACTGCCATATCAGGATGAGTTCTTCTGAGCTTCTGCTTTAAAGGCACGCACTCAGGCTTTAAAGGTAAGAAATGTTGCACAATATCAGTATCTAGACCAGGCATGTCTTCATATGACCATGCAAAGACATCAACATATTCTCGTAGTAATTCAATCAACCCCTTCTTAACAGATTCTTCCAGGAGTGCACCAATCTTTACTTCACGAACACAATCCTTAGACCCCAAGTTGACTGTTTCTAGATTCTCAAGGTGCGGCTGAATGATCTTCTCTTCATACTCAAGCAGACGGGTAATCTCGTCAGGAATCTCTTCAACATCATCTTATTCTGCCTCAAATACAGGGAACTCAAAATTGGGAGATGGTGTTGGATCATTATGTTCAATGGGTTTGATCAACCTGCATAATGATTTTGGATATGAAAAGCTTTAGAATTCAAACAAGGAAATCATTATGCAGATGAGAAGATTGATTTTATTATGTTTTTTAGGGTTTTATGTGATCATCAATTTCATGCAAAAAGCGAAAAGGGAAAATAATTGGAAAAACAAACA
Organism: Lathyrus oleraceus; assembly: GCF_024323335.1. Classification (NCBI taxonomy): domain Eukaryota; kingdom Viridiplantae; phylum Streptophyta; class Magnoliopsida; order Fabales; family Fabaceae; genus Lathyrus; species Lathyrus oleraceus. The sequence goes on from NC_066581.1 coordinate 498,418,002, forward strand.
TTTAACATGAATTTATTGAATGAAAATATCATTGTATTTATGTGCCAACAATGTCATCACTCCTCCTTTTGGCATGGGAGAAGGGTTTTTAAACAAAGTGATCATTACGTTGACTTATGGATAACTGTAGGAATATCCACAACGACCCAATTGTTGCAGACCCCTCCAGGGATGATGAAATTGCCAGAATCCTCTGTATCTTCTTCCAAGACAGCAACAACTTCTTCATCCTGACCGGTGTGGATGAACCTTCCACTCTTGAACAGCCCTTTAGTGTTGAAAACCCCAGAAGAAAAGCATATGCCAGCCCGAGACTTATTGTCTTCTAGCTCAATCATTTTTCCTAAACCAGCAGTTGCACCACACTCAATGGCCAACTTTGCATCTTTATAGGAAGCAAATGAAGGAGTTCTCTTCTCAATAGGCTCAGCAATAGATAAAGCTTGGAAAGGAGTTCCAACTTCATCCTCAGCATCTATATATGAGAAGGAAGACAAATGGCTGACCAGGAGAGCCTTTTCTCCCCCTACCACCACCAACTTATTATTTTTCACGAACTTCAGTTTTTGGTGTAGGGTGGATGTCACGGCGCCTGCCTTGTGAATCCATGGTCTGCCTAAGAGACAGCTATACGATGGGTGGATGTCCATAACCTGGAAGGTAATCTGGAAATCACTCGGTCCGATTTTGACTGGGAGATCAACTTCCCCAATCACCGTTTTACGCGACCCATCGAAAGCCTTCACAACAATTCCACTCTGCCTCATGGGAGGCCCTTGATATGACAGTTTCGAAAGAGTGGTTTTTGGTAATACGTTCAATGATGACCCAGTGTCCACCAGCACATTGGACATGGCGTCGTCTTTGCAGTTCATAGATATATGTAGTGCCAAGTCATGGTCTCTTCCCTCCTCGGGGAGATCAGAGTCGCAGAAGCTCAAGTTGTTACAAGCGGTAATGTTTGCAACAATGCTATCGAATTGTTCTATTGTGACATCATGATCTACATATGCCACATCCAAAACTTTCTGCAGAGCCTCTCGGTGTGGTTCTGAATTCAACAACAAGGATAACACCGATATTTTGGATGGCGTTTGTAGAAGCTGGTCTACAACATTGTACTCACTTCTCTTGATGAGCCTCAACATCTCATTACAGTCTTCTTTCACATTGCCGCTTGGGCCAACAGAAGCAGGAGTTATCAATGTAGAGGAGGGCTTAATAACAGGTGCCGGATTTGGAGTGCTCACAACATTCCCAATCGGGCGTTCAACAAAATCAGCATTAGCCTGGGGCTTGGGAGGTGCTGAAAACACACGACCGCTGCGGGTCAAACCACTAACATCCGCAATGTTAACAACAGAGGAAGATGGCAAGGACACCTCTTTCCCACCTTCTACCGCGACAGCATTGTAGCGATAGGGAATCACCTTTTCGGAAGAGTACGGTACAGGACCGACAGGCTTGATGGTCAAGGCAGGAGAAACCTTCAGCTTGCTACCATCATACTTGATGATAACAGGCTCGGGGATTCGAAACACTGGAGAAATCACATTGACCTCGGGCTCATCTTCATCAACATTTCTGTTCTGAAGGATCTCAATAACTCCTTCATCCAACATTTCCTGAACATCCTTGCGCACCTGGCGACAACCTTTTTGGTTGACAGAACAGACTCGACATCTATTGTGGTCATGCTCGTAGTGACTATACTCACATAGAAAACGATGCATCTCGACCAGTGATTGTCGAATATGACTGACATACTTGACTTTGTACTTGCCAGGGCAGCCCTGGACCATGTTGACAAATTTCCCATGCTCGGGCAATGGGTTCTTCTTTACATTAGGACCTACGTCCTCAAAACACAGAATACCACACCTCACAAGGTCTTGAACCTTGGTCTTCAAAGGGTAAAAATTCTCCACGTCGTGGCCGGGAGCACCAGAATGGTAGACACAGTGTAACTCGGGCTTATACCACCACTGGGGGTTAGCAGGTATAGCCGGTGGGTCTCTTGGAGTAATCAACTTCCTCTCTATCAAAGAGGGATATAATTATGCATACGTCATTGGAATAGGATCAAAGGTGACCCTTTTCCTCTCGTAACTCGTGCTGGTTTGATTACTGTTTCGAGACTGGTAGGCCTGCTGCTGCGGTCGGTGTTGCTGTTGTTGAAATTGCGGATATGGTTGCTGATTGTTGTTATGTTGTTGATACTGTTGATTATCTCTGAAGACAGGTGCTATATGAGCCACCTGGTGCTGGTTACTGACAGGACGCACGGTCTTCCTCCTCACAGAGGGTCTTCTTGGTTTCACATGGGAAGTCACAACATGTGCCTCTCCATCTTTCTTCTTCGCAAACGCCCCATATCGTTTGGAAGAAGAGCCTTCTTCTCTGGTTAGACGTCCTTCTCTAACCCCTTCTTCTAGACGCATCCCCATATTCACCATCTCGGTGAAGTCAGAAGGAGCGCTAGCGATCATCCGCTCATAATAAAAAGAACTCAAGGTCTTCAGAAAGATCTTGGTCATCTCTTTCTCTTCCAGCGGGGGCACAATCTGTGCTGCTAACTCTCGCCACCTCTGGGCGTATTCTTTGAATGTTTCCTTGTCCTTTTGGGACATGGCCCTCAATTGATCCCTATCGGGAGTCATATCCACATTGTACTTGTACTACTTGACGAAGGCCTCACCAAGGTCGTTGAAGGATCGGATGTTCGCACTGCCTAAACCCATGTACCAACGCAGAGCGGCACCAGACAGACTGTCCTGAAAGTAGTGAATGAGCAATTGGTCATTGTCGGTCTGAGTCGACATCTTCCTGGCATACATGACTAGGTGGCTGAGAGGACAAGTATTTCCCATGTATTTTCCAAAGTCAGGGACCTTGAACTTCACAGGAATCTTCACATTAGGAACCAGGCAGAGTTCGGCCGCAGACTTTCCGAAAAGATCCTTTCCTCTGAGAGTTTTCAATTCCTTGCGGAGCTCAAGAAATTGATCGTTCATAGCGTCCATCTTCTCATAGACATCTGGGCCCTCAGATGGCTCAGAATGATAGATGGTGTCGTCTACCCTGGCATAGTATGCACGACAGGAGGAGGAACAGCAAGGACCGGGCTAGATGCCGGCATAGAAGCAAAGGTAGGTGCAGGACCCTCAGGCATGAAATTGGGAGGCATCCCCCACGGGAATCCGGCTGGCATGGCCGTTGGAGCAAAGTGTGCACTGGCTGCAGGCACAATTGAGGAGACAATCTCAGAGATGACTGTCCTCTGGGGAGGAGTTGAAGGCGTCGGAGAAGACTGGCTCTGGGCAGCCAAGAATGATTCCATCAAGGCACTTAATCTGGCCACTTCCTATTTCAGCTCGCGGTTCTCTTGTTCCAGATGATCCATCAGTCTTGAAATGTTGGCTCTGGTGTAGTACCGGTGAGTCAGCTTGTCTTCAAAATAAATGAAGAACACAGAGTTACACCACATGACAAGAAGCCGGGAACAAAACCTGCTTATGCACATGATGCATGCAATGCTTGGGCATATGATTTATTTTTTTATTTCAAAGGAACTCTAGGGTTCTATTTGCAAATTTTTGGAAATATTAAACATTTATCACATATGGAAATATCTCATCAGATAATATCGGGAAAGAAGTACAGCATTGTCAATCATATACAAGAGAAAAGGAAAATAATCATCCTATGGATCCCTAGAAACAATCATCTAAAGCTCGGGACACAGGAAGATAAGATGCACAAAGCCTCTTCACCTCCCTCTCGTAGGCTGCCTCCATATCCGCTTTCTCCTTGGCGAGTCGATCATACTTCCTTTTCCGAAACTTGGAAGACTGAGGAAGTAGAGAAGTCCATGCATCATTAGGATCATCAATAACTTGATGCTCGAGGAACTCAATCAAAGCATCCTTCTCCTTGATTTGCTGAAGCAACTCTTCCCTTTCACGGATCCAGGCACGTGATCGGTCTTCGTCTCTCAACTCCTCAATTCCTTGGTTAGGGAGGGTTGAAGGCCCAACCATAACCAAAGGTGTAGGTCTCGAATACTCGTAAGGCATGAGATACTCAGACGCTCTCTTCCTAACCCAAGTAGTGTAAGGCTCCATAGCAACACAATTCTTAGGACCCAACTCATTCCTTCCTTTTCTATGAACCTTGCGCCAAGCGCGAACCATTCTGCCCTTCAAGCCTTGGGGATCTTTACCCTCCTGAAAGAATACACCCTCTAACAGAATGTTATTGGGTTTATCCTTTAGGGGGAACCCAAGCTGACGACGTGCTAAAATAGGGTTGTAGTTAATCCCACCACATGTACCAAGAAGAGGTACATTGGAGAATTCACCACAAGAGTTGATAATCTGCACACCATCATACACACGGTTGTACCAAGAGATATCATCATTAGTGAGAGACATGAGTCTCGTAGACCACCGTAGACATCCCTTGTTCTCGTTGAAGGCGACCGTCTGCGGTAAGTGAGAAATAAACCACTTATACAACAGAGGCAAACAACACACAATGGCACCACCACCCTTTGCATTCCTCATATGCAAAGAGAAATAAGTATCACCCAACAGAGTCGGAATGGGATTAAGAGTAGAGAAGATCCTAATAGCGTTCACATCCACAAACTTGTCGATGTTGGGGAACAATACCAATCCATAGATGAGAAGTACAAATATGGCTTCAAAGGCATCCTCACTCATGGCCTTCCCATATATAGTAGCTTAAGCAATGAGGAACTCAGAAGGGAGACCTTGAATTCCACCTTTGGTAGTCATACGAGCACTAACCAGAGATTCATCTATGTGCAGCATGTCAGCTATCTCTTGAGTAGTAGGAATACTCTCCAAGCCACTGAACGGCAACTGGTCTAGAATCGGTATACCCACAAGGTAGGCATACTCCTCAAGTGTAGGCAAAAGCTGAAAATCTGGAAACGTGAAGCAACGGTACGAAGGATCATAAAACTGCACCAATACACTCATCAACCCTTCATCCACCTGAGTAGTTAGAAGAGGAAGAAGCTTCCCAAAACGAACCTTGAAACCCAAAGGATCTAATACATAGGATGTCATATTCCTTAACTCTTTCAAATCTGGTTGTCTGAAGCTGTACTTCTTTGTATTCCTTCTTTGTCTTTCCATGTCTGAAAATTTTGCAAATAAACCCCTTAAGTTCCTTGAAAATTTTCTTCATTATCGATGATATGGATGCAAATGAGTGCATGAATGCATGAATGCAACAATCACACTCAAGGATCAAGCAAAGCACACCAAATAAAGGTCATGGGATGGATCATGTTATCCTTAATATCAATCATCCATTTTGGTGGATTATGGTTTACACCTTATCAACACCCAAGTTCCATTGATATTAAGGATACATGAATGGATCAACCATGAATCAAGGGTTTGTTGCAAGTCACGAGCATGGAGTCTTGGTTAAGGACCACCCAAAAGGAATGCACTAGGGTTTAAACCTGCCAAACATGTTCTACAAGAGGTTCCCATAGTCATCATCCCATCTTTCGGATATTATCAGAGAAATGACTACTCGTATTCCAAAAATATTCTCAAGAGAGACTCTTATGAGTGTAGTATCGCGTAACAATCGTATCAAACCTTACACTTGAACGACTTTCGCACTACATCCTAAGAATAGGCCAAGATGGGCTTGGTAAACTAAGGTCCTTGGCTTCTAAGGTCTATATTGGAAAGAGTAATGTCTAACCACAACTTACTTGTGTGACATTATTGATCCCAACATGACCTCCACCAAGTGAATGGGCTTGCAAGTCAACTTGCTAAGGAATAACTCCACACAAGCCAACAAGACTACGCCATTCTCCTATCCTAAGTGCACTCGAGTCAGGGTATAGAACTCATCTCACAAAGATCACCAAGCATACAAGGAATTAATATCAAGCAATTCAATCATTACATACAATACAGTAATCCCAAATTGCACAAAAATATGTCACAAAACAATACAATACAACAAGCATGAAAAGTTGGCAAAACCCACTAGGCAAATGGTCCCCAGCAGAGTCGCCACTTTTCTGTAGCGGGGTATTCGTTACCATTAGAGATATTGACTAAATCCAAGGTAAATCATACAAGTCGAGTCGCCACCGCACTTCTATTTATCCAAGGGAATGGTTAGAAAGCGAACAAAAACCTAATAGTTTTAACAAAAACTAGTAAAAGAAACAGAGATCTAGGTAAGGGGGTTGGTTATGCAATGGGAAGGTGTTAGGCACCCAAAACATCCTAGGTACTCCTAGGGAGCCCTTTTCATACTTGTTGTAAAGGTTGTTTGTTTTGTGGAAATTTTGTTTGTGCACACATGATTGGAGAGATGAGGAAAGAATATACAAGTTTATTTACATTTTGTGTTTGGATGGATAAACCCATTGCCTACGTACCATCTTATAAAAGATTAGGATCAAAACCTCGTAGTTCGGGGTAAAAATCTCAAAACAAGTTGGTTAATTGATTGGTCCAAAAGCCTTAAGGTCTTTTGTTATCAAAGGGAGAAAACTCAACCAAACCACAAATCCACCATGTGAGGATAACTTCAACATGCTAGTGAGGGGTTAACCCTATAATAAGCATGGAAGACTCATTGTCCATCACTAAGGATATAGGTGAGTATTACATCGACCATAAAGATAACTCAAACCTAATAGTTAAAGGTTATGGAAAATTTGATTAAGAAAGTGGCCATTGGAACCACAAAAAGAAATTTGAGTGGGTTATATTTACCAATTAGAAGTATATACAAAAATGGTCAAAGTTGACTTAAAGGTTCAATTCAAAATAAGTGTTATGAAAAGAAAGTTTGAAAATCAAAAGCATAAGGCTTGGATTTCTAATGTTTGAAAACAATGGTTAAATGTTTGCACAAAAAGGTTTTGGCTTGGGTTAGAGTGGAGAGAAGAAGAAGAAGGGCTAAGTCCTAAGTAAAACAAAAAGATGAGGGATGAAGGAACAAAACCACAAAGGAGTTCCTCTCTTGAGATCATATTGATGATCCAAGTAGCTCTCATCCTTTGGAATAAGCAATCACAAAGCATAAGCAATCAAACAAGTCTCTTAAGAGATCCTCAATGTATCTTGTATCTTTCACTTTGGATGAACATGGGAATGGTCCTTCAATTAAGCTCAAAGCATCCCTAGCACAAAACCACCAACATCAAAAGTTCCATGAAGTAAAATAAGAATGGACAAAAGTGAGTTTAGAGATTTGGTCCTTCTAATCCATCTTCATCATTAAGATCCTTTTACTCCAACTTTGCACAAGGAAAGTTCTAGAATCTAAGTCCAATTCTCCATTTCTTTGCATAGGGAAAGTCCTAGAAACTAAGTCCATTTTTTTGCATTTGGTTCACAACAAACAAAACAAAACACAAGCATAATAATATATACGCAATTATGTGCTCAAGTGAGCAAAAGGCAAATGGCATTAACATAAACATGTGCTCAAGTGAGCAAAGAGAAAAGCAAATGGATAATATGTACAAGAATAGTAAATTGCATAAAAGTAAAGTGCATAAAGTAAATGTTAATGGTTAATGGTTAGTGTTAGTAGTTAGTGTGCCATAAGGCAAATTTAGCGCTATGTTAAGCAATCGTAATTGGACTTATGTAGAAGTCACAACTATCTGAGGCCGGTCAATAATAATGTAGGCAACAACACAAGTTAGAAGTCTTGATTAGTGAACCAAGTTCCAACAACTTGCCATGCCAAAAAGGAAAAAGAGAATTGATCTTGTATTGGTTTAAGCCTTTTGCATGATTTAGAAAACAACCTATCCTTAATGCAAAGCCATTCACTTGATCAATTGATCAAGATGAATTAGATTTGAATCAAGGAAGATTAAGTCTCCTTAATCAATGCTAACTTATCAACCTTCAACTCATTGATCAAAAAGAAAGAAGAAGAAGAAGAAGGAGATGGAGAATGGATCATGGAAATGGAAAGATCAAAATGCATAAGATGAAATAATATATACCAATCCATATGTATTGACTAAATGACATTGAAAGTCAAAGTCAAACAATGATAAATCAGAAATGAGATGAAGATTGGAGATCAAACAATAAGCATAATATTTTTGGCATTTTTAATATTAAAAATAAACTTGAATTAAAAATAATGGAAAGGTCAAACTTCAAAATTACTTCAAATCAACCTTGAAAGGTCCAAGTAATTTATCCCAAGTCCAACAAGGTCAAACTAAGTTTGACAAAAAATTTCAGCATTTTTAAAAGTCAGAAACTATTTTTAATCAATTAAAAATGAATAAAATAACCTAATTGAACTAAAATCTCAAATAAATCTCAAATAAATTTAAAAATTTATGAGAATATTTTTCATAGATCCATCATCATTCAAATAGGTTAGGAAAATATTTTTGTATTTTTTGAATATCAAAAACTAATTAAAATGAATTAAAAATAACCAGAAAAGAGAAAATTCACAAAAAATATCAAATGACAAAATAAAAAATATTAAAAATCAGAAATAGAAATTAGAAATTATTTGGAGATCAATGCAATTGGTCCCATAATTATTGGATTAAAAAGGAAAGAGATATGATTTTTTGAAATAAAAGGAATTAAAGAAAATAAAATTAGAAAATAGAAAATGCAAAAAAAGGAGGAGCATTAGATCTGAGCTCATTAATTGAGCTGGCAGATCACACGCTCCAGAGATGCGCTCCCACCATGCGCCTTAGTCAACTGAACCACACGCAACATTAAAACAAGTCATAACATGGAACGGTCCAGATTAGATCTGGAAACAAGATCGTGTGGCCAAGAATTGATCTGGAGTTGGGATGGCCACCGGAGCCACCGTCTTCTCCGGTGAGCCTCAGAATTCTGGCCAGAGTTGCAGAAATCCAAACCTTAATGAAAATGCACGATCTATACATCTTTGGAAAGCTGGGATGATGTACATCATCCCTGTACCATCCATTTTCACTCTAGATTTCCATGGTGTGAGAAATTAGAAGTTGAAAAATCTGGTGTTCATCATGAACTCAATGGATTTCAAAAATTGAATGCATAATCATGATGCCTCTATTGAGAGGACTTCAGCCAACACAAGATCTAAGCAAATAGGTTAATGGATGATGAGATTCGAATGAAATACCAGT